>NC_058413.1:29944566-30251459 GCF_002201575.2 Neomonachus schauinslandi | reverse complement strand
TCCTTTCCCTTTCCTTTCCCTTTCCTTTCCCTTTCCTTTCCCTTTCCCTTCCTTTCCCTTCCTTTCCTTTCCTTTCCTTTCCTTTCCTTTCCCTTTTTTCTTGAGCACAAGTGTTATTTTCTACCACCCTTCCTATATCTTCTACATTTCATCCTGGGACTACTAGTCAGATATATCCTAGGGATATAACAACAAGTTTATAAGTCATGAATCAGAGAAGGTCCTCAAACCTCAAATGCAGGTGTACAAATATGTAACTTTCTTAATTATAACTCAAACAGCTTCTCTTTTAACCCCTCACACTGGTATGCTGGAAGGGATTTTAAATCACTTCCTCTTGGAATGTATCATGGTATCCAGGGTTACATCTGTATCTCCAGGGTTTTGTAGGAGGTGAGAAAGAATATATGTTTTTAGAGATACCTGGATACACAGGTAATCACCAAAATGTCCATATCCCTGGTTAGTTCAGTGGCCCCTGTGTGGCCCTGCTTCCGTGTGACTTTGGGTGAGCCTCAAGACTTTTTTTTTTAAGACTTTATTTATTTACTTGAGAGAGAAAGACCACAAGCAGGGGGAGGGGTAGAGGGAGAGGGAGAAGTAGACTCCCCACTGAGTAGGGAGCCTGATGCAGGACTCGATCCCAGGACCCTGGAATCATGACCTGAGCTGAAGGCAGATGCTTAACCAACTGAGCCACCCAGGCACCCCTGAGCCTCAAGACTTTGTGTGATTTCTCATGATCCCATTTTCTTTAGCTGACCAATTACCTCTCACAGATATTACTACCTTCCAGGGAAGCTATTGAGAAGTTGATGCTGTTTTTCCCATTCTCTTCTTCCTCATATCTTAGGCTGGAAGAGAATTTCTTATCCCTGTTTCTGACTTAAGTTTTCATTTGTCACTTTTTGCATCAGTCTTCTAAATTATATTGAGGAATTCAGCTTTTAGAACAGAAAACCAGAAAGACTGTGAAATTATTCTTGAGTTCTATTTTGTTACATCTATCCTGTGAGGCAGTGAACAAATAACTGACTGTTTCTTTAATATTGGAAGAGGAAAGAAGGAAATTCAGGGAAGGAAAAAAGAGAACGTAATATATTCTAAAGTATCTCTTTAAAACCTTGAACTCATCCCACAGCATAACACACTTAGCATCATGACCAATTACCACATGGGCATACTACCATATTACCATACATTGGCATGACCAATTACCATGTTTATACACACACGCACACACACATACAATGCCATGTGCATATATACGGACATATAAATACATATATATGTATATGCATGTGTGTATATATAAATATGAGAGAAATACAAGTTTTTAAGAAAATGATTGCCTCTAGTATATTGTATGTACTCTGTAAAAAGTACTTTCCTATAGTCTATTTTGTTATTGTGATGGCCATCCACCAGACTAACTTCATGAGTACTGATATATCACAAACTAGTGTTTTGAAAAACACTAACTTGGTTATGTGACAATTCTTTTTTCACTGCTGAAATTGACTTTTGAGGGAAGTGGCTGAATTCTTTTCAACTTTCAGGTTAGAGAGTCAGTGATCCATCAAACCATGCAATTGGAAGGATTTTTTTGCAGAGGATTATATTAAAGAAATTCCAATACCTATTAAGTCCTATGATTCTAAGAGCCCAGTTTAGAAAACTAAAATTAAGACCTTAATAATTTTTTTATGTGATCCGAAATCTCTCACATCATCACTCTGGAAAGAAAAAGAAAGAAAGGGAAGGAGGGAGAGGAGAAGGAAGGAAGGCAGGGAAAAGAGGAAATTCTGAGAGATTTAACATTCTTAGTGTTACAAAGCTGGTAAGTGCAGATGTGGATCCAAATTCATATCCTCAAATTAACTTCATTCACATTTTACTATTCCACTTTGCATTAAGTACTTTCAAGGTCAAACTTATAAAGTACTTATTATAAGCCAGGTACCCTAAGACCATTGTATGTAGTGACTAGTTTAATCATCACTGTAACCTTGTAAGTATTATTTCTGACATTTTAAGAAAGAAAACTAAAGCAAAATAGTTTAAGTGACTTGGTCAATATTATACAACTTTTAAAACATGGAGGTAGGATTCAACTGAGATATCTCACTCAAGAGACTAGTGCAGGGGTCTGTAGGAAAGGCATGTTGCTCACTGGTCCAAAATAATATCAAAAAAAAAATAGTGATAACTTTAACTTGTTGCTATGAATATAAATTTTCTTACATTTTTACTTAAGTACTTATGTCATGCCTCATCAAAATATAGATAACAATAATTATAGTATATGAATATGACATCTCTATAAACAGAATTTATAAATCATAGCAATAATTTTAATGTAATGTGGCTGTAAATTTTAATAAAATCTATATGGTTAAAGAGGTACATTTTAAGTGAGTTAAATAAAAAGTTGAATTTTTAAATCAAAGAGGGAAAATAACAGTGGGAGAATAATGTGCACTTATTACATAAGAGTCATGATGAAAGGCCTTGGCCTTGTCCACTTGAGACACAGAGAAATGATTTAGTGCTGGTGTTCCTAGAAGGCTATGCAAAGAGGTACAAACTGATTTTGACTATTTATAGAATTTCTTAAGTAAAATATATTTTTTAATAACGTAGCATGGAAAAGAATTCCAGTTCATAACAATGTTTGGGTAACATCAAAAATCAATTACAAAATTGCCCCAGGGAATTTATAGTTCTCTGACAATGTTAAGATTTAAAGGTTTGCATTTAAAGGTAAAGATTTAAAGATTAAAAGCCAATAAATGCTTGGTAATACACATTAGAAAGTAAATAGAAGTGAAAGTGGCATGTGTCTATTAGCAAAGACCACTTTGGTTTAGCAGAACTGTGGTGAGAAATGGGCCATATTATTTAGGTGACTTTGCATGGAGAGTTAAATCTCTAGCACATGGGTGCAATCTAGTACAACAGGTCTTGAAGTCTGCTACCCCAGCTTTTTTCTTTTTTGAAGTTACATTTGCCAGTGATCCAGTATTTGCTGAGTTTGATAAAATATCAGTTTTACAAAGAAGTAAATTATAGCAACAATTTATAATCCAAACTGGAAAAATTAAAAGGGGATTATTAATAATTACACTGTGACAATAGGTATAAAATGGGACCATCCCAGACAATTTGAAAAGTAAAGTCACATGGAGAACATTTAGTCAGTATAGTTGCCAAAATGTACAAGTTATTTTTTATGCCAGTTAGAAAATGCCCAATGCTCCAGTTTCTCTAAGTGTCTTTTAATGCTTCTGAACCACTTCAGCCTATACCTTAAGTTCCCTGAGACCAGCTGATGATCCAGCAAATGAAATGACAATGATTAGGACCCTTTATAGCATTACTTCACTGGAGTCCTCATACCCACAGCAGGGTAACCATTCCCTGGTTTGTACCTAACATCATTAGTAATAGCATTCCTTTTCAATCACCAAAAAATGTCCCAAATTGGATGATGAATTTTATGAATACCCTAGCCATAGGGTAATGGATTTTATGACTACACTATCCATGCTGAACAAATGTAGCAATTCTGATTGGAAGAGGAGAACAGAATATAAACTTTTTCTCAGTTCCCAAATCCTAAATAGGTATTAAGTACTCAAGTTCTGAAATATGGCACATAATAATAGCCTCTCAGTATGACTGGTGTCCTATGGAGTGGGTCTTGCAGCTTTACTCTAGTACACAAAGTGATTTTCCTTGAAGCTGTGGGACTCCTTTGAATGAGGGTGAGTCAGACAGTCCTTTGGGGCAGGAGAAGGGGATGTACATTACTGCACTGGAATTGATTCGATTTCCTGTGAATATTCTCTTCTCCAGAAATAGCCTTTGGTTCCCAGTAATTATTTTAAGATACATTCTATGTTGATGCTGTATTGGCATTTAAAATTATGTTTATTTTAAAACATAAAGAGATTCCAATCTACCTATATATACATATCTTATCAGTATCATATTGACTGATGTTCTTCTGGAAGTTGGAAGTGATCAGAAAAGACTAAATTTGCACATTCATAGACTCATTCAGTAATTAAATATTTATGAGTACTTTTTTGTGTGTGCCAGGCACTGTCCTAAGTACTTAGAACACATCAGAGAACAAGACAAAATTACTGGGGAGATTTGGCACTTTTAAATAACGTGGTCAAGGTAGTCCTCATTAAGGTGAGATTTGAGCAAAGGCATTAAAGTGTGAGATTTAGCTTTATGAATACTTTGGAGAAGAGAATTCCCAGAAGTGAGAAAAGCAGTACAAAAGTTCTGAGGGGAGTTTTGCTTAGCCATTCAAAAAGCAATGTGGAGGTGGGCATGGCTGAAGCTGGGTAAGAAAGAGATGAGGCTAGACAGCAAACAGACCCCACAAACTGCACAGTCATATAGGCTGTTGTAGTTATTTTTTATTTCAATCTGAGAAAAATGGGAGGCCATTGGATAGTTCTGTGCATATCTATGACATTGCATGACTTATAAGTCATAAAAGACATACTTTGGCTGTTGTGGGTTGAAAATAGACTATAGGGATTCAGATCTGGAGCCTACTGCAGCAATCCAGGAGACAGGTGGTGGTGAGTCAGAACAGGGTAGTCAAAGTAGAGATGGCAAGATTCTATGTTTTACAAGTACAGAAACAATACTTTTGAGAGGTCTGAAGTATGGTACAAATTAAAAAGGGAAAATTCAGGAATGATCCTAATGCATGTATTTGTTTGTTTTACTGATTAGCTGGAAGGTGACTGTTGCCATCATGTGATATAAAGATGGTGTGTAGATAAAGATAAGAGGATTGGACATGGAATATCAGTTTGTTAAATTTAAGGTATCTTTTGGGCATTAAATGAATATGTCATGTTGACATGTATGTAAGTCAGGAATCCAGATGTTATTTATTTTTTGATGTGTACAAAACTGCATTGTATACCAGAGAATATAAAATTGTAGAGGGTACCATTTTTTGATCCTGTGACCTCTTCAGCTGTTGATTTCTCTCCTTCACAGACACATTTTTCAAAATCACAGTTTATTTCCATCTCACTAAAGATCCCACTCCTCAATCCACTACAGACTTCTTCCTTTACTAGTTCTCTAAAACTAATCATCCTAAATTAACACATAATATGCTTGTTGCCACTCTAAAAGTCATTAGTTCTTTTACTTGATCCCCTGTGATATGTGACAGTGTTCAGCATGTTCTCCTGGAACTTGCCTTCCCTTGATTCATGAGGAAGCTCGCTCTCTCTGTTTCTCTTCCATCTCACTATTATTTTTCATTTTCTCTTAGTGGGCAATGTTCTTTTGTTCATACTTGAAATGTTATCTTGTCTCAAGTTGCACCATTACCCTTCAGATCATCTCAGTCAACATGCTCTCTCAATGAAATCTACTTAGCTTCCAGAGGTCCAATGATAACGCTGATGACACTGAAATATGTATCTCTAGTCTGGACCTTTCTTTTTGTCTATAGACTCATTGAGACAGTTGTTTGCTGGGTATCTTCAATGGTGGATTGCATAGATATCTCAAAGTCAATATAATCTCAACTTTAATTCCTCTTGGTCATAAATACACATACACGTGTAGGCTTACACAGTTTCCCTTCTCATTCATGACATTTCCTTCCAAAGCAGTCCTCAAGACAGAAATCTTAAAGTTACCATAACCCCCTTTTTCTACCCCACCTGATTAATCCTACCAATTTTAGATTTTTCATATAATCCAAATAATTCCCTTTGTTCCATTCCCATCTCCAGATCTCCTGAGTGTTCTCTTAGTCCAGCCTCACATACATAACGTACCATATATTTCTGGAATTGTTACTTATAGGGAAGACATTATGTTAGCTAACTGAGGTGATAATGTGAATATTAAACTGTACTTACTTGCTTTGTCCATGAATTTCCCTTATTACTTATTTTTATTGAAGTATAGTTGACACACGATGCCCCATTAGTATCAAGTGTACAGCATAGTGATCCTGTACAAGTGTATATGTTACCTGTTAAGGTGATAGTGGCAATTGTATACGTTATGCTGGGCTCACCACAAGTGTAGCTACCATCTGTCACCATACAATACTATTACAACCCCATTGATTATATTCCCTATGAGGTAACTTTAATCCCTGTGGCTTATTCATTCCATAAGTAGAAATGTGCATGTCCCACTCATCTTTGCTCATTTTGCCCAACCCCCTCCCTTGGCAACCATCAGCTTGTTCTCTGTATTTATGAGTCTGTTTCTGCTTTATGTTTGTTGGATCATTTATTTTGTTTTTTATGTGTAAGTGAAATGTTTTGTGTTTTTACATATAAGTGAAACTATATGGTATTTATGGTATTTATCTGATTTATTTCACTTAGAATAATACCCTCTAACTCCATACATGTTGTTGTAAATGGCAAGATCTCATTCTTCTTTATGGCTGAATAATGCTCCATTTTGTGTGTGTATGCACACTTCTTTATCCATTCATCTATTTATAGATGATATTGTGTTACTTTCATATCTTAGCTATTATAAATAATGCTGCAATAAATATATAAGTGTATATGTTTTTGAATTACTGCTTTCATTTCCTTTGGGTAAATATCCAGTAGTAAAATTACTGGATCATATAATATTTCTATTTTTCATTTTTTGAGGAACCTCCATACTGTTTTCCTTGGTAGTCTCATTGATTTACATTCCCAATAGTACATGAAGTTTTCCTTTTCTCCACATCCTCTCCAACACTTGTTATTTGTTGTCTTTTTAATATTGGCCATTCTGACAGATGTAAGATGATATTGTGGCTTTGATTTTCGTTTCTCACTGGACCTATTTACTAAGAAATGTTCATACCTGTTGGTAGATTTCATTCTAGACTTGCTCACATTATCACAAAACATGTTAGAGGGGATGAACAGGGAACAAGGACCTTCTCTATCTCTAATCATCAAAGTAATTCTATATTACCAAAAAAAGAACAATCTGAATTGTGAATGGTCAAATTAGCTAATGGCAGTTTGCAACACAGATATTAGTGGGTGCTTGAGAAGTGCTAACCTGCCAATTTCTGTAACCAAGTGTTCTCCAGATAGATAGGGCCAATAAATATTCCAGATGAATGGAAATAGTAAAAGAGACCTGTTTTCCACTTCCTTTCTGGGGTCCTGAGAGGTGAAAGCTTCACAGAATTTCCTGGACTCATCACATAAGGTGGCAGGAAATCTGGGTGCCAAGGTAGAGAAAACCTGAAGAGTCACAAGAAGTTTCCTGACATTCCGGCCTCAATGGGAGAGCAATTAAATTTCCAATCAGCTTGAAAGTGTTAAAGTGGTTAGCTAAATGGGGTTAGGGGACTCCACATCATAATTTCTGGAGCATGACTTCAAATTTCAGCACTTCCTAGATGTGCATAAATAAGTTACTTAATGCTCTCTGAAGCATAGTTTACTGACCTATAAAACGAAGAAAAGGATATATACCTTTCAGCATTGCCATGGCTATTCATTGGGTAAAGTTATATAAAGAGTGTTTGCAAATAGTTTATAACTATGCATGTGTGAAGTCTAATTTAGATTGATGACAGAGAAAGATACCACTTTCATCTCTTGTAAGAGATACCCTGAAGATTCAGTTTTGAATTAAAGAGAAAATAGAATTAATCCCAATTGAATGTGTTTATACTACATAAAAGTAGGAACTTTGCAAATATATATGTTTAATCAGCTTAATATCCCCAGTCAGTAGGTAGAATTATTACACCCATTTTATAGCTGAGGAAAAAAGATACCAAACTATTTACCCAAAGTCGTAGAGCACAGAAGTGGCTAGGCTTATATTGAAATTAAAGTTTGATTTTTCAGACAAAGACAAATATTCCATGATCTCACTTACGTGTGGACTCTGGGGGAAAAAAAAAAAAAAAAAACAGATCAGATTGGTGATATCCAGATGTGGAGTCTGGGTGAAGATAGCCAGAAGGTATAAACTTCCAGTTATAAGATGAATAAGTTCTGAAGTTGTAATGTACAGAATGGTGACTATAGTTAACAATATTGTATTGAATATTTAAAGTTGCTCAGAGTAGATCTTGAATATTCTCATCACAAGAAAAAAAAAAAAGTGTAATTACGTGAGGTGATGGCTGTTAACTTACTGTGATCATCATTTCACAATATATACATACATCAAATCATTGTTGTACTCCTTAAATTTACACAATATTATATGCCAATTATATCTCCATAAAACTGAAAAAAGTATAAAAATAAAACCAGAAAAGGCTGTAAAAGCCACCTCCCATGCTCCTCCTGATGCTGCCACTTTAGACAAGGCTGGATACTATGTCACTATGTGATGAGAAAGAACCAATAAACCTCCTGAATAAGGAGGACAAGTCATCCACATTTTTTTTAAGTAACATTCTGAAGTGTACAAAAGAAATAATATCATTTCTAAAAGTGAAGTTTAACAAAGATTTCAGAGATATTTTTAGGTAAAGGAAAAAAAAAATTTTAAGTAAAATTATATAAATACCCTTACAGTATAAATAAGTATCTTTTCAATTTTTTCCCCTTTTTATTTGAAGTATAGTCAACACACAATGTTACCCTAGTTTCAGATATACAAAATAATGATAATGTATGCATTATGTGTTATCATGATAGTGACAACTGTATATTTCATAACTGGAAGGCTATATCTCCCACTAAGTTTCGTTCATTTGGCCTATGCCTCTGTTTGCAACCATCAATCTGTTCTCCATATTTATGGGTCTGTTGCTGATTTTTGTTTGTTTGTTTTGTTTTTAGATTTCACATGAGCAAAGTCATATGGTATTTGTCATTTTCTGTCTGATTTATTTCACTTAGCACAATACCCTCTAGGTCCATACATGTTATCATAAATGGCAAGAGCTCATTCTATTTTTACGGCTGAGTAATATTTCATTGCATGTATGTACCATATCTTCTTTATCCATTCATCTATCAATGGACTGTTAGGTTGCTTCCATATCTTGGCTATTGTAAAAAGTGCTATAATAAACATAGGAATACGTATATCTTTTTGCATTATTTTTTTTTCCTTTGGGTAAATAGCCAGTAGTAGAATTACTGGATTATGTGGTATTTTGGGGTAATCAACGGGATTATAATTTTAGGATAATCAATTTTTAAAAATAACCTACCAGCATTACAGAACATCTAGATTATTTCAGTTAATGTTCAACCAATAGAAATCATTCTGCTTATGTTTATTTTAATAAATATTACAGAATACTAAATAAAATTAGAAATATGAAACTTGGTTTTTTCCTTGCTACATTGTTATGCAGAGGTGAAAGTAGATTAATCTCATTAGAAAACTCACTAGTCTTTTATGGATACCATAATGCATTGCAAAATTTATTTCTCCTTTTTGATTTATATGTAATGCTTTAATGGATAAAAATTTATGAGTGGCCTGATCTAATCTTGGATTATTTATGTTTCACCAGATGTATCAAATGATCATATCCCATCATCTCTTGAAGCCAGACCCTAGTCAAAATTGCCCTTGAGTAAGATAGAACTGTAGGAAGTATCCCTGGAAACACACATGCTACTGGGTACAGTGTCTGATGCTTAGTTAGCCCTCAATGTTCTTAGTGCTGTCATTATAGCAGTAGTAGTTGTTATTTCTCTTGTTGTCATTATTTTTTTATTGTAAGACACTAGAGAAAAATAACTCAATATCCATATCCATAAGAATTATATTTCAGAGCTGTGGGTATCAACTTGCCACGATGATGATGGTGGTGGTGGTGACAATTCTAGCCCATTATTAATAATCTAATATATAGCTTCAGATTTAGATATCTTATATAATCCCTACTATGATTCTATAAGATGCTTTTTTATTAACTGCTCTTGGCAGATGAAGAAATTGAGGTTCATAGGAATTAAGATCTATGCCCAAGCTTATATAACTTATCTGTTTCTGATTTTCTTCAGGGTCCATTTACTTTCCATTTCTCATGCTGCTTCAGTTATGCCAATCTCCTTTCAATCTTTGGGATATTAGTCACTGGGGAGAGAATTCACCAGAAGAAACTCATGAAACTTTGAACTTCACAGTTTGACCAAAAAGGCATCTCTATCTCCACCAAAAGGAAGAGCTTCACTATCGCCCAGCCATCCCTTAAGCAACAGTTTAATTCCACCTGTATATAGTCTTCTGAGAGATTTACCTTCTATTTTGATAAATTGTCTCTGGCTGCAGAGAAGCTTTCCTGCACCATTGGAAATATTTCCACCACATATTTTCACTTTTTAATACCCCTAACAAGAAAAATTGAGGTTTCATGTTAGAGATGTATTTATTCCCTAGGGGGAATGACAATAAAATGCTGAGAGGCTAAAACTTTATAATTATTCTTAAACTAAGAGGAAACAGTCTCATCCTTAAAGTTGAAGCTTACTTTCTAAGAAATCAAGTTGGGTTTTCTAGTAGCTTTCAAATTATAGTACAGAAAAATCTCTATTAGAACTTATGAGTAAATGAGAATATCAGAATCAAAGTTTCTGACATCTTATAGTATCATGGGTCTGACTTGCCCTTATTTTGAGTGTCCATCAAATAGAGAGCTTTTAAGGATACTAATGTATCTGTCACTTGCATTTTTCTCAATGCCTTAGTGAAGGTAATATCCACAAGAACTTCTTTAGGAATAGATGTGGAGGGAATATGTTAAATCTATTACAACATTTTTTCTCTCCCCAATCCCTTAGAATCTATCTTCTACATTATTCCAGGAAAGTCTGACACTTCAACTTTATGCAATATAGGCCATTATTGAGTCCAAATTTCAGGAAAAAAACAAATGACAAATCTTCTTTTTTAAGTTTTTATTTAAATTCCAATTATTTAACATACAGTGTAATATTAGTTTCAGGTGTACAATATAGTGATTCAGCACTACCATACAATACCCAGTGCTCATCCCAAATAAACACCTGACCCCCATCCCCCCGCCCTCTCCCCTCTGATAACCATCAAGTTTGTTCTCTATATTTTTTAAAGGATTTTATTGATTATTCATGAGAGACAGAGAGAGAGAGGCAGAGGGAGAAGCAGGTTCCCCAAGGAGCTGGGAGCCCGATGCAGGACTCGATCCCAGGACCCCAGGATCATGATCTGAGCCAAAGGCAGATGCTTAACCATCTGAGCCACCCAGGTGCCCTGTTCTCTATAATTAAGAGTCTATTTTTGGTATGCCTCTCTCTTTTTTTTTTCCTCTTTGCTCATTTGTCTTATTTCTTAAATTCCACATGTAAGTGAAATCATATACTGACTTATTTCACCTGGCATTATACTCTCTAGTTCCATCCATGTCATTGAAAATGACAATATTTCATTATTTTTTATGGATAACTAATGTTCCATTGTGTATATTCCATTGTGTGTGTGTGTGTGTCTGTGTTTATGTGTGTGTATATACACATCTTCCTTATCAATTCATCAGTCAGTAAACTCTTGGGCTGTTTCCATATTTTGGGTATTGTAGATATTTCTGCTATAAACATCAGGGTGAATGTATCCCTTTGAATTAGTGTTTTTATATTCTTTGGGTAAATACCTAGTAGTGCTGGATTGCAGAGTAGTTCTATTTTTAACTTTTTGAGGAACCTCCATACTCTTTTCCACAGTGACTCCATCAGGTTGCATTCCCACTAACAGTGTAAGAGGGTTCCCCTTTCTCCACATCCTCACCAACACCTGTTGTTTCTTGTGTTGTTGATTTTAGCCATTCTGACTGGTGTGAGATGTTACCTCTTTGTAGTTTTGATTTGCACTTCTCTGATGATGAGTGGTGTTGAGCATCTTTCCATGCGTCTGTTGACCATCTGTATGTCTTCTTTCAAGAAATGCCTATTAATGTCTTCTGCCCATTTCTTACCCAGATTATTTGTTTTGGGGGTGTTGAGTTTGATATGTTCTCTATGGATTTTGGATACTAACCCTTTATCAGATATGTCATTTGCAAATATCTTCTCCCATTTCATAGGTTGCCTTTCAGTTTTGTTGATTGTTTCCTTCACTGTGCAGAAGTTTTTTATCTTGATGAAGTCCCTATACTTTATTTTTGTTGTTCCCCTTACCTCAGGAGACATATCTAGTAAGAAGTTGCTATGACTGATGTCAAAGAAGTTAATACCTATGTTCTCCAGGATTTTGGTGGTTTCCTGTCTCACATTTAGGTCTTTCATCCATATTGAATTTATTTTTGGGTATGGTGTAAGAAAGCAGTCTAGTTTCAGTCTTTTTCATGTTGCTGTCCAGTTTTCCCAACACCATTTGTTGAAGAGACTCCCTGCTGAACAGGGAGCCCAATGTGGGACTCAGTCCCAAGACCCCAGGATCATTACCTGAGCCAAAGGCAGATGCTTAACCACCTGAGCCACCCAGGCACCCCTCTTTTTGATAAGTCTAACATGAAGTTTATCAATTTTATTAAATTTTTCAAAGAACCAGCTCCTTGTTTCATTGATCTGTTCTATTGATTTTTGTTGTTGTTGTTTCTATATTATTTATTTCTGTTCTAATCTTTATTATTCCCTTCCTTCTGTTGGCTTTAGGCTTCATTTGTTGTTCTTTTTCTAGATCCTTTAAGTGGAAGGTTAGATTGTTTATCTGAGATTTTTCTTGCTTCTTGAGGTAGGCCTATATGGCTATATACTTCCCTCTTTTCCTGCATCCTAAAGGTTTTGGACCATTGTATTTTCATTTTCATTTGTTTTCATGCATTTTTTAAAAATTTCTTCTTTGATTTCCCAGTTGACTCATTCATTGTTTAGTACCATGTTGTTTAACCTCCATGCTTTAGTGGTCTTTCCCAGACTTTTTCTGTTTTTTTTTTTCTTTTGTAAGATTTTATTTATTCATTTTAGAAAGTGAGCACAAGCAGGGGGAGGAGCAGAGGGAGAAGGACATATAGACTCTGTGCTGAGCATGGAGTCTGACATGGAGCTTGATCTCATGACCCTGAGATCATGACCTAAGCTGAAATTAAGAGTCAGATGCTTAACCAACTGAGACACTCAGGCACACCTCCAGATTTTTTCTTGTAGTTGACTTTTAGTTTCACAGTGGTCAGAAATGGTGCATGGTATGACTTTTAATCTTTTATTCATAAGACTTATTTTGTGACCTAATATGTGATTTTTCTGGAGAATGTTACATGTGCACTTGAAAAGAATATGTATTCTGCTGCTTTGGGATGGTATGTTGTGAATATTTATTAAGTCCATCTGTTCCAGTATGCCATTCAAAGCTGTTTTTTCCTTGTTTATTTTCTGTTTAGATGATCTGTCCATTGATGTAAGTGGGGTGTTAAAGTCTCCTACTAGTATTGTATTATTATCAATTAGTTCCTTTAAGTTTGTTATTAAGTGTTTTATATATCTGAGTGCTCCCATGTTGAGTGCATAAATATTTATATTTGTCTGTTATATCTTCTTATTGGATTGTTCCCTTTAGGATCACTTAGTGCCCTTCTTTGCTCTTGTTACAGTCTTTGTTTTAACATCTGGTTTGTTTCATATAAGTATTGTTACTCTGGCTTTACTTTTCACATCCATTTTTATGATAAATGTTTCTCCTACCCTCACTTTCAATTGCCAGGTGTTTTTAGATCTAAAATGAGTTTCTTGTAGGTAGCACATAGATGGGTCTCTTTTTGTTTTTGTTTTCCATTCGGACACCCTATGTCCTTTGATTGGAGTGCTTAGTCCATTTGCATTCAAAGTAATTGTTGATAGATATGCATTTATTGCCATTTTATTACTTGTTTTGTTGTTTCTGGAGATTTTCCCTAATTATTTCCCGTCCTTGTCATTTTTGGTCTCTTCTTTCCACTCAAAGAGTCCCCTTTAGTATATATTGCTGGGCTTGCTTAGTAGTCACAAACTGCTTTAATTTTTATTTTTCTGGGAAACTATTTATCTCTCCTTCTATTCTGAATGACAGCCTTGTTTGATAGAGTATTCTTAGCTGCAGATTTTTCCCATTTAACACTTTGAATATACCATGACACTCCCTTCTGGTTGCCAAATTTCTGTTGAGAAATCTCCAGCTACCCTTATGTATTTTCCCTTGTAAGTTAAGGACTTCTTTTCTCTTACTGCTTTTAAGATTTTTCTTTATCACTGTATTTTGCAAATTTAATTATAAAATATGCCTTGGTGTTGACCTGCTTTTATGGACTTTGATGGATGTTTTCTGTGCCTTTTGCATCTGGATGTCTGTTTCCTTCCCCAGATTAGGGAAGTTTTCAGCTATTATTTCTTCAAATGAATTTTCTGCTCCCTTTTCTCTCCATTCTTTTTCTAGGACTCCTATACAAATGTTATGTTTGATGGAATCATTGATTTCCCTAAGTCTGTTCTCATGTTTAATAATTCTTCTTTCTCTCTTTTGTTCAGCTTCATTAGTTTCCATTCTTTTGTCTTCTAGGATGCTAATTCATTCCTTTCCTTCTTCCAGCCTGCTCTTCATTGCATCAAGCCTGTTTCCAAACTCATTGCATTCTTCATCTCTGATTGATTCCTTTTTAACTGTTTTGTCTCTGTGGTAAATGTCACTGATGTCTTTTTTTCTCAAGCCCAGTGAGTATCCTGATGATTGTTGCTTTAAATTCTCCATCAGGCATGTTACTTATATGTGTTTCACTTAGATCTCTGGCCATGGCCTTATCTTGTTCTTTCATTTGGGATAAATTCCTCTGTCTTCAGATTTCGTCTAAGTCTCTGCTTTCTTCTATGTGTTAGAAAAACCAGTTATGTCTTCTGCTTCTGAAAATAATGGTTTTATGAAGAAGTCATGTAGTGCCCAGAGCCTGGTGCTTCTGGGTGTGTCTCTGGTGTGTGCTGTGTGTGCTCTGCTGTTGTGTTTTGCCTGTTTTATCCTTCAGGCCAGTTGTCTTTAGAGGCTCTTCTCACCTGCTGGGCAATGTTTGGTAACTGGCCTGAATGTGGCAAGTTGAACTAGGTGTGCTCTGGTCTGCTTGTGAAATGAGACCTGACATCACTTTCATCAGAACCGAGGCCCTGCAGAACTTTCTGGTCCGGAGACATGGTGTGGGCAAGGGTTTGTTCTGGTCTTCTGTGGGAGGGGCCCACCATGCTGGGACTGACACAAGCTTGACTGAAAAGGGCAGTTCCAACAAAGTGCAGGAAGGTGGGTCTTGGTGCATGCAAGTTAGGCAGCTAGTTTTGGCACTGCGCTGCTTCATGCAGGTGGCAGGGAAGGGAAATGGCAAAGGCCATCTCATTTGTTCCTGGACATGTGTCTCAATGAATGCTACCTCTCAGGGATGCACTCCAAAAGGAGCAAATAATCTCACCACTGTGTGTCCCAGGCACTCTTCAGATCATTGTTTCTGTGCTGTCTGGCTCCCTCCCCTCCACAGCACCTGCAATCTGTTTCTCCCTTATACCATGTCTCCACACTTTCAACCTTCTTTGATGTGGTCTCTTCTCTCCCTTTAGTTGTAGAGTTTGTTCTGTCAGACTTCAGGTCAATTTCTGGAGTATGTAGGATGATTTGATAGTTATCTAGTTGTGTTGGTGGGAGGAGGCAAGCCTAGGGTCCTCCTATTCCACCATCATCTTCCTCTCCTCCAGGATACTTCTGACTGAATGAGCTAACACATTAACTTTACAAACTGTGATAGGTGAACTCCATTAATACATTCAACATGCAAGTTTTTTTTTTCCCTCTATCTCCTATCCTTAGCATTGATTGACACATATTCTCTAGTTTCTGCTGACATAAAATAGGGAAGTTTTGCAATTATTTTGGTGTATGAGATATTTCCTCCTGTGTTAGACTTGTATTGGCCCATATTAAGATACATCCCACTGCTACATACTGAAACCTGACCCATAATATGGGTCTGGTGACAATGAGAGATTGTTAGAGTAGGTTTTGAGAGGACTTGGCACCCCTTCCAAGTCAACTGTCTTAGGCAAGGTCACCAAAGTGTCTTCAAAAAAGGTAAAGAACTCTTTTCAGACACCAGATGGCAAGTCTCTTCCATATGCAAAGAAATTTCTGAGTAACTTAAGGGTTCAAGATTTTCTAGTTTTATATGTGTTTAACCAGATATTCCAACTCTAAGCCTCAGGGTCCCACTCCTTCCTAAACAGTGCTCTATTTTTATATGAGAGACTGGTGTGGCTGTGAAGTTAACTTTCTTTTTTTTTTTATTTTACAACGTATGCAATTAAGTTCTTGTCTGATTTTCCCTGAGGTCAGCCTGAAGTCTACAAGGGAAAAAAAAGGAGGTCTATTAGGACCACCATAGAAACTCTGGTTCTGTGTTTATGACTAATTTAGTTGAGAGTTTTGAGAATTAAGTTCATCATTTATTTCCTTCCTTCCTTTCCTTTCCTTCCCTTTCCTTTCTTTTCTTATCTCTTCTCCCTCCCTCCCTCCCTCCCTCCCTTCCTTCCTTCCTTCCTTCTTTCCTTCCTTCCTTTCTTCCTTCCTCTGGAAGCTCTCCCGTGTTCTCTAATAAGATACGTTTACCCTATTGGTTAAATGCAACAACTACTTTATATGCCAGAGTACTTGCTTTTGCTGGTGTTTCAAAACACACAAAATACAGATGAAAACGTTATCAATTAGGATGCTACCACATGCCATGGATTATAAATATGGTGGCTTTAAAACATCTCCACCATTTCTTTGACACTCTTGCTAAAGACAGGTGGAGTCCAGGTCTCAATATATGTACTTTTTTTAAAATCTAGACTGGGCTGAATGACTTATTTGTAACAAATAGAATGCTGCATAAGTGGTCCTTGCATGACTTCAGGGTTAGGCCAGAAAAAGTCACACAGCTTATGCCTGGCTGTCTTGGTCATTAGTTAACTTTATTACTTTTTTTGGTGTGTCTCAGTAGATAGCTAAAGACTATTTTCATCTGGAAATGGGTATATTTTCTTCTTTTACCAGTCTTTTTGGGTAGGAAGTTGAATCTGTTTATTCAAGGAATTGAGTTGGGTTTGGGTTTTGTTGTTGTTGTCATTATACCACGTGTACTGTGGACTTCAAAGTCCTCTTGAGGTAAGGTGCTATTTTTCTGTGCTTAAGGTATGAGTCGGAGCACCAGAGGGATTTGTTCAGTAATTGTGCTTTATCCTTGGCTTTCAGTCATCCCTGCACATCCATGCTATAGAAGGGATATCTCTCCATGCTCTTGTCCTTTCCTCAGAGTAGGTTATTGTAGCATATTCTCAAGATGGAAGTGAGGAGTTCTCTGTTGTTCTATCCCAGCCTCAGTTTTAGGCTAGTCCTGTATATGTGGGCTTCTGGAGGTGGAACTTTTTAGTATATTTGCCTCTCCTCACCATGGCATCCAACTCTGCCTTGTGTCTTTGGTTGGTCTTGGGTGGGCATGTCCTGCCCCAGTGGAACATAAAGCTTTTTTGTAGGAGGGAAAGGTACAGGGAAGGAGGTATGATAGGTACCTTTCCCTTAGCAGTTGCCAATCAGATCACCTTCTTCAGGTTTGTATCACCAAAGGGGACTTTTTCAAGTCTCCTGCCCTACACCCAGCCTTTCTTGTGAGCACCAGGTAGAGGTTTAAGGAAAAGAGCTGGTAAGTGTACATAAATTCCTGTGTGTCTGGAGTTTTCATCCCCCTTTTCTGAACTAACTCAAACTTACACTTGGCCTTTACCATGACAGTTTCTCACATTTACTTTGTTGTTGATGACTTTGACATTTTTGAGGAATACTTTACATGTGTTTTTAGAATGTCCCCCAGGTGGGATTTATCTGATGTTTTTTCATGATTTCACCAGGGTTATGCAATTTTAGAAGAAAAAAATATACAGGTAACATACCATGTTTTTATTATATCATATCCAGGATACCTGCTGTCAATATGACTTATCATTATTAATGTTAACTTGATCACATGGCTGAGGTACTATATGCCATATTTATATACTGTAAAGATCTCCTCTCCCTCTATCATATTTTTGTGGCAGAATGTAATGACTATGCACAGCCCACACTTAGGGAATGGAGAATTATGTTCCACCTCTCAGAGGGCAGCATATCTCCATAAATCATTTGAAATTCTTCTGCATGAGAGATTTGTTCATTTTTCCCTGTTTGTTTATTCAATCATATATGAGTATCAATATTGGATATTTGTGTAAGTATATGGATATTTATTTTATACTATGGGTTAAAAATCTAGTATTTAATATTTATTTTGTTACTCAAAGTGTTCTAGCTATGGCTATTGGGGACTCTTTCAGTTGGCTTCTGTATTTCTTTAATATATGCCCATAATTTGTGTGTGTGCACGTGTGTTTCAACTTTCTGTAACTTCAGGCTTATCTTGTATACCCTACCCTACTTCCAGATCAGCCATTTCTCCAAAGAGTTCTGGGTGCTTGCATGGGAACATGGTATTAGAAACCAAGATCTGAGGGGCTCCTGGGTGGCTCAGTCATTAAGCGTCTGCCTTCGGCTCGGGTCATGATCCCAGGGTGCTGGGATCGAGCCCCATATCAGGCTCCCTGCTCGGTGGGAAGCCTGCTTCTCCCTCTCCCACTCCCCCTGTTTGTGTTCCCTCTCTCACTGTGTCTCTCTCTGTCAAATAAATAAATAAAATCTTAAAAAAAAAAAAAAAAAGAAAGCAAGATCTGAGTGCTAGGTGAGATTGTTGCTACTGGGATATTGTTGCTTATAGGCTGTCTCAGTTGACAGACCAAAGAAATATATATATGTATGCTAACAAATGTATATATACTTGTTTATTAATACTTATTTGTGCAAAAAAAATTATTTGTACAACCACCTGCATCTATATTAAACTGACCATGAATTCATCCTTATGTCTCCAAGTCTAATCCATCATCACATGGATCACATAGACTTTTCCTCTACTTGTTGCTAACTACCCAGTCCAACAGTAAGAAATCTGGCTCCCACCATTTGCCATACATAATCATAATTGTTTAATTCAGTACACATTTACAGCATTATTATCATTGTTAGCCTGCACTTGTGTGGGGAAAAAATTTATCAACTAAAGTGTTATTCTTATGCATATT
Organism: Neomonachus schauinslandi; assembly: GCF_002201575.2. NCBI lineage: Eukaryota > Metazoa > Chordata > Mammalia > Carnivora > Phocidae > Neomonachus > Neomonachus schauinslandi. The sequence continues at coordinate 30,232,323 of NC_058413.1, read as the reverse complement.
TCCTTTTGCCTTTAGTCTTATAGATTACACAAATTTCCATAATAACTCAGATCAGCATCATTCTCTCCACCTCCTTCAGTAAGGTGATTTCATATATTTTTAATACAGTTACATTGTTGTGTCACATTCTGCATTCTAGCATTAGATTTTCTAACCTTGTAAATGGGTATTAAAATTTTCCATATTGAATTCAGTCTTTTTGCTGTAAAGTACTATGAGTTTTGATAAACGTTTTTGTGTATCCATCACTACAGATCATACAAAATAGTTGTACATTCTAAAAAATCCTCAGTGCTTCATCTATTTAAATTTCCTCCACCCGCTAAAATAACTAATTTCTCACCATTGAATATGATGTTAACTGTAGGGGATTTGGGGAGGGGGGTAGATTTTTTTAACAAAATGGGAATGTTCCCCTCTATTTCTAGTTTGCTTAGAGTTTTTATCATGAATTACTATTGTAGTTTGTCAAATACTGTTCAGCATTAACTGATGTAATCACATGCTTTTTTTTTCTTTTTTACCCTATTGATATAGTGGATTGAATTGATGATTTTTGAATGTTGAACCAGTCTTACCTACCTGGAATAGATTCTCTTTACTCATGGCATAGTATTTTTCTACATAGTTGGATTCAATTTTCTGATCTTTTGTTGAGAATTTTGCATTTATGTGCATGCGATTTTGATCTGTACTTTTCCTTTTTTGTAGTATCTTTATCTGATTGGGTATCAGTAATGCTGGCCTTATATTATGAGTTGGGGAGTGTTCCCTCTTATTTTTTTGGAAAAAAATATTTCTTTGTAATTATTTGGTAGAATTTACTAGAGAAACCGTCGGGGTTAGGTGCTTTCTTCTTTGAAGATGTATTTGTTTTTTATTCAATTTCTTTAGTAAATGTGGGCCTGCTCATATCAATTTCTCCTTGTGTAAGTTTTGGTAGCTTGTATGTTTAAAGAATTAGCCCATTTCATTTAAGTTATCAAACGTGTGGGCATAGAGTTGTTTGTTGTATTCCTTTATTATAATTTTATGTCCATGGGGCCAGTAATGTCCCTCTTTCATTTTGTTATTGGTGATTTGTATCTGGTTTTTGTTGTTGTTATCAAACTGGCTAGAGGATTATCAATTATATTTATATTTTTAAAGAACTTATTTTGGTTTTATTGATTTATTTTTTAACCTGTTTATAGTTTCTGCACTATTATTTATTGATTTATTCTCTATTTTTTATTATTTACTTTCTTCTTGCTTTAGGCTTGAATTGCTCTTCCTTCACTAGTCCTAAAATGTAAGTTTAGATTACTGATTTTCGATCTTTCTTCTTTTCTACAATATGTATTTAGTGGTATAAACTCCCCTTTAAGCACTACATTCACAACATCGCACAACTTTTGATATGTTACATTTATATTTTTGTTTAAATTTAGAACATTTCAATATTTTTCTTCCTCATAGTGACTTTCACTTTGATCCAAGGGTTATTTAGAACTTTGTTACTTAATCTCTAAATATTTGGGTATTTTTCAGCTAACTTTCTGTTACTAATTTCTAGTTTAATTGCATTATGGTCTGAGAACATGCTTTGCATGATTTTATCATCTTAAATTTGTTAAAGTATGTTTTGGGCTCAGAATGAGATCTTTATTCCATATTCAATCCAATTCCATATGAGCTTGAGAAGAATGTGTATTCTGCTGTTGTTGAAAGCCATATTCTATAAATGTCAATTAGGTCAAGTTGATTGATAATGCTATTCAGGTGAACTATGTCCTTACTGATTTACTGCCAGCTTGATCTATCATTTATTTAAAAGAGGATTGCTGAAGACTCAAACTATAGTAGTGGATTTGTCTCTTCCTCCTTTTAGTTCTGTCAGTTTTTGGCTTACATATTATGACACTCTGTTGTTAGGGACATACATGTTAAAGATTGTTATGTTACTTCCTTGGAAGATTTTCCCTTTTATCATAATGCAATTCCCCTTTTTAAAGCATGTAATTTTTCTTGTTCTGAAATCTGCTTTGTTGAAAATTAATATAGCTACTTTGGCTTTCTTAAGATCTTTTGGTTAACGTTAACATGGTATATCTTTTTCTGTTTCTTTATATTTAACCTATCCGATACTTTATATTTAAAATGCATTTGTTAGATGATCTGCTTCTGGATCAGGGTTTCGTATATAGCAGAGCAGTTCCCTCACTGTGATCTATCGAAAAGTCAGCCCTAGACACAGGGTTTGTAAAACAGAATTTTTTAAAAAAATTAAAAAACGTATAGTTAGGTCTTGTTTTTTATTTTTTTATCTAATCTGCCAATCTCTGCCTTTTAATAGGTTTATTTAGACTACTTACATTTAAAGTGATTATTAATATAGTTGGATTACTATCAACCATGTTTGTGACTTGGTAGTCAAGTATTTGTAGTATTTGCATGTAGTATTCTTTGTTTTTTTTTGTTTTTTACCTCCCTTTCTATCTTCTCTGGTTATAATTGTGCATTTTATATTACATTTTATCTCCTCTTTTAGTATATCCATTATACTTCTTTTAAAAAATTTAATGGTTGTTCTAGAATTTTCAATATACATTTATACCTAGTCCATGCACTTTCAGTAACACTATTACTACACTATACTCACGTGTAGTGCAGATATCTTATGATATAATATTATAGTATTTCTAATCCCTTCCTTAGAACATTCCTGTTGTTAATTTCACTTATCCTTAGGCTATAATCACCCCAAAATTCCTATTATTATTTTAAACATTTTTAAATCAATTAAGAAAAAAATATTTTACCTTATGTTATTTCTTATTTGATGTTCTTCCTTTCTTTATGTAGATCTGTTTTGCATATATACCATTTTCCTTCTCCCAAACAACTTCTTTTAACATTTCTTACAGAATAAGTCTGCTAGTAATGAATTCCTACTGTTTTTATTTGTCTGAGAAAGTCTTTATTTCTTTTACAGTTTTAAGGGATAATTTTTGCTGGTGCAAAATTCTAGATTTTTTTCTCTTAAAACTTAAGTGTTTTCCTTCATTCTCTTCTTATTTCCATGATTTCTGATGAAAATTTCACTTTAATTCTTATCCTTGTTTTTTTTATAGGTAAGGTGTTCTTTTTTATGACTATTTTCAATATATTTTTCTCTGTTCTTCTGCAGTTTTTTACAGTATATGTAGGGATCTTTTTGTTGTTTACCTTGCTTGCTAATTTCTGAGCTTCCTGGCTCTGTGATTTTGTTTCTGTTATTAACTCTTTGAATGCTATTAGCCATCATTTTTTTTTGTCAAATATTTCTTTTCCATTGTTTTGTTAATTTATCCTTTTGTTGTTGTTGATGATGCTGATGACAATGATCTTTGAGTGAGAGCAAACTTATTTTTAGCTTTCCATAGTCCAAATGGAATGAGGATCATTCATCTTGTTCTTTTGAAATGGGGGAAACCTGTTACCAAATAAAATTCTTAATTAACTCTAAGCCAACTATTATGGAGGGTTCACATACAGGTGTTCCTGTCAACACTCCAGATTAACCCCCAGGTCATAGCCAGCAATAATTACCATTCATCTGAAAGACCCATCTAGAGTAGAGATTAGCAAACCATGGCCCTGTTTTCTAAACTATCTTATTAGAATAAATAAAGACATCCATTCATATTGTCTATGACTACTTTTGTACTAAAATGGCAGAACTGGGTGGTTGTAGTAGAAACTTACAGTCCAAAAAACCTAAAATATTTACTATTTTTCCCTTTGGGGAAAACATTTGCCAATCTCTGGTCTAAGACCTTAAGCCTAGTTGAGCTTTCAGATTACTGCAGCCCAGTTGACATCTGACTGGAAATGGATGACACCCTATATGCAAGAATCAACCAGATGAGCCTTTCCCAAATTCTTGACCAACAAAATCATAAAATAAAATTGTTGTTTTATACAATTAAGTTCTGGGATAATTTATTACATGGCAGTGGAAACAAGAACATTTGGCAGCTTGTTTCTGATTGTGTTCAAGGTCCAGATTGCAACCACATTAATCTCAGAATCTTCTGTGAGGGCCTATTTTGTAGAACCAAATAAATACATATAAGGGTTCAGTCAAGAAAATAGATACACATCAGTTATTTTAACAGCAAGAGTCCTATGTAAGGAATTGGTTAAATGGACATTAAAAGACTGGAAAGGCAAGAGGAGAACTCAGAAGTGACACAGAGATGCTAACATTCAGAAGCAGCCAGCATTCTTAGGAAATAAGAAACAAAAGGATGATACTGTGATGTTTAGAACCTCAAAGTATAGAGGAGAGGATTTATAGAGCTTGCAGATAGACCTCAGAAATGTGGTGCTAACTGATTGTGGTACTCAGGAGCAAGAAGAGCCTCTGTGCAACTAAGAACCAGCCCTCTTAGCCCTCTGTGCAACTAAGAACGAGACCTCTGTGCATGGCCCAATTTGAATTGGTGCTTCAGAAACCCAGTGGTGGGACCATGCAGAGCTGGAACTCAGAATAAAAAGCAGGCACTGGTCAGCTGGTGCTACATTTCAGAAAGAACTCTATGAAACTTGTTCTGGAACTATGAGGGAAAAATGGAAACTAGGAGTAACAGGTCCTGCTGGTATGAAGGAACAGTTGCTAGGGAGATGCTGACAGGAGTAGAAATCAGAAGAGGGAGGAATAAGTCTTTTTATCTTTGTGGTATCCCTTTTGCACCATTTATTGGCAGAACCTAATAAAGAACCACTTGGTAAAACATATATGCTTCACAAAGAACCCCCTGTAAGAGTGGTTTGGAGCTTAGATAATAAAGCTTAATAATTATCAGACCCTTATTATAGGACATCTAGCTCATTCTCCATTCAAAATATCCCCCAGACAGTTCTGTAAATAAGCAGATAACATCATCTGAGCTACTGTGTGACATTGACCATATTTCTTCCTCTCTTGTTCTAGCTCTTTATAGGCATGTGTAGTTGAAAATAAGAGATGGTGGTTTCCCCAGTGCTTTTGTTACTGGGGCTGCTTCTGGGCACTAGTGTTACTTCTTACTAAAAGTTCAAGTGTGCTAATACTACACAGTGCTAATAACATTCAGCTGTGATAGAGATAATTCCCATCCACTCTACTCTCGTAGTTTATCCCCACTAGACTAATAACATTTGTATTAGTTAGGACTCATGGATTCAAGCACAGAACATTCTTGCTAACTCAGGCAAAGAGGAATGTTTTAGAAGGATATCCCAGAAACTGGAATATCTCTTGGATCTGGGTAGTTGGAATTTATATTCTCTTCAGAGGACTATGTAGGGATGAGTGAATTTAAAATAGTTTTCAGCCTTTGTGTAACACAAATAAGATTCATATTTAAGGTAGGGGATCTGATTTAGGTTGTTTAGGTGCCCACATTTTGCTATGGAGGACAGAACACTTTGAATGACAGCATACTAAGATAATATGCAATGGAGGACGGTTAGTTTACTTAGGTAAAATCAGAATATTGTGTTGAGACATAAGGGAAATAGATTCTTATCTGACAAAAAGAGCTAACTAACTTACCACCTCCTGTAAAACACTTTATGATGATTACCCAAAGGGATATAAATGTATCCTTCTCATACTTGTAAATCACTTCTTCTGATATTCTTTTGTAAGTCCTTTTGCCTAGGACTCGGTCCTTCTCTCAGATAGATCCAGTGTGCTCAATATAATATTATCTACCCATACCTTTTGTACTTGTACAACTCAGGTCCTATCTCTTCTTCTAATTGCCCACCCCAAATTCTGCCTTCATCCCATTTAACATGGGCCAATACTTTACTATAGAAGTTTTGCTTCTTTTTTTTATTATTGTTTGTGAACTTAAAAGTCTAACAACATAGTCAAAGACTTACTTTAAACACACTATAAAGAGCATTCTAGAAAATAACACTGAAAATTTTCACATGGATTGAGACTGCCAATCATGGTCCAAAATTCCTTTAGAATCAGCATCACAAGTTTTGCTAACGTGCAAAAAAAGAAAAAAAGAAATTTAGTGTGTTAATGATACCTGAATGATGATGAAAATGTGTGTGAAACATTAGGGTTATTAGTTATTTCATGAACTAACAAGAATGTTATAGGTTCTGTGGCTTTGACATATGTTATGCCACTGATTGCTAGAGGAGATTATCCCAAATATGAGTGACTAGACAGGCATGCTCTTTCTCTCTTACTTTTTGTAGGATTCATCCTAAAGCTACGTGATTATCCAATAGCATCTAAATTTCTTTTTTTTTTAAAGATTTTTTATTTATTTATTTGACAGAGAGATAGAGAGAACAAGTATGCAGAGAGGCAGGCAGAGGGAGAGGGAGAAGCAGGCTCCCCGCTGAGCAGGGAGCCCGATGCGGGGCTCGATCCCAGGACCCTGGGATCATGACCTGAGCCGAAGGCAGACGCTTAACCGACTGAGCCACCCAGGCGCCCCAGCATCTAAATTTCTAATTAAACACTTTCTTTCCTGAAAACTTAATATCTTTGATTAAAGAACTTTTCATCTATTTCATTTTAACCTACATATACATATTAAGTGTTTATAATATGTCAGGTTCTGTGATGGACACTAGGAAAAATTATGCATAAAAACAGGTACATTCTCTATCCTTTTAGAGTTCAGAGATGGTGAAAGGAAAAGGTCTTAAGTAATTTTAGCCTACTGGATCCTAGGATTGCCATATTTAGAAAATAAAAATACAGGACACAGTTACATTTTAGTTGCAGATAAAAATTAATATGTATGTCCTTTGCAATATATGTGATATCTTATATTTAAAAACTGCTATTTATTAGAAATTCAAATTTTACGGTGCATTCTGTATTTTATCTGGCCACTGTAGAGGGGCGGTACAACAGAAATGTATTTGGAAGGATGTTTTTACTTTTCTAACAGGGGTTATCCCTAGATCTTAATGTCCCAATTAAAATAATAATGAGCCAGTCTGGAGAAAAGACATACGGTGCATCTGCATGGGACTTTTTCTCCAAGTTCATGCTGAGATAAATAACTCAATCTCACAAAGCAAAAGGATTATTTTTACTTTAGGAGAAAAAGCCCATTTCCTGAATAGGGTATAATATTCTGCCTCAGGAAATTCTGTATGGTGCAGGTAGTGTTGCTATCTGTGAATATTGCTGCACCTAATCATAAGACCACTGCTCTCAGCAGAAGTGCAAACAGTCTGAGGTGAATCTTGAGAGTACCACATAAACCTAACTTCTCAACCAATATGGAAAAGCCTGAATGTGAGACACTGGGAAACTGGGATATAAAACATGAGAAATGCAGTCTGGCAGAAAGATGAAGGTCAAGGAGGAACAAGGGTAACAGTCCCAGTTCTATTACTAGAAAGCACTTATCCATTTTGTAGTCTGTGTGGTATCTGTTGCTACATCTTGCACATGGTAGGCGGTTGAAAATTGCTGACTCTTAATTTGGGCATCTCTGTGTTCTATGTCCATTTCTTCATCTATTGAATGCCCAGAGTGTATTAAGATTTACAGCTAAGATAACTATCAGTAACTAGATTGTAGGCTATGGTAACTGCCTATTTTTATTTGAATATCTTTAATAATGATTATCTCAGACATTTCTTTACTGCATAATAAGTGTCTGGTTCCGGGGCGCCTGGGTGGCTCAGTTGGTTAAGCAACTGCCTTCGGCTCAGGTCATGATCCTGGAGTCCCGGGATCGAGTCCCACATTGGGCTCCCTGCTCAGCAGGGAGTCTTCTGCTCCCTCTGACCCTCCTCCCTCTCATTCTCTCTCTCTCAAATAAATAAATAAAATCTTAAAAAAAAAAAAAACTTATTAAGTGTCTGGTTCCAATTTAAATCCCTACCTGAATGTATTATTTTCATCTTCACCAAACTTTTAAGAGATAGAAACCTTATTATCTCCATTTTATAGATTAACAAATTGAGGATCAGAATATTTATTTGTCTGAAGCTCAGTGGCTAACAAATGATGGATATGGGATAAAAACCAAGGCAGTCTAATTCCCGAACATGTACTTCGATCATTAAGGAATTCAGTCTCCAAGTGATAATAGCTATGTTTTTTAGTTCACTAGGTACTTTATATGCGTTATCTTATTTAATCCCCATACGAACTCCATGAGGACACTAGCTTAAGGAGATTTTGTAACTTGTCCAGGGTCACAGAGTAAGGAAGTAGCAGAGTCAGGATTCAGTCCTAAATCTTTCTAATTCCTACATTATTCTCATAATGACTACTAAATGCTGACTATTTCATCATATATAGGACGAAGTTGCAATTCCTGGAAATTAAGAAGCTGACCTAAATTCACACATCTAGTTAGTAACAAAGAATAAGACCAATAAATAGGACCAATAAATAAATATCTCGACTTCTGGTCCAACAAACTTTTGATTATTCCTCTGCCAGCTTTCTCATTTTATTTTTTTCACTTGCTATTCATTAGTTATTTAGAATATTTCTCTCATCCACTCTGCCGATCAAGCTTAGAAATGCTGACTTCCTCATATAAACCATAGTTTCTACCATAATTGTCTATCCAGTAGACAGCGGCCTCTAGCACCTCTGCCTGATCTTGTCAGTTCACAAAATTATAGACTGATAAATTTCTTAAAAGGTCAAAAATATTTAAAAATATATAGAATGTAAACATATCCAAAAATCATAATTTTAAGTAAATTATGTCACCTGTAATAAAATTTGGATTTGTGGCAGTTCTCAGAAATTAGATATAGATGCCAGACATCTTTAAATTTCATTTATAATTTTGGTTCTGTCATTGACAAATTTATTTAAATGAGCATTTCCTAAATTATGTTCTGTATCATATTAGTTATTCTGCTAAAAAAGGAGTTCAGGGCCAAATGCATTTGGGAAATACAACATGATATAGCCATTTATATATTTATAGCTTTAATGTAATTTTTATCAAAATCAAAGGCAGGATTTCTGTAGACGTAGACAGGAATATTCTAAAATTAATATGGAAATCCATTGGGACCTAGAATAGCTGGAACAATTTTGAATTAGAAGAATAAAGTAAGAGGAATCATTCTAGCTTATAGCAATAGTAGTCCAAAATAAATGGAATCAAATAGAAGAACCAGAAACAGATCCATGTAAATATGCCCAACTGATTTTTTTGTTTTTTGTTTTATGTAACATATTTATTGCGATAATAATTTTAAGATGAAAAAAACCCTGTTTTTTAGAATATTCACATAGTTATATAACCATCGCCACTATGTATTTTTAGAACAAACATTTTCATCACCCCTAAAAGACATTTTGTAAAGATTTTATTTATTTTTTAGAGAGCGAGCGAGAGAGAAACAGCATGAGAGGGGAGAGGGTCAGAGGGAGAAGCAGGCTCCCCGCTGAGCCGGGAGCCCGATGTGGGACTCGATCCCAGGACCCTGGGATCATGACCTGAGCCGAAGGCAGACGCTTAACCATCTGAGCCACCCAGGCGCCCCTAAAAGACATTTTGTATCCATTACAAATCACTCCCTATTTTCTCCTCAATCCCTGAAAATCCTAATCAATTTTTTGTCTCCATATACTTATTCTAGACATTTCATGTAAATTGAAATCAACCAAGATGTGCTATTTGGGGACTGGCTTCTTTCACTTAGCATTATGTTTTCAAGGTTTGTCCATCTTATAGGATGTACCATTACTTCACTACTTTTACTGCTAAAAACATAACATTGTATGAATATCCATATTTATTCATTCATCTTTTGGGTTTGTTTCTACTTCTTGGCATTCTGGTTCTCATGTTCCAGCTTGCCTTTTTTCTTTTTCTTTTCTTTCTTTCTTTCTTTTTAGTTATTATGAATAAGCTGCTCTGAATATTTGTGTACACATTTTTATGTGAACATACGTGTTCATTTCTCTTGAATATATACCCAAAGTGGAATTGCTAGGTCATATATGCTTATTATTTTGAACTATATAAACTGTTTTCCAAAGTGGCTGCATTATTTTACAGTTCTACCACAAATGAAGATCCCAATTTCTCCATATCCTTATCAACACTTGCTATTATCTGTCCCTTTCATTTTAAACATTTTAGTATGTGTGAAGTAATATCTTGCTGTAGTCTTGATTGGCATTTTTCCAGTGATTCATGAATTTGAGCAATTTCTGTGTGTGGGGGAGGGGGGTGTGAGCGCGCTCGTGCGTGCTTGTCATTTATATGTATTCTTTGAAGAAATGTGTTTTCAAATCAGTTGCCCAATTTTTTTTAATTGGGTTATTTTCTTGTTGAGTTCTAAGTGTTCTTTGTATATTTTAGATACAAATCCCTATGAGATGTATGATTTTTAAATATATTCTCCCATTGGTTATCTTTTCACTTCTTGATGGTGTCTTTTGAAGCACAAATTTTCAATGTTGGTAAAAGCCAACTTACCTATTTTTTCTTTGTTTCCTTGTGCTTTTGGAGTCATATCTAAATGCTAATCAAAGATTATAAAGATTTACTCTTATGTTTTCTTCTAAGATTTTTATACTTTTAATACTTATATTTAAGTTTATGATCTATTTTGAAATAATTTGTATGTATGGTATTAAGTAGGAGTCTAACTTCCTTTTTATTTTTTTAATTTTTAAAAAATTTTTTTAAAAAAAGATTTATTTGAGAGAGTGCAAGCAGGGGGAGGGGCAGAGGGGAAGCAGACCGCCTGCTGAGCAGGGACACCGGGGGGGCCCCCCCCCCCGCCCCCGCACATGCTATGCAACTTGCAGCTCTCAACTCAGGGCTCATCTCCCTACCAGGAGATCATGAAGTGAGCCAAAAGCAAAAGTCAGATGCTTAACCAACTGAGCCACCCAGATGCCCCATCTTTTTTATTATTTTTTTTTAATTTCACATATGAATATCCACCAACTGATATTTTACAGTTGCTGAAGCAATTCAATTGAGGACGGATAGAGTTTTCAACACATGATGCTGATGCCGACTAGAGTAATTAGACATCCATAGGCAAAAACTTAACCACAACGTAAACCGTATACCTTATGTAAAAATTAATTCACAGTAGATCATGGACTTAAAACACAAAACTAAAAGCATTTAGAAACATTTTTTTAAAAAATTTAGAAAGACAAATAAAATGATTTCACTTATATGTGGAATTTAAGACACAAAACAGATGAACATAGTGGAAGGGAAGGAAAAATAAAATAAGATGAAAACAGAGAGGAAGACAAACCATAAGGGACTCTTAACTATAAGAAACAAACTGAGGGTTGCTGAAGGGGAGGTAGGTGGGGGATGGGATAACTGGGTGATGGGCATTAAGGAGGGCACTTGATGGAATGAGCACTGGCTGTTATATGCAGCTGATGATTCACTAAATTCCACCCGTGAAACTAATAATACACTATATGTTAGTTAAATTTAAATAAAATATTTAGAAAAAAATAGCAAAGAATTGGGGCGCCTGGGTGGCTCAGTCGTTAAGCGTCTGCCTTCGGCTCAGGTCATGATCCCAGGGTCCTGGGATCGAGCCCCGCATCGGGCTCCCTGCTCGGTGGGAAGCCTGCTTCTCCCTCTCCCATTCCCCCTGCTTGTGTTCCCTCTCTCGCTGTGTCTCTCTCTGTCAAATAAATAAATAAAATCTTTAAAAAAAAAAAAAGCAAAGAATTTTGGGGATCTTAAGCTAGTTGGAGTTCTTAGACTTGACAGAAAAATATCAATTAGAGGGAAAAATTGATAAAGTAGATCTTATCAGAATTTAAAATGTTCTGTGAAAGAACCTATTAAGACAATGAAAGCTATGGAGTAGCATTAATATTTGCAAACTACATATCTGAAAGTAATTGTGCCTACACTCAAACTCAACAGTAAAAAAAAAAAAAAGATAATGGGTAAAACACATGACATTTCACTGGAGGATATACAAATGGCAAACACATGAAAAGATGTTTAGCATCATTAGCTAGTAGAAAAATGTAAATTAAAACTACAAGATATCACGATAAGGCTATCATGGCAAAAATAGAAAATACTTATCATACCAAATGCTGGTGAGGATACAGAAAACTGGATCATACATTGCTGGTGAAAATGTAAAATAGTGCAGGCACTCTGGAAAATCATTTGGCAATTTCATATAAGACAAAATCTGCAACTACCATATGGCCCAGCAATTGCATTTTAGGGCGTGTTTATTGCAGAGAAGTGAAGACTTACATTCACATACAATCCTACTCAGGAATATTCATAACAGCTTTATTCATAATAGCCAACAGCTGAAAACAACCCAGATGCCCTTCAGCATGTGGATGCTTAAACAAATCATGGTACATCTAAACCATGGATTCTATTCAGCAATAAAAAAGATTAGAGTGCTGATATAGCAATAACTTTAATGGATTTCAAGGGAATTATACTGAGTATAAAAAAAACAAAAAACTAATCACAAATGATTGCATACCATATGAATCTTTTTCTGTAACATTCATGAAATGACTAAATTATAGAGGAGGATAGACTATTGTTTGCCAAAGATTAAAGGTGGGGGGTTGGGAGAATAGTGGGTTTGGCTAGAAAAAGGTAGCACAATGGATCTTGGATCTTTGCAGTGATGAAACTATTCTTTATCTTAACTGTAGTGACGATTACAAAAATTTATATATGACAAAATTACATAGAACTAAACACACACAGTCACACACTTAAATGAACACGTACAAATCTAGTAAAATCTGAGTAAGTTCAGTGGATTGCATCATTGCCACTTTCCTGGTTGTGATATTGTATTATAGTTATTTAAGATGTTACCATTGGGGAAAACCAGATGAAGGGCATATGAGATTATTCACTCTGTATTATTTCTTACAACTGCATGTGAGTCTAGATTTACCTCAAAAAATTAACAAAAAAGAAAACTTCCCAAACTGGAATTTTTGATCTCGAAGTTGATGATTCCAAGGGGAAAAAAGCTGTGTTATTTATGGGTATGATTGAAGAGATGGTAGAGAAAGAATACTTCCATTTCCTCTGAAGAAAGAATAAACCATTTTAATTTTGGTAAGAAGACATGTAAAATATCATTAAAGCATTCTCATAAAGTCTAATCACTTCAGAGCCACCAGTGTAATATTTCTAAAATGTAATTGAAATCATGTCTTTCCTAAGCTGAAAAGTCCTCAGTGGTTTCCCATTGCACTTAGACTAAAAATGAATTTCTTTGCTGTGGTTTGCCAGGCCCTACATGATATGGCTCCTACATATCCTCTCATCTCATCTTACCTTCTTTCCTTCCTTGTATTAGTTAGCTATTGCTGTGCTCAGCTACCTCAAAATTTAGTAGCTTAAAACAACACACGTTTATTATCTATAATTTCTAGGAAGTAGGAATCTGGCTATAGTTTTGCTGGATCCTCTGCTTCAAGGTCTCTCACAAAGCTGCAATCCAGGTGTTAGCCCATGCTGGGTTGTCATTTAAAAGCTCAGCTGGGGAAATAAATACCTGCTTCCAAGCTTGCTAACATGGCTGTTGGGAAGATTGAGTTCCATAAAGGCCATTGGATTGAAAGCCTCATTCCTTGTTAGGTTGTTGACAAGAAGCTACCCTCAGTTCCTTGCCACAAAAATCTCTCTGGCATGTCTCTTGTTTCATCAAGGCTAGCAAGAGAGGGAGAGAGAATCTGCTAGCAAGACAAAATTCACAGTCTTTTGTAACACAAGTCCAGAAGTGACATTCTCTCAATGGTGCTGTATTCTATTCGTTAGGAGCAAGTTACTTGAGGGAAAGGCATTGCACCAGGCCCTGAGTAACAAGAGGTAGGAATCACTGGATGCCATATGACAGCCTGCTTATTACACTGACCTTCTTGCTATTCATTGAATAACTGATCCAAGATAAAGCTGACTTCTCTTTTGGTAGGTCACTATATGGTAAGACTTAACTGTAGGCAAAGCTCAAGTCTATAGATTGTGAGTGGAGGTATATCAGGCTTATGGGTAGCTGGTAAACTAGCTGAGTGTTTAGGTGTGGCCTTAGATTGTTGAGTTAGCCTGGCCTGAACTGAAATTTAGAAATGTCAATGCAAGTATGACACTTAAACATTGTGGAAGGGAAATCATATTTATTGAATAACTTCTATCACTCAGGCACCATATTTGTGGTTTTTCCGACCAAAAAAAAAAAAAAAATACAATCTTATTTGGAATGTATAATCTTAACCTATCACATAACAGAATCCAAGGCCCAGAGATATTAAGTTACTCTTAAATTCACACAGTTGAAAAATCATTCAAAACCCGTTTTTCTGACCTCCTTGCCCCATACTGTCCCTGGGACGTCAGGTAGGTTTGGAGTCAGGACTCCTGACTTTAGTCAAGAGTGGACCAGGCTCCTGTTTCACCTAGATTTGCCTACTGAGCTTTTTCCAGGATCCAGTGATGCTCCTTTGCATTCTGCTGCCCCCTAATGTCCATAGCTGTAATTGCATCTAAGCCTACTTTCTGGGGCTGTTTCCAAGGTTGGGAGGCAGGAGTCTAAAAGAACACAAAAATATTAGCCATTTCAAGGAAATAAAGGGTTTGCCTAAAAAAATAATAAATGTAATATATATATATATATATACATACATACATACATACACACATACACACACACATATTTATAAAAGAAGGCAGAAAGGAAGTAAATAAAGGAAATCAAAGTTTGTGGAGTCAGGTCAGATGCTAAAATGCTGGTACAGATCAGCTGTCTTTTGTCCAGGCCTTCCTAGAAGAAAATCCATCCAGAACTTAGGGAAGTACATTCTACATGAACAAACTGGGACTGCTCTAGGAACCAGACAGGTATGGATGAAATGACATTTCCTCTCCTGGCTTTAAAGAATACAGGGAAGTTGGTAGAAGAGCCAGGAATCAACTAAATAATGAGGACTGGGCAGGCCTTTTAAAAGGTTGTTATCCAATATAATTTAATTACAAAACAGTAGCTATAAATATAAAACATAAATATAAAACTAACCTTTAGATACATTATTGCTTTGTATTATCTAAACCTATGAAAAAGAATTCCCATCATCCCCATTTTACAGACCGGGAAATTGAGGTTTAGGGCAATCTAGACTTTCTCCTAAAGTCACCTGGTTAAAAGTGTCAGACCCAGATAATACTTCATAGCTCCCAATTCCAGACTCTGTGCTTTTCCTGTTATATCTTTGTTGTACCTATCTTTCATTTTCAAAGTATCTGTAACCTTCTGCTTCTCTCTCCAAGTGGTCTTCTGGATTTTATAGATGCTTTTTGGCTTCAGTGCCTAGTTGCATCTTATTCTTTAAGCTACAAGGCAAGTACTCATGTGTGGTAAATTTGTACATCCAGACCACCAAGACCTATGCTTTCCCCACCTTCAGATAATGCATGTTGAGAACATTTCAAATCATGCTGGACAGACTGTATAAAGAAAGATATCGATGAATTTTAAAAATCTGTTCTTGATCTCCTGGGAGGAGACAGAGTACCCACCACTCACCCCTCAGGAGGTTCTCCACCGTCCCACATTTCTATTATATAGGTCTTAAGGGACATGATTTCCAAACCCACCAATAACTCACCAGATTAATATACCAGAGTTAATAATCACAGCTTGGAGATGAGGGAATGAGATCACATTGACTAAAGAAATAAAGGGCAGTTTGGAAGGGAGGACCAGGAACTGCTCCTGTATTGTTTTTCCTGCCTGTCTGTAGTTCATTGTGTTCTTGAAAATGTTACTTTTCCAGTACCTAATGAATGATACATCAAGGGCTGCCATGAAACTGTAGGGAGAAACTTTATGGTATGACTCATGAGCCATGCTGAATTACAGATCTTTTCTCATTAGTCTGATTAAAAACCTAAGCTCATTATGGCTCAGGAAGTGATTTAGTTTCAGTGCCTTTTGGTTATGTTCCTTTTTTATTTTCTAGGAGCACATATTTTGGATAAGAACTCATTTTCTATTTTAAATGGTTCTAAATTTCAATTCTTAAAATGTGTGTTCATTATCATATCATTCAGACCTGTAAATGTTCTTTTTATATTTTAAGAACTATTTTTTAAAAGCAAAAGTGATTTTGATTTTTATCTCCTGTAGTATCTTCACAAATGGGATTCTTCAAGAAAGGTTTTTTTTTTTTTTTTTTTTTTAAACTCTTTGAAGAAAACAGACTCCATAATATAGAAGGAGAATGTTGGCTTTGGAGTTAGACCTAAGATATGTATCTTAGCCATTGTTAACAGTCTCATCTTGGTCAATTTACTTAAACCTACTAAGTCTCAATTTCTTCATCTTCTAATGAAATTTGAATAACAGTAATTAAGTAGCACTGCTATGAAGATTAAATAAGTTAATATATTTAAAGCATGTGAAATAGTAGGAGTCCAACAAAGCTTTGTCTTGCTTTCTCTGCTAATACGGAGATAAAGAGCTTTTGTATTTTAGTGCTAACAAAAAAATTAATCAAGAGGCTGAAGAAATGAGTTTTAAATATCCCATGTATGTTGTACGGATTTAAGTCTGTGTTTGCATGTCTCTGGGGACACATGTAAAATTCTAAATGTGAACTAGGAATTGATTGCTCAAAACTCTTGGGATTATTTCTCATGAACTCATCTGGCATAAGGCATGCAAATGAAGCATGGTCTATATATGAAGATGTGTTGGAAGATGCCTACTTCTGTGATATCTCAATGAACTTACCAGAGAAAACTATATAATTTCCAGCCTTGGAATAACCTGATGATAAGTATGAAGATGTTTCCTCTCTATTGGCAACTAGAATCTCAGATCAGGTACATGTGACTGAAAAATTGAAGACGTCAGGACCCTTTCTGGCATATGTACCTGTTCCTTGTTAATTGTTAACTGAGTAATCCTCTTCGAGATAGTCATACCATGGTGCTCAGTAGAAGGCGAGTGATTTTTGCCCTCCAGGGGACATTTGGCAATGAATGGAGACATTTTTGTCTGTCACAGTGGAGGGGTGGTACTGGTATCAGGAATACTGCCAAACATCATACAATGCACAGAACAGATCTTCTCACAAATAATTATCTGGGCCACAATTTCAGTAGCACTTTTATTGAGGAACTCAGGCCTGATAACATTACCATTTCCCCCAAGTGTTTGAAACACTTTTGAAATGCTTTCTTGATGTCATGTAGAAACAGCCAGAGGCTTACAAAGGCTGAGGGGTTGTCATGGCTATTGAGTAGAGATGTGACCAGCTGTGCTTTCTTTCCATTCAGGATTGATCAAGTGAAAATAGGTCTGAGGTACAAGGAGCTTAGTTTGAATTGAGGAATAGCTTCCTTTTAGTAAGGAAGTACAATGCTGTTAACCTTGGCATTGGAATTTTAAGATAGACTAGGAAAATTATTTTCCTTGCATTATTTCACATTGGTGGTCATCCTGTCTTCCTGTACTCCAAGTTGGTTATGATCAGAAAAATTAGTTAGTAAGACAGCCTGTCTTGGATTCATAAACTTTTATTAGCTAAAGATGCTGGTTAACCCTACTGTCTTTATTTATTATTTTTTAAAGATTTTATTTATTTATTTATTGGAGAGCGAGCGAGAGAGAAACAGCATGAGAGAGGAGAGGGTCAGAGGGAGAAGCAGGCTCCCCGCCGAGCAGGGAGCCCGATGCGGGACTCGATCCCGGGACTCCAGGATCATGACCTGAGCCGAAGGCAGTCGCTTAACCGACTGAGCCACCCAGGCGCCCAACCCTACTGTCTTTAACACTTTGACTTCCCAACGAAGTGCCATTTTGCATAACAGAATCATGGGTAAATGCATTTAAAAATTTTTCTTTATTCTTCCCTTCAAATAATTCTTTTTTTTTTAAAGATTTTATTTATTTGACATAGAGAGAGCACAAGCGGGGGAGCGGCAGGCAGGCAGAGGGAGAGGGAGAAGCAGGCTCTCTACTGAGCAAGGAGCCCGAAGCGGGACTTGATCCCAGGACTCTGGGATCATGACCTGAGCCAAAGGCAGCCACTTAACCAACTGAGCCACCCAGGCACCCCTCAAATAATTCTTTATTGGCTTTCTTCCAGCATATGACTTCAATATCTATCTTATTACCATACTTTGTTTATCCATGGCAGTTTACAAAAGGCTTCTAAGCGAAGGAGAAAAGGATATTAATATGTTTGGAGCATGGCAAATATTTCTGAAACTTCCTGTAACTAAGTTTTGATTGTTATAATATTCATAATGAGAAGCAACAGGTGTAAAAAGAGGTATAACTGGATAGATTTTCTTAGAAGTCTGGACCTAAAACTATCCAAGCAGAAAGTTTTTATTGTTTTATGGTCACTCACAGTTGATCAGTGTCCTTTATTTTCACAATTGTAGAGCATCCTTCATTCTTATCTCATTTTATGATGAAACCTAACATTCTATGACCTAATATACTCCAACCTTAAGTTTCCTATTTTCAAAATCAGGGCTTGCAGTGTTTTTTGTCGATTGCAACCTCAGAGACTCCAAACACTTATGCTCTAAGGAATCTACCCAAGAATCAAAAGGACATACCTTTTCATAAATAAGTATTATGTTCTATATGTGAGTTATCTCATGACTAAGAATACAAAATTTAGAGGAATATGGAAGCTAATTTCACAAATTAACGAAAACTTTCAATTTGTGAAAGTGTTCAACTTCAATATGAAGATATTCTTTGATTATTATGGATGTTCAAATTATAAAATCTTTATGAAAGAAATTTGGCAATAAATTATGTCAACACTTAAGACAGATATCCCTTTGTTCAGCAATGTCATTATTAAGAATCTATGTAAATACAAAAAAAGATATATATGATGGGCCTATAAGAATAAGCATTACTTATAATTGGAATTAATCTAAATGTATATCAATTAGGAACTGGTAAGACAAATTTGAACACATCCATTTGATGGAATTCTAGATGGGTTTCAAAAAATATGATTGATTTTTATGTACTGACATTGAAAGGTCTCCTCATCATGTTCAATGGAAAAAAGAGACTGTCCAAATAATATGGTCTTGTTCATGTAAAAACCACATATATACATACATATCACAGAGAAAAAAAAGACTGGAAGGATATTTGGAAATAGTTTTTCATTTCTTGAGAGAGAAGCAGGATTTTTTTTTCAGATTTTTATACTCTACCGTATTTCTATATTGGTGAAGTTTTTATAATGAGTATGAAGTCATTTTATAATAATATAAACATTTTAATAGTTCAGTTTTGAAGAAAAAAATCACTGTAATTTACAGAAAACTGCCATGGCTTGCATTGATTTACTCAATAAGTTTTTGGGAGCACTTGATATGCATTAATCACTGTGCTGGTCTCCAGTGATGTGCTACTTTTCAAATAGAACCCTTTTGTAGTTTGGAGTGTGTAGTGGGAGAAACAAATATTTATCAAATAACTATATGAATAAATATATATTATAATTTAGAGCAAGTTTATGAAGTAGAAGTTCCTGGTAATGTAAGAGTATGTAATAGGGGAATCTGACCCACATCATCAGGTCAGAGAAGTTTTTCTCTTAGGAATGTAATTTGATCTAAATATAAAGCCTAAGTAGGACTCAAATGGGCAAAAGGGGAAAAGAGCATCTTATTAAGGTAAACTGCATGTAAAGAGATTTTCTGATAGGAAATGCATTGGTACATTTTAGGGATTGAGAGACAGTAAGTGTAGTTGGACCACGAAGAACAAAGGGACCTTGGTGAGAGACAAGACTGGTTGGGGTCAAATACTACAGAGCCTTTAACTCACATTAAGGATTTGGGGACTATAATAACCATAAGGGGAAACCATGTATTTTAGAAAATATAGCAGAAAAGTTATGTGTGCGGAATACTATTTTGGAAAGATCACTCTGGCTCCAGTGTAGAAAATGATGCTAGCATAGCAAGAGAGGATTCATGAAAACTGATCAAAAGCCTACTGAAGCACTCACCATACACTCTATCACCTCATGTAATGGTGGCACACATAGTGGCCATTTTTCCAATATCTTGGAAGTACATGAGTGGTAAACAATATTAGGATCACTTCCAAGAGGTAATTTTTAAAAAGTTATCTAGAAATGGAGTGTGATATCTGTAGAAGAAAAATACTTGACAATACTTTGAAAACATGCACCCATTTAAGTACAATTGCATTAACTAGAATGTAATTTTCAGAAATATATAATTGGAATTTGAGTGTGTTTCTGAAAATTACAATTTTCCAAAAGGGTGAAATGACCAATATAGAGCCCAGAGGAGACTAAAAACAAGATTTTTATCAGAATGTTTCTCAGTGATAGAGGTCTTGTACTCTGATTATATGCATTCTAATCTAATTGGAAGGTATATCCCTATAGAGGAGATGGACATGCTCATTCCACCCTTTTGCTCTGATTCCATGATCACTAAGCAGCTTTCTGATTATAATTTGTCTTGCTGCATAGTATCCTACAGGATAAGAACATGCTGCTCAGTTGAAATGAACCACTCTGATGATTTACAGTTTTCTTTAACATGAGACATTATTAAATGGGCATAGTTGTCTCTTATAGTTTTAATTTCATGAATTCCTCTGATTTCAAAAGACTGATCACTTTTGAACAAATATAATAAAATTGGGAATCTAGGACTACAAAGTTGAAGACCAGATTCTGGAGTTTGGGGAACTCAAATATTTTCCCTGTAAACTCTTCATGACTGACAAGTCATCATCCCCTACACTCCCAATCTACCTTGAAATCCCTTCTTGTAGCAAAAACTTCCTAACAAAGCAGTCATTGCTGAAGCATAATAGCTATATGATTGGTGTTTATAATGCCTGAAAGCCCAGTCACTTGTCTTGACTGAAAGTCATAGTTAGAATTCTGCTGGTGGCTGGTTGCTACCAAATATATAAACAATTCAGGGTAGTGGCTGAGAACACAGTCTGTGGAGGTAGATCCATATACACTTATCCAGTTCTGCCTCTTACTAGCTGTGTAACAGTGGGCGGTCACTTAGTCATTGGAGTCTGGGTTTCTTCCACTATAAACTGGGGATAATTTTGACCTCAAATAAATGTCAATAGAGATTAAGTGAAAAAAAAAAAAGTTCATTACATACTGCCTAATGGAGTAGGTTTTCCATAAATAATAGCTACTATTATTGGTGCTATTTTAATTTACTTTGCCCCTCAAAGCTCTGAAATCCTACCTCCAACTATCTAGAGACATTCTATTCCCCAATCTTCCAAATAATCTTTTGCACATGATACTGGACTTTGCCTGCCATATCAGTATTTTACTTCTCTTTTTTCATTTTGTTCTCTGCTCAGCATATTTTCCATGGTGTAAAAGGGAGACATTCTTCCAATAATTGTTCTCTTGTCACATATTTTAAATTCTAAATCTTAGAGAATATGCCTGTGACACAAAATGTATATTTGATATTGATGAGGGCATTGTGGGTAAAAGAAGTTTAATGAGTATGTCTTACAATTCTACTCAAATAAGCAATAAGAAAAGACCTCCATGCATCATCAAAATAAAGGGAAAGTAAAATCCCTATCGAACACTAGGGTGTTTTCTCTTTGATCTGCCACATGTCATCACTGCCTATCTTGAGCTGCGCACCAGCTATCTGGCAGGCAATACTTCTGCTCTTGAAGATGAGCAGGTGCAATGACCTATCCCACAGGGAGGGCAAAGATTAATGAAGGGTGTGTGTAAATTCTAGGAATATGAGAGGCAACAGTCAGCCTTTTAGTAATACCTTAATTAACATTGATATAATGCATTAACTAACCCTCAGCAGCACATTTTGACTCATTTGTTAATCTTGTTCTTAACAGCAGCTGTTCAACCTTATCAAAAAGCATTGCTTCTTTGTTGCATGTTAAAGAGCCCAGAGCCACATAAAACAGCCTACAATGCAATCAGGCTACTTGGCTGAGAAGAGGTTGTCAGAGAAGGCAAAAAGAATACAGAACACTGAAAGAGTAAATAAATTTGAACTCATTAACTGCATCGTGGGTTGTAGCAGGCCTTCTTGGTAGTCCAGCACAACAAATTTTACATGGACTTTCCCTAACAATCCATGACATTTTACCCCTTCTAGAAGGTTGTTTATGCTATTTTGTAGCTTAGAACAACTTTCTCATCATTCACAAACTTGGTCACATTATTTTTTTTTAATTATGTTATGTTAATCACCATACATTATATCATTAGTTTTTGATGTAGTGTTCCGTGATTCATTGTTTGTGTATAACACTCAGTGCTCCATGCAGAACATGCCCTCGTTAATACCCATCACCAGGCTAACCCACTCCCCCACCCCCCTCCCCTCTAGAACCCTCAGTTTGTTTTTCAGAGTCCACCGTCTCTGATGGTTCGTCTCTCCCTCCTATTTCCCCCCCTTCATTCTTCACCTCCTGCTATCATCATCTTCTTCTTCTTCTTCCTCCTCCTCCTCCTCCTCCTCCTCCTCCTCCTCCTTCTTTAACATATAATGTATCATTTGTTTCAGAGGTACAGGTCTGTGATTCAACAGTCTTACACAATTCACAGTGCTCACTTGGTCACATTTTACTAGCCAACCTCCCTCCCCATATTTATCTATTCTTGTTAGATCACCTTTGTCCATGCTTCTATTACCCATTTGCTTCTTCTTTTTTTTGTTTTGCATTGATCGCACTATTATATGAATATCTGTTTAAATGTATCTGAAAATACCACTAGACTTTGAGTCTTGAGGGCTGAGGCTGTATGTTATTTATTTCTAGAGTCTTTTTCCAGAGTTTAGTACGGTGGTTGGTATCTGGTAAGCTCTCAGTAGATGTCAGTGGTCTTAATAAATAAATGAAAAATCAATTAATAGAATTCACATAAGTTATTAAGAGATTTTATTTGACTCAGAATTGCTCTTTTATGTCCTTTAGATTCAGCAATCCACAAAAATAATGAAAATCCTATTTCTAGGAGTGATTGCTTCTTAAAATACCTGTGATAGAAAACTGGATATTCCTACTGAAACTGTAGCCATGTCTACATAGTCAGAGACTAAGAATCCATTCCATTCTGTTTACCATGGCAAATCATTCTGATTGTCGCACAGCTAAAAGTTCTGCTAAATGTCATAATTAAGCATCAGTTTAAAAGGAACTCCTGATGTTAGGAAACAGAGAAATTGCTCTCTCAGCAAATTTTCCAATACCCTAGGCCTCTACAAATTCTGCTCTTTATTTAGATTTAGATTTAGATTTATCACTTGTCTGTTAGCTTAACTGCTGTCCACTTTTCAGTCTCAGCTTCATGGTATCTATGAGGCGGGCTCCCATCTATGACACTTTGTATCTACACCCATTCAAGGAAGTATTTTGTGTGTTAATTGATTGTTCACGAGTGTGTTTACCACTTATCTAGTCACTTTTGGATGACTGGGACCAAATCTTTTCAACTTTGTATCCTTCTTTCTGTCAGAGTATCTAACCCATAGTAGGTCTTCAAAAATATCTGATGAATAAATGGTTATTTAATGTAAACAGTGGGTTTGGATTATGACTGTGTTTAGTTTCTATGATGATTGCATTTTAGTAGAAGCATTTTCTTGTCAGTGATAATAAATTTATTTTAAAACACAACTGAGTGTATGAGAAAAGCTTCTAAAGCTTGGCTTGTATTCTGGTGCTCCATCTTTTCTGTGTCATTCTTGAATTAAAGCTCACAAGGACATTAGTGCTCCCAGCACTAAATCACTCGGTAGCTTACTTGATTTACTGGAATAACCCAATGCAATGTTCATGTCTTTAAAGGATGGATCACCCAAATACACAGACACTCTTGGGAAATAAACCTAATAGAGACTTTTTTTTAAAGATTTTATTTATTTATTTGTGAGAGAGACAATGAGAGACAGCACGAGAGGGAGGAGGGTCAGAGGGAGAAGCAGACTCCCTGCTGAGCAGGGAGCCCGATGCGGGACTCGATCCCGGGACTCCAGGATCATGACCCAAGCCGAAGGCAGTCGCCCAACCAACTGAGCCACCCAGGTGCCCCCCTAATAGAGACTTTAACATCAGCTCTGGAAATCCTTTCACCATGAGGTGGCATTTTATAGCACAGCATAGCTATATTAAGTATGTGTGGATTAAAAAACAAAACAAAACAATACCTTGGCCATTTATAAGTCTCCGTTCTTCATTTTCTTAATATGAACAGCTATGTTATTTGGTAAACCATAAGCCCTGTGATGTTTGGCATTGCTTATAGAGGTTAGGTTTACTGTTACCATATAGATTTTATTTATTTCCTTATCCATTTGGTTGCTCCCACTAGGTAAACAGTGCCCTGAATCAATACAGTTAACTTTGGGCATTTGAGTCAGTGATTATTTAAACTATTTCCGACTTTCTTCCTAGAATAAGAAGTTTCTTGAAGGTGTAGATTTGATCTTATTCATCTTTGTATTTTGATTTTATTAATGCATAGTACTGGACATGCATTAAGTGTGTAATAAATGTTTGTCATTAGAAGCTGTTGTTGAATTCCCATGTTTTCATAAGCTTTTTTCCTACTATCACACATGTATACACTCAAAACACACATATGTATACACATCATTTGGGGCCTAAAAGGAATTTTTGATACCTGAATCATTATGAATTTCATCTATTTGTCCTATCATTAATTGCTGACTCTTTATTTATATATTCTATATTTCATTTCATTCTTCAGTGAGTTCTATATATGTCAGATTAGAAAACTATTTTGATATCTCAGCAGCATGAAAGACATCAGTAGTAATTCCTCCTGCAAAGTAGAGTTACGGGGTGGGAAAGAGGAGGTTGCTAATATCAGACAGATATAACAGAGTTTGCTCACGAATGGTATGGGATGTGAAAACAAAACAGAAAAAGACATTCTAAAGGTACTTAGAATGTAGGTGCCGTTTATGAGGGTGGATTGGCTACAGGAGAGATAATATTTTACAAAAACCAGTTGTTTGGCTATGTGAGGTTTGAGATGACCCATAGACATCCAAGTTAGCAATGTTGAGTAGACAATTGGATATATGTCTCTATACCAAAAAAAGGTGGTATTCCAAGCCAGAAGATGGAATTAAACATTAATAAATATTGGAGATTATTACTCCTATAGTAATCACCATCACTTGTGATCATTATGTTAGCCCTGTTTTCCTCTGTGAGGGCATCAGAGTCATGTTCTCTTTGGTCGAGTATAGAGATTATGATGTTTAAATAATTGTTTTGCCTATAGATAATTAAGAAAAAGTAGACGTAAATGTGGGAATAGAGAGTGCAGCAATTCTATAAATTGTAGCTGGGAGAACAAAGAAGATTTTGGGGTTGATTAAAACATTGTCAGGTCTAAAGGTCAAAAGACCTTTAAAGGTCATTTGCAAACCTGATCAAGAATAGTTGGAATAGGTGTGCCTGGGTGGCTCAGATTGTTAAGCATCTGCCTTCAGCTCAGGTCATGATCTCAGGGTCCTGGGATCAAGCCCAGCATTGTCAGGCTCCCTGCTCAATCTGCTCAGTCTGCTTCTCCCTCTACCTCTGCTTCTCCCCTTACTCGTGCTCTCTCTTTCTCTCTCAAATGAATAAATAAAATCTTTAAAAAAAAAAAAAGAATAGTTGGAATAAATTAAAGCTAAGTGACAAAACAAACCCTTTCATGTTCTAGGGAGAAATGATTTGAGTAATTAAGGGCAGTTCTGCACCTTTATTTCAGTGGCATAATATTTGCATTGCATATTAGAACTGTGTTAATCTGACAATTGGTTTCTCTGCTCACAATTCCCTTTCTTAGTCACTGATACTGAAAATGATTCAGAACCTCATGTAATAATCTCTTAACACAATTCATCCAATTTAGGGACCATTCAAAATAAATCCATTCACCTGATCATTTTCTACTAAAAGTAGGTCAAATTGCAGACAATCAATAGCCTGCAAGGCCAAATTCTGTTTATGGATTAGAAATTAAAATGCTCAACTCTGAGGGAGGATTTAGCTAGTCTTTTCAACATTTCTTTTAATTAAAAAAATAATTCTGCAGCATACACTATTACTAATATTAATACATTAACTTCCAGTTATTTGTACAAAATGTGCAAGTATCCTACCAAACACTTTGGGAATGTTATTTTATTTAATCCTTACAACAACCTTATAAGGAAGCTATGCCCCTGTTTTACAGATGAGAAAACTAAAAATAAGAGCGTTAAGGACAGTGTTTCTCAAAACAGATTCAGATCAGTAGGTCTGGAGTACAGATTGATATTTTGCATTTCTAACAAACTCCCAGGTTTAGCAGACTTGGCTACAGAATGTACCTGGCCCGAAGCTGCCACTTAAAATCTACTTAGTTTTAGTCCAATTTCATCCTGTTGTAAAAAAGAGTATTTCTTTCTACAGCTGAGCTCCTCTCTCCAGTATCCTATGGCAACCCAGCCCTTCAAGGAAGAGAAGACTACTTCACATTTTCTGTATGTAAAACCGTGAGTGAGCTTTAATGCTTGGACTTCATATGTCATCTATAACTGCACCTTCTTTCTGGCTTCCCAACCAAATCACAGGTTCAACTTCTGCCTTTAGAACTTACCTATTCCCTTGGCCTTAGTGGAGACCATAAAGTTTGTGCTTCTTTGCCCAGACTCCAAAGATCAAATTCATGGGCTTCCCTAGATTATCTAGTAATTGGTCACTCTTCTTTCCCATCCCCTTCTCTTCTGCATGTTTAGATTAATTGTCATGCAGAAGGTGTGGAGGAGCAAAGAAGTCACTGCTCTTTCTCTCTGTATTCTCACCTCCTACCCTATCCCCTATCAGGCCTTTCTCACTTATATTCTCAGTCATGCCATTTGTTATTCTTGGAATGATCTTTTACTTTACGTCTACCTTCTTTCCTCTTTTTTGGTTTTCTAAAATCTTACCTCCAACAGTAAAGTCTTCCAGAAGCGAAGCCCCATCGTAATTCTCTTCCCAAGACTGGTAAGTAATTTTCACATTTTCCATCCTACAAACTACAAACATAGAGACTTTTGTCTATAAAAATGTATATATAATTTGTGTCTTCCCTATGAATTTTTTCCTTCTACAAGCTGTGTATGTTCTATATTCATGATATTAGAACTAGAGTGTACCTTAGATTTTACCTAGTTAAAAAAAAAGCATTCTGCAACTAGAAAATTAAACAGAGAAAGCACAGATTTAAAAAGTACTAGATACCAATACCATGTGAGAATTAAATAAGATAAAGTTATGTGCCTAGCAGTCCAAGTATAAAAGGTGAAAGAAAATACTAAAACAATATTTTAATAGCACAGTTTATTAGTAAAATTGCTGAGGACAAAAATAGTTCAGTATTAATTTAGTACTCTTTCCACTCAACCATCTGGAATTAAAGCATTTAAAATTCTCAGACCATGACAATAATGGTATAAAACTAAGTGGCTGAGTTTTTAGGACTCACAGTAATAAGACATTCTAATCTTTCTCTGGCCTTTACTGTAAAGACATACCTGCCTGGCAATATTGGTTGAGGAAATATGATCAGAGGGCATTCCTGCTTTTCCTTCCTGCATTTCCTTCCTCTTCCAGAGGAAGAACAGGGCAAGATGGAGCTGATCATAGGGCCCTAATCTAACTGAAATAAGAATAGAGACCCTAAGGCATTTGTGGCGCAACTGCAGTCATATAGGTTCACCTTCTTCAGGGGTATTAGATTCGTACTTTGAAGCTGTCCTATGAGTTTCCCGAGGGAGAAAGGAGAGACTGGGGGAAGGAAATAGTGCACCTTACTGTATTCCAGACTTGATTTTACACAAGCCAGAGTTCTAATCATTTGTTTGATTCAGCCACGTTTAATTATAGGCATCTATAATTGGGCACCTTTAAAATAGAACTTCTCTTTTTCTAATCATTCCCTACCGTGTTCTCTTAAAATCATTGATTCTGCCTTCCAAACTAGGGCATTTGATATCATTCTGGATCCCTGCCTCTTCAGTCCCCCCTCCCCATTTAAGCAAAATATAGAATGTCTGTTATATCTAGAGACTTTTTAGATCCATTTTCCCCTGTCTCTCCCAAATGCCACTGTGTTAATTCTAGAATCTTTTCATCTTTTATTTGAAAAACTGCAATTATAAAATGCTCTGAATGCCATTACATTTTCCAGTGACAAAAAATTGTCACAAATTCTTATTCCTTAACACAAGGCTGATCACAACACATTTTAGTCAATATTTACTACTGGCTCTTTGTCTTTAGATAAGTCGTTATTCACAGGGAAGTTCCCCTACAATCTGATGCAGCACAAAAATCTGCCCTTGATCATGTTACATAACCATCAGCCAACAACACTGAGCTGAGTCCTAGATACTGGGAACCAAAAATGTACATATTACTTTTGTTTGTTTTCAGTCTTTATTTCATACAAGATTCATAGTTTTTCTTTAATCAGAAAATACTATAACCTTGAAACATAAAAATAATGAATCAAAGTCCAAAAGTTTACTTCAGTAGCTACTGGGTGGCACTCACTTTCTTAAAGGAGGTAAGATGCATACTAGTAGCTTGAGGTAGGTTAAATAACAAAGCGTTTATCTTATGCTTTTATATCTCTATCAAGTGTTCTCATTGTCTTTTGCATAATATCTGCTTTTGTGGGTTGGAACATATTTTAATTTCAGTTGGCTATCTGTTAGGATTGTAGTTGGGCACAGGAAATTTCTCTGTGTGCTACTTAAAAATAAAAGGAAATTTCATAGCTTTAGTGAATTATTTGACTTTAAAATTTGCTAGATAAAATATCACAGGAAAGAAGTTTCTTGGCCTGCTTCTATGAGAACTTCTTTGGGTGAATACATTTGCAGAGACGTATGAAAGCATTCATTAGAAGTGAATCATAGTGTACTTTCTTCAAATAATTTTCCATTCGAGTGACACTTAATTCATAGTTTATACATTCAGGGCCAATAGCTACACAATCCACATTCCATGCAGAGTACCAACAATTTATAAGATGTTCCAGGTTTCCTGAAAGTAGAACATATTATGTCTACAACAGATGATAGTGAGAAGAGTGAAATGGTGAGATTGTCAGCATCCCTTTGATGTCTTTTAAAAAAAAGATCCTAATGAACATTTACTCATTTTTACTCCGTGTGATCTTATGGAAGAAAAATTTTGTTTGGGTCTTGGGCTCTTAAGTGTGCAATGAACCTAGAATTCATTCCAACATTTTTTTCATTTTTGTAGTGGAAATATTTTTTATTCTTCAGATCTCAACCTCATTAAATTTGTAAGCTACAAAGACACATAAATAGCATTCAGTACATTTGTGCATGTGATGATGTCAGTAAATTCAAGAGCCCTCTACCAATTTACCACTCTACAGTATCTGAAGTGGGAAATTCATCTCCTGTAAATTGTCCACCTGCTAATGCTGGATACCACTGAGAATAACTATCTTCAATATGTTTTTAAATGGGGAAAATATATTTTCCTAGAGGAAATAAACTATGACTCAATTACTCTGCAAAATTATTTGTTTGGTGGGAAGTGCCATCTTATCTCCCTTAATATACCATAGAAAGTGGATTCTTTATTGCTCTTTAGTTTTTCCATTGAACTAGATTCTCTATCATGCAGATATTTTTTTCTGAGATTGAAAGTTGAGTATTTTGGGGTACATGGGTGGCTTAATTGGTTAAGCATCCGACTCTTGATTACAGCTTAGGTCATGATCTCAGGGTCGTGAGATCTAGCCATGTGTGGGGCTCAGAGCTGGGCATGGAGCCTGCTTAAGATTCTCTCTCCCTATCTCTCTGGCCCTTCCCTCCTAAAAAAACAAAAGTTAAGTATTTTGACAGACTTGTTTGTTTAAGTCTCCTAGGCCACCAGAAGGGTAGGAAGAAGTGGGGGAGCTACTGAGGGAAAAGTTCTGCATGGTGGTACCCAATTAAATAACAATAATTGCATTTTATTATGACCCCTTGAAGAACATCTCAGGTAGAATGAGGATTATAGATCTGAACAAGTGAAGATGAACAAGAGAACGGTAAAGAAAGTAACTGACTGTTCCCATGGCATAAAATATGGTTACAAAATATTTTGAGCATCTATCCTCAGCATTTACTCAAGAGATTTTATGCTTAGTAGGTGAGAGATTTTGTTTTCTTACCCCCTTACTTCTTCTAAAATCCCAGTAAGAATTTTTAAACAGGAGAATTATGGAGAGGAGGTAAGGAAAGTTATTTCGCTCTCCAAACTCCTCCCCCCAGGACTTAACCTGCCAATGGGAACTTCTTCTTCTGTAGTTTGGCCAATTTCCCCAGCACATGTCCTTTCCTGGTTAGGTAGGTTTAATTTCAGAGCCACCCTCTGTGCCAGTGATTTTTTATTCTTCTGAGAGAAAATGGACAATGTATGACTAACTCCCAAGATATGAAAGCACAGGCCCTTAACAAGACATTAAGAGAGTGGATTAACTTCTAATAATAGGAATATAATAGAATAATAATCATCATTCTAGGTAAATTATACTTCCTGCTTGATAGATACTATTAGCCTCAGAATAATCCTAAATGCTGATTATTATTCCCATTTTATAGGTAAAGAAAATTAGCTTCAAGTGCACTAAGCCACTTGCCCAGAAATATGTTGTTAGTAGTGGAAAAATCAAAATTGAATTCAGCCAATTACAACTCAAAAACCTATGCTCCTTTTACCAATGCCTTCCACATTGTCATGAATTATCCCCCATTTTTAATGCTCTTAGAAAAAAAATTCCAATGTAATTGATACTTTTGTTCAATGTAATGGAGATATTTTCCAGAAACAAAGTAATCAAACTGTCATAGTACCTATTGTCAATAACTATGGGGACTTGCCCTTAATTCCCTAACACACTCATCATTTCAGCTTTTTTCCTTAACTTGGAGATGTACAAATTATAAAATGGTGGCAGTTTTATAGTAGACTTGTATTTGGCTTGGTGGCCTTTGACATGATTTAGTCAGGTTTTTTACCTGTTTTAAACTGATGGAAGTATCTCTCTGTAGCTGTCGCCTGTATCTCTTTGCACACATCAGTCCCTTGATTTTATGATTCTAGTCGGGTACCCTGGAGAATAAAATTAATGGGTGAAACATTTGGGACACTCATGACTTTGTAAACCTTTTTTTTTCTGAATTAGGTGGGGGAATTGAGGCAATTATCTGGAAAATTACCCTCCTGTTGGGACTGAGGCTTAAATCATCAACATCACATCTCTGGTTTGCATGTGCTGGCCTTGGATAATGGTTTTATCTGGGTTGCCTTGTATTTGTTTGGATAAAAAGACATATCACAGAGCACACATCTTAACACTATTATTCATCCCATTATAAATGACACTTACAAATGTGAAGGAGGCGGGGGTCCTCTTATGAAGTATTCATGACACACTCCTTTTCTATCATCCCACATCCACCCACCCTGACATTTCCTGATCCAAATTGTGTAGTAATTCTTCTCCTCATCCTATGTTTTCCACACATTCTTTCAGGTCAATACACAGATGCTTTTACTTCCCTGAGTTTGAAAAAATAAATTATCCACCCACACCCATCTATAAAAGATTATTCAAGGTCATTGCAATAACAACTCTTTCTTCCTGTGTAAAATAGAATAACTTTGCTTTCTTATAGTGGATATTCTTTGGTATTTTCCTTAAAAATACTCTTGGGATAAAAATAAATTGGAGTTTCCATTGCCTTTCATGAATTCAAAATGGTCTGCTAATATGAGTTAACACATGCTATATTAAAAGTAAGAGCTCTCTAGGTGCATTATACCATTTAGATCAATTGATTCTTAACCTTGGCTGCACATGAGAATCACCTGAAGCACATTTAAATATATTCAACCTCTGGTTCTCACTCCTCAATATTCTGATTAAAATAATCTGGGTTGGGTTATTAGCATCAGTTTTTTGTTTGTTTGTTTACATTTTCAAATGTGTAGCTAGGGTTGAGAATCACTAATCTAGACAATATGACTCAGGTTAAGAACATAGACTTTGTAGTCAGAAAGACTGAAGGTTGGGTTTTAATCTCTCATCAGCTATTATATCTTGGGCATTTATTTAACTTTCCTCACCTTAAGTTTCTTCCTTTATAAAATAGCTTGATAATACTTCCTGGAGAAGTTATTATGGGACTGGAATGAGGTAATGAACATAACATATTCAGGGAGTGTCTGGTAATCAGTTATTGCTCAAGACATTTTTTAGTGTAATGATTAAATTTATCAGGAGTTTTAAGTGTGCCTCTATGGTAATACAATAGTTAGGAGACAAGCATTTTTCTAATAGTTTACTTAAATTTCCAAATTTTAAATGTATCCCAAATATCATTAATAATAATTGCAAAATTTTATTAACTACAATAGTATGTGCCAGGCTCTTTGTTGAATCTATTTTTGCCTGCTCAAAATTTTGAGATGTGCTAAAGCCAGTTTTACAAGAGAAGACCAACCCTACCTGGCAGTACCACAGCTTATTTAGCAGGTGACTTGGCAGGGACCTCTTTCTTATCCTATTTCCTATTTTTTTTAAAGATATCTAGTATCTCCTGAAATAGTAGTTATTATCTCCAGAATCTCCAGAATCACTCATCTGCTGTGGTTGAGATGCCATCCCCATGGGAGGGAAAGGTTGGCATCTCCAACCTGAGCTGCAGCCCCACATTTTCATTTTACACTGGACCTTCACATTAATAAAATATGGAAGAGGTTGACAGAGGTGGGTTTGGGAGGATGGTTTGGTATGTTTGGAAAGGACCAAGGTAACATGAACCTACCCTAGCCTGGTGGGACTGAGGCTGAAATGATGTGCCTAGTGTTTAGAACCAGGGGCCCTAGAATTTTAAATGTTCTCAATGTAAATGTGACCTGTGCCATTTATTAGTTGTGTGATATTGGATAAGTGACTCACGATCTCTAAGCCTGTTTCCTCTTCTGTAAACTTAGCACAATTATTATACTACCTCATGAGCTTACAGGGTTAAATAAGACAGTTTATGTGGAACAATTGTTTACTAGTATTTGGCAGGCAGTAAGTACCGGATAAATGTGTTTATTACTATTTTTATCTTCTTTTTGACTCTGTTTCTCTCAGCCCAGAGAGAACCAGCAATCAACTGTTGCAATGAACTATTCGACCAAGACCCTATAAAGAAAAAGATTGCTGAGAAGTATGCCCCTTCTTATTTCTCAATCATGGTTTGGGTCCCCCCAAGAAAACTCATTTTATTTCCTATTTGTTCAATCAAATTTCATGGGAATTGTAGTTTACTGTTGTACACTTTCATCAGCCATCTCAAAAAATAGGTTGTATCTGAAATGAAAAGTTCAGCTTTGCTTTCCCTCCTTCCTGCTCCCTGAATATCATAATTGAATTAGAATAGGAGAAGCATTTAAGTAACAATTGTCATACCTCCTCTACCCCCAGCGCACCCACATGAACATCTACATATTCTCCTTCCTTCCTCTTCCCTCTCTCTTTCTCTGGGGATGTCCATTCATACACTCATGCTAATGTTCCTTGAAGCATTTAAGATGCATTTCCAAGTGACAGGAAGGGCTGCTATACAGAAGCATCATTTTTTTTTTCCATTCTCCAACACATTAATCGGTTGGATTGATTTTCTGGATGAGTTAGAAAGGAGAATATGCATTTAAGAAAGATTGATAGCATAGCACAGTTGTTTACGTTTGAAAATGCAGTTTTTCTCGAAAATAAATACACAGGACATGAAGAGGCCTAGAAAGATCAAAAAGTACATTCCTTGCCTTAATTCATCTCATCTAGATAAAAATATAGTCTTGTGAATAGAAATAATGTTAACAGATATTAACCAAGTCATCCAGAAAAAAAAAAAGTGGAAAATAAACATACAAAATTTAATCCCATGAAGACTGAATTTAAAACAATGATATTTCTCTTTTCATTAATCAGTTTAACAGATTTTTCTTAAAACTAATTTTGGTGGTGAGGATTCATCAAGGTATATACCCTTATGAATGTAAACCATAAACTATAAAAATTAAAACTGTTAGGACTTTGAGTTCCAGTTATTCCACATCCAGGAATGTTGTCTAAGAAAATGATAGGAAATATAGACAAAGATCTATATGTCAAAATGTTTATTTGTATCATCAATTATAGTAGTAAATAATTGACCACAAGCTGAATGTCAAAATATAAGGGCTGAATAAATTATTTATTATTTTTTATTTCCTCTCCTCTAATTCCCCCTCCTAGCATTTATACCCTTCCCCTCTCACTCAGTAGATATCTCTATTTCTTCTCGTTTGATGGTATTTATCTGAAGAAAATGAAAGAAATGAGAGGAATGGTCCTGCACTGTTGGTATAGCCATGATCTCTATCTGATCTCCCTTAGAGTACATCTGTAGGTGACCATCATCATTATTGGGGACCTTCACTTCTCTTACTATGATCAGCAACTCTACTAGAGAGACTCCATTTGACACAGACTCTGTTGGAGATCTCATTACCTTTTCAGGCAGTTCACTTAGGTCAATTCTTTTTCAGATGGGCACAGGAAGGCTGCCTATTATATAGCCCCCAACTGGTCCATGAAAAATACACATCCTTTACCCTAGGTGTCGACAACTTTCCCAATGGTGTCACCTCTTTATTTCCCACCATCACAGAAGTCATCTAGTAAAAATCCCGCAATTTTAGGCCTTTCTGGAAAAGGATTCAGCAACAGTTGCTATGTTCCCACAGACACTAGGGAACAAAGATCCAGCTATCCAAGTGCTCTTATGGAATCCCTTCTCACTTACCTTGATGGGAAATGGAAGCATATGCAATATTAATTGTTGAGATCTACAATAACAGAATACTGGAGATGCATCAATCCAACCTGTGAGCAGGGAAGACTTTCCCCAAAAAAGCAATAACCAAGATGAAACCTAAAGTTTAAGTATTAGTAAATAGAGTGAAGGAGATGAGTCGAGGAATAGCAAGACCAGCAAAACGGCCAGCATTAAAAGGTAATATTGTTGGAAAGCAAAATGGTATAGCCACTTTGGAAAACAGTATATAGAGGGGCACCTGGGTGGCTCAGTTGGTTAAGCGACTGCCTTTGGCTCAGGTCATGATCCTGGAGTCCCGGGATCGAGTCCCGCATCGGGCTCCCTGCTCGGCAGGGAGTCTGCTTCTCCCTCTGACCCTCCTCCCTCTCATGCTCTCTGTCTCTCATTCTCTCTCTCTCAAATAAATAAATAAAATCTTTAAAAAAATAAAAATAAATGGAAAATAGTATATAGAAAGAAGTTTCTCATAAAGTTAAGCATAGCACTTAACATATGATCTAGTAATCCTGCTCCAAGGTGAAACGATAACTTATATTCATACAAAAGCCTTTATGTGAATGTTTATAGTGGTTTTGTTCCTAATTACTCCAAACTGGAAACAAAGCTAATGTTCTTTAATTGGTGAATGGATAAACTGTGGTACATCCGTAATGGATGCCTAATCAGGAATAAACAGGAGTGCATTATTAATCTATGTTCCAACATGGATTAATAATTTCAAAAGCATTACGGTAAGAAAAAGTATCTAGACTCAAAAGGCTCCATGCTGCATGATCTTATTTATATGTTTTTCTGGAAAAAAAGGAAACCACAGAGACACAAAACTATCCCGTCACCAGGGACTGGAGGCAGGGACAGAAGCTGACTGGATATGGGGGAATTTTAAAGGGTGTTAGAAATGTTCTCTATATTGATCATAGTAAAGTCACACAACTCTATTCATTTTGTCAAAGCACATAAAACTGTATAAAAAAGTGAATTTTACCATATGTAAATTATACCTCAAGTAAAAAAAAAAAAAAAAGAGAATATGGCTCCTTTCAGGAACTGAAAAATAGTTACTACAGAAATAGAGTAAGAAGCAGGGAAAGGTAAATGATGATGCAAGAAAGATACGTGAGTATGAAGTCATTAAGGCCTTTGTAAATCATGTTCAGGAATCTGAGCTGTAACGTTAAGGTAATGGTAAACTATTGAGTCCTTTAACTTTGTTACAGATCATTTTAGAAGGATCACTCTAAAAAGTGTGAAAACAAGAAGACGAATTGAGCTGTTAGGCAGAAATGTAGTAAACCAGGTAGGAGATACCACTTACCTAGGAAAGTGTGGTGGAAGTTTATTCATTTTTTAACAAATACATTTTGAGTGGCTGTTATGTTACAGACACTGAGATGTTTCCTGGAAATAAAATGGTTGGTAAAAATCAGAAATATACTCAGCAAGCTCAGAGCTCATGATCTATTGACATAGACATCAAGTATATAATTTTGTCTATATAAATTATAAGAAAAAGTATAGTTATTATTATGGAAGTGTGTACTAAGGAGACTGTGTCAGATATAGTTAATTACTCACCCAAAATGCATTCTCTTTTTCTTGATAACAGAAATTCCCATTGTGTTAGGGGCACCTAATGTGTTAGCTTGAAAAGACAGTATTTCCCAGGTTCCCTAACAGTTAGGGTGGTCATGTGACACAGTTCTGGCCAGTGATGTATGAGTGGAAGGAGGCTGGGTTTTTCTAGGATGGTTTTGATTTCCTGATTATAGTTCTTCTTACATTCTTTCTTCTTCCTGTCCAGTACATGTGATGATGGTTGAATTAATGACAATATCAATACTTGCGTTGACGTGGCAACTATTTCGTGATTTTTTTAAATTTAATATATGATAATAATTATTGGTTGTTACCTCTATGAGACTTGTGTTTGTTCCTCCCTTTCCTAGCTGCCACCCTAGCACTTAAAGTTTAAATAAAAGTTTCCTCATGCATGGCATGGTTCATCCTACAAATTTCTTTGCTCTCTGACTCTTATTTACTACCTAAATAACAATGTTTAAGGACTTGGTTCTTTAAGTCCTAAAGCAGGTTAAATAGGGTGTTTTATTTGGGGGGAGTGTGGTGGGGCCAGGGGGTTGTTTTCATGTATGACAATTCTAATCAATTGGTACTAGCATTCCCAGACATTGTGTTGAGGAGGATTCTGTATCAGCAGGGAAGAGTATTGTCTTAATTAGTAATGTCTGCCATGTACACAGGAAGGAAGATTGGCAACAAATATTTTTTGTTATCATGGTGTAACCATTTAAGAAAGAAAGGTGAGACAGACTTTTTTGATATGGCTTGTATGCTCTAGAACACAGAAACAAGATGAGATAGTTCTTGGAGCACTCCAAAGCCTGACTTACTAGTTTCCCGTCTGAGCAAATAGGCTTGAGAACAGCAAACACACACCCAGGAGCGAAAGAATACGGTGATACCTATCTCATGGATAGCATAGGCTCTGATACCAGAATCTTCATTTTTATCCACCTTCACCTTAGTGAGTTCTAAAACCCTTTGAGCAGTTTCTCTTGCCATTTGCTACCCATGGAAGCCATTTCCTTCCTGTCTGAAGAAAGTGAGGAGAGGTGAAGAAATGGGGCCATGAGTGAAAGCAGCCTTCTGTGCCAAGCAGTCAGGTCTCAAGCTAAAGGGAGAATAAGCCATGAGGTTAATTTTGTCTAGTTTTAGGTACAAATTACTTTATTTTAGTTTTGGGGGAAGTAAAATGAAGCAATTGAGAAAGAAGAAAGAATTCAGGAAAGAAATTCTATTCTTACCAACCCAGCAGGGATGTACATTTCAATTGCTGAGAGGAAACAATATTAGATGTAATACTAGAGGCTCATTGGAAGCGGAAACGGGAGCCCTAATTTGAAGCGGGAGCCATTCATAAAATGACTCACAAACTTGCAAGAATTAAACCAAGTTTATGAAGAAAAATTCTTGTTTGCATTTTTTTCCCTTTTCAAGCAAGTGATGAACAGTAATGTGGTCCATATCCAAGGTCACATCAGTGTTTTTCTGGTTTTTAACCATGGTCATTATTAAAGGAAGAGATGGACAGATATATATGTTGAGTAA
The DNA here is from genome assembly GCF_002201575.2 of Neomonachus schauinslandi. Taxonomy (NCBI): domain Eukaryota; kingdom Metazoa; phylum Chordata; class Mammalia; order Carnivora; family Phocidae; genus Neomonachus; species Neomonachus schauinslandi. The sequence goes on along the minus strand of NC_058413.1, from coordinate 30,194,236 downwards.
CCAAGGAGTAACTGACAACAAAAGGGGGAATATTGGAAAATCCTGGCTCCTGGTCATACCCTGGATTAATAAGAGGAAAGAGCAGTTAATGGTATTTTATATGTGAGGTAAATCTGAGGCCCAGACTTCTCTCATGAAGGACATTAGGCAGCAGAGACACCAGTGACAGGTCCTTTCATTTGCCAGCTTGGCTGCCTCAAGGGATCTGCATGATGAAAGCAGGCGATTAACAGAAATCATGTTTTCACTGTAGGGCTTTTACACATTTCCTGCCGGACAGCTCTATAGTCAGATGGCACCCTTTATTGAATTAACTGATCAGATTAGTACCGATGCCTTTCCGTGTTCTGTGTCCTCCCCCACATTCATGTATCTCACCTCTATGTGGGACAGAAACATCTTTGCAGTGGATGCCAGCAAAGCTTCCGCTACTCAGAACCAAAAGAGCAATATCTTCTTCTGACTCATTTCTCAAGACTCCTGACTATTACCACTTTGTAATGCATTATGGGGCAAGCAAGCTGCTTTGGATCACAGAGCTGCTATGCATTCCAAACTTCCTCCCCAAGAGAGAAAACACGATGTAATGTACAGTCATGGGCCTGAATAAATTTCTTTTCTCCCCACAAATTGCTGTTGTCTTATATTACTGCCAAGAGGAATGAACCTATGTCACCATAGTTCCTTAAATCTGTCCTCTCGCACTTCAGAACTTGACTTTTGGAGTGAGAATTGGACATTTAATTCCCTGGGAAATCCAGTCCAGAGTGTCAAGGCTTTCTCAACTGAAACATGGGTCAGATGTCAAGTCTGTCACTGAAAAAAAGGAAAACTTAACCTCTCTTATTGTTTTCATATTTTTGTTTCTCCTCTCCCATTCCCCTCTTCCTCATCAATGGCACATTTTCTGAGTGTCTCGGGGGAAATTTGGGACACCCTCACTCTGTAGAGCAATAAAGTTGGGGAAATAATAAAAACACTTAACTCTTATGTAGTCTGATTCCTGTCGACTTTTCTAAGTAATTACTTAAAATAACTCATTCAGCCATCATAAAACAATCCTGATGTCAATGTTACTTTTAATCTTCATTTTACAGGTAAGGAAGCTGAAGCGCATGGAAGCTAAGAAACTTGCCCAAGTTTGCAACAGTATAAAGTGGTGTGGCTAGTATTCAAACAGGTAGTCTGGCTCCAGAATATATGCTAAATGGCTTCTTTAAGAGATGTTCTTGTTAGTTGGCATATTTCTCAGAGTACTAGACTAATACCACTAAAGACTTTTGCGCTAATGAATATAGTTAACTAATGAAGAGTGAGCCAAGTAGAGAGCTAATGAGAGCTGAAAGAAGAAATGCATTTATACACACACAAACACGTACACACACGTGTGCATGCACACACACGTGCTCACACACGTACTGAATCATGAACTTGTACGTTCATGTATTCGTTGATTATTCATTTATTTCTTCATTCAGAACATGTCACCAACATGTGTCACTTTGGGAAAGTATTTCCAATCTCTCTCAGACTGCTCAACCTTTTGTCAGATGGAAGTACTAAGTGTAGACATAAGTTTTTTGTGAGATTTAATTGAGATGTGGCATGTAAAATGTAAGCACAGTCTGGCCCATAGTATGGCTCAATTACTATTTATTTAAACTAATTATTTTTACTAATGATTTAAAAAAGAAGGAAAAGCAAACAGCTAGTATTTATTGAGCCCTAACTTTGTACAGGGTCACTGTGTTTAGAGAACAGGGTAGTTAACACGTTGTTTATCTCTGTTTATGTGATTTCTGCATATTGTGTTTCTCTTTCATCCCATCTATTGTTTTTCCTTCATTGATTTTAAATGTTATTGGAGAGGGGCATTTTGGTCATGGGCCAGTGTGTATCACTACCCCTCTAAATATCACTTTTTTTTCCCTCTGGCTCATCTCAGACGTGGTGTATTTTTAAAGGTCTGACTTTATTTCCAGGCTGCTTCTGATGATCCAGAGCCTCATTCAGTTCAATCCAATTTTATTCAATTCAGTTCAGTTCAAAGAAAAATTGTGTGGCTTCTACAATATGATACAAAGATGATTAAGGCAAGATCCTGCATCAAGTTCCTTACAGCCTTTTCTTGTTCTACCTCAAATCATGTTGTTGGTAGTCTCCCTTTATAATTGGAGTTTTGGCTCAGTCTTCATCTTGCCACCATCTTACCTCTAACAGGCCTGAGCAAGTTAGAAATCTGAAGACTGCTAGCTCAACCTAAAGGGGCAAGAATGACCATCTCTGAAAATTCATTCATTATGTGCAAAATGTACTCACAAGGAATTCTTCAAAAGAACGGCTGATCTTCAACTACATCAAGAATTTAATAAAGCTCTATGAGTCAAGGGCATTTTTCAAGACAATAATGAATATGACATTAACTGGCCTTGCTCCCTATGAGCAAAGTGCATTCCAGTTTCCTTCTAGTGTCAGTCTATATGAGGCTACCTCAAAAGCCTCCATAAAAACCCATTTTCTTCTTCCTTTCTCTAAACTCTCACCCTTTTGTAAAGGACATTATCACTCCAACTTCATTTGGGAGCCTAAACACTTCCCTTTGTTTGTATTAGAATATTAACAATCCAAATACCACAGCCATGAGGGAGAATTGAGTCTTAATAAAGTAAGTATACGTTCTGCCCAGATTCCATTGTTTTCCAATGAAGTAACATGTTCATTTACGCCTAATATTTCTGCCCTACTCTGACCATGTAAGGTAAAGAGCAGACTTCCAGAAGGCAACAGCCCCATTAGACTAAGGCTTCATTATGTTCTAAAATGATTTGACAATGAAAACATAAGACAGATCAGAAAGAGAAGGAAAGTGAAATGCCAGAAGCAAGACTCATCTTTTAGGTAGTATGACCATATTTTGTTTCCTGTGCTAAATTGAGATATTACAAAGACTTATTAATATTCCCATGACCCTGATGTTAAAAAAAAACAAACAATTTTCAATATTGTGAATCCCTTGTGTGCCTGCAATATATATACAAACAGCTTCCTTGTCCATATAAAGAGTGGTTTGTCAGTTTTAAAATATGTCCAAAGAACCAACTCTAAGTGCTCTGTGTTTTCTTTACTGTGCGTTTATTTTCTGTTTTATTAATTGGTACTTTTATCCATGTTATTCCCTGGCTCTGATTTCTTTGGGATTGATTTGCTACCAACTATCTTGAGACAGTTGCCTAGATAATTGATTTTCAACTTTTCTTTATTGAACACATGCATATAAGACTATATAGTTTCCTCTAAGCATAGCTATAGTTGACCAATGACTCAGAGAAAATAAAATAATATGCGTGAGGAGCCAGGTAGCAGTGTCCTACATGAGATGCCTTGAGCCAAGCTTTAGGGTTTAGAATACAGCTGTAAACTGCCATGTTTCTTTCAGATTCTGACCAGTAGCTTGTGCTCTGTACTGACTTTCCTGGTTTCTTGCCCTGATTATAACAACAAAAGAGGCCATTGTTCAACACCCATACTTTATGCTGTCTACCACCTCTTATTTCTAGGATTAGGTAGAAGGAGAACTTTGTTGCTCCCCCAACCCAAATACCCCCACCCTCAATAAGAGCAGGACTATGTTTCTAAGCTCCTAGGTATGCTTCCTCTTTGGATTCTTCAGCTACCATTAGTCCCTGCCCTTTTAAAGTGAATCCTCTTCTTCTCCATCCACCCCTTAAGAACCATATTTTGATCAGCCAGTTAATCTTCCACTGATCAAAGAAAAGTGCAGAATTTTGCCATGATATATATCTAGAATACACATTTTAGAATATACATCTAAAAAAAAAATAGGGATGCCTGGGTGGCTCAGTCGATTAAGCCTCTGCCTTTGGCTTAGGTTATGATCCCAGGGCCCTGGTATCTAGCCCCACATCTGGCTCCCTGCTCAGTCTGGAGCCTGCTTCTTTCTCCCTCTCCCTTTGCTGCTCCCCCTGCTTGTGTTCTCTCTCAAATAAGTAAATAAAATATTTATTAAAAAAAAGAATATGTATCTTAGAAACCGATAATGATAAGAAAATCAGAAAGCCATCCCTCTACACCTTCAAATCCTACGCTCACAAGGTAGAAAAAAAATCACTACATTCTCTGGTCCTACCACCCAAACCTTTCCTTGCATGAAAGAAAATGAAGCAAAAGCCTGTGGAAATTTTTTCTTACATTGTTTCCAGAACACCCAGATACATAAGTGATACCTCCTGTTTTTACCCAACAGGAATTTCACCTCATTTACCTGTTAGCAGACCCAGATTTTATTCAAATATTAGGCCAAAATTATTGATATTTGGGAAGAGAGGCCCAATCTTAACTATTTTTTCCCCAATCTTCTGGGCAATGAAAATGTAAAAGGAAAAAAAAAAACTTTCTGGGAAATGTTTTCTTCCCTAAAGAAAGCATAATCACATCTTTAGTCCCTTCCCCTGCTTCACTTCCTGCTTTTGACTGTGGCCATGTTTCCTAGAGCTGGGGCAGCTACCTTCTGACTATGGAGCAGTAACTCTGCTCCCATAAAAGCCAACCCACAAAAATGGCAGAGAAAATGTAGCAATGGGCCTGTGTTCTTTTTTTTTTTTAATTGAAGTATATAATTAACATACATGTTATATTAGTTTCAGGTGTACAATATAGTGATTCAGTAATTCTGTACATTACTTAGTGCTCATCACAGTAAGTGTACACTTAATCCCCTTTATTTCACCCATTCCCCACCCACCCACCCCCCCCCCCTTGGCAACCACCAGTTTCTTCTCTGTATTTTAGAGTCCGTATTTTTGTTTGTCTCTTTTTTTCTTTGTATGGGCCTGTGTTCTTGATGAACCTCCACATTTCTTGTTATGTAGGATTAATAAACCCCCAGGTTGTTTAAGCCATCATTAATAGGCTATTCCATTATCTTTGGCTGAAATTCTTTTCTAACAGATAAATATAATTTTGTCTCAATTCAGACTAACTGATACTTCTTTCCCTAGTTCCAAAACCTCAGAATCTACTCTCTGACTAGAGTGGCAAACTCTTTTGTGCCCAAAACGTTAATGGTTAATGGTGGCTTAATGAGTCACATTATCCAGGAGGTATTTATATTTCAACAGTTGGCTTCAAATTCTTAAGAAAGAATAGGTATTGGGCGCCTGGGTGGCTCAGTCGTTAAGCGTCTGCCTTCGGCTCAGGTCATGATCCCAGGATCCTGGGATCGAGTCCCGCATCGGGCTCCCTGCTCGGCAAGAAGCCTGCTTCTCCCTCTCCCACTCCCCTGCTTGTGTTCTTGCTCTTGCTATCTCTCTCTCTGTCAAATAAATAAATAAAATCTTTAAAAAAAAAAATAAAAAAAAAAAAAAAAAAGAAAGAATAGGTATTTTGATAAGGATTGTATTAAACCTGTAGATTGCGTTGGGTAGTATAGACATTTTAACTATTTGTTCTTCCAATCCATGAGCATGGAATGTCTTTCCATTTCTTTGTGTCCTCTTCAATTTCTTTCATAAGTATTTTATAGTTTTCGGAAGATGGGTCTTTCACCTTTCCGGTTAGGTTTATTCTTATTTTTGGTACAGTTGTAAATGGGATTGTTTTCTTTTTCTGTTGCCTCATTATTAGTATATAGAAATGCAACAGATTTCTCCACATTGATTTTGTATCCTGCAACTTCACTGCATTCATTTATCAGTTCTAGTTGTTTCTTGGTGGAGGCTTTACGGTTTTCTATATATACAGTATCGTATCATCTGCAAATAGTGAAAGTTCTTTTCTCCCACACCGATTTGGATGCCTTTTATTTCTTTTCATTGTTTGAGTGCTGTGGCTAGGACTTCCAGTACTATTTTGAATAAAAGTGGTGAGAGTGGACATCCTTGTCTTGTTCCTGACCTTAGGGGAAAAACTCTGTTTTTCCTTTTTGAGCATCATGTTAGCTGGGGGGGGTTTTTCATATATGGTCTTTATTATGTTGAGATATGTTCCCTCTAAAGCTACTTTGTTGAAGACTTTTGTCATGAACGGATGTTATACTTTATCAAATGCTTTTTTCTGCATCTATTGAAATGAGCATATGGTTTTTATCCTTTTTCTTATTAATGTGCTATATCATGTTGATACAAACACCCCTATGTTTACAGCAGTATTATTTACAATAGACAAATGCTAGAAGTAGACCAGGTGTCCATCAATAGATGAATGGATAAAGAAAATGTGGCATATATATCTATATCTATCTACACACACACACACACACACATACACACACACACACACACACACTGGAATATTATTCAGCCACAGAAAAGGATGGGATCTTGCCAATTGCAATGACATCGATAGAGCTAGAGAGGATAATGATAAATGAAACAAATCACTCAGAGAAAGACAAATACCATATCATTTCACTCATGTGCAATTTAAGAAAAAAAAATGAGCAGAGGGAAAAAAGAGAGGCAAACCAAAAAACAGACTCTTAACTATAGAGAACAAACTGATGGTTACCAGAGGGGAGGTTGGTGAGGGGATGGGTGAAATAGGTGATGGGGAATAAGGAATACACTTGTGATGAACACCAGGTGATGGATAGAAGTGTTGAATCACCCTATTGTAAAACAGAAACTAATATAAACTATATGTTAGCTAACTGGAATTAAAATGAAAGAAAGAAAGGAAGAAAGAAAGGAAAAGAAAAAAAATAAGAAAAGGGAGTATAACAATAAAGAAACAGTTGAACCTCTGAGGAGGATTCAACTACTTAACCTTCAAAGTGCACAATTTTGCTGACCTTTGTTTGAGGTCAGCTTAGAGAGCACATTGATTTGTATGATTTCTGAAAGTGAATCTCACTACTTTACAGTTAGCAGGTGGAATCATATGTCAATAGTGATTTAAGATTAAGGGAAAGGGAAGCAATTGGGATATTTCCTAAGACATTTATTAGTTTCCTTGAATTATTATTGACATAGGATAATTTCTCTTCTTGATAGCAAGTAGAGACTAAAGATGATGAAGATGACAACCCATTATCCTTTTTACTAGAGAAAGAGGAAAATTGAGAGCATTAGTTCAAAAGAATTTTCTATAGGCATCTCAAATTAAATGTTTTAAAAACCAAACATAAAATTTATTTCACTGAGATATTTTTCTTCTCATAATTTGTAATAGGTTTGTGTCTTCCTTGTGACCATTTCACCCTGTCCTCATTCACTGTGTTACCAAGCTTGGCTAATTCTCTTAAGTTGTTTGGAATTTATCTCCACCTTCCACTCAAATCGTTGTACTTCAGGCCATTTTCTTTCTCTTATGAACCATTTGCAATGTGCCCCTTAGAACTCTGCATCTTTCATGTTGTACTCATCATGGTCTCTCTAAAATTCAGACCCAGTCATATCATGAATAAAATCCTTCCATAGTTTCCCAGTTATTTCTTATAATCTAATGCCTATTAACTTCTCTGGTAACTTCTCTCATTTCATTTATATAACATGTGCCCCAGCCACAACCCAATGCTTGGTAGTTGTCTATCTACACCACACTATCTCTGCTTTGCATAACTTTAAATATGCTCTTTCCTCAGAAGCATCTTACTCCTGACTTTCCATCCCTTTTCAATTTAGGAGAGAATAACATGAATACATGAGGAATAGGAGAGAGCAGTATAGTTGGAGACTGCTCGGATGTCGTTTCTTTGGAGAATCTTCCCTTTACTCTTAGTCTGTTTAGAGGGTTCTATAGCATCTGGTAATTATCACCATTGATAATGTGTTATAAGATTATGTATAATAATGTATCACTTTCCCACTAGACAAGTGGTTCTCAACCTTAAGCTATAATGTCCAGGAAAGTTTTTGTTTGTTTCCTAATGCTAATCCTTGGTCTCCATTCCAGACTGCTTGCTAGAACAAATTTCAGATATATGAAGAGGCTATTCTTTCACTGTTTTTCTATATGCATGGAGTGGCTCTAGTTGTCAATCTGACTCAACTGTTCTATATATGGTGTTCATTCATTACATTGAACACCATTTCAGAATCAATTCCTGATGTCTGTACCTGTCTTCTTCAAGCTTGGTCTTCATGAGGTTCTCCTGAAAGACTAACTTTCACCTCTGTGATTCTTGCTACTTGTTTGATTTTGGAGATGTAGCTTCTTCCACTCTAGTTTGTTTTTCAATGAGTTACAAATTTCTCTGTTGCAGAAATTATTTAAGTTGCCTTATGTTATTTTACAGCCCCCCTCCTATTCTTGGAACTTTTACATGTTTATTCCCTTCTGAGGGTTTTAATTGTGGTTCAATGAGGTGTGGAAGGGAAGGAAGTCTTCCATTTTGTCTTGAAAGGACATTAGAACCATTTTAGGTACTCTGTCACTTTTAGCATTTTGTATAACTATTGTTAACCACTGTATCAGGTATGAATATGTCACACTGCAAGTAGAAAAACAAAGACATTGTGTGTTAAATAGAGTTATATTTTCTCACATATTAGGGAGTTTGAAAATAAGCATATAGAGATGTAAATTTTTGGTTTTCTCATAAAAGGCCCATCCTTAGCACATTACCTAATTTTCTAAGATGGCTTTACAACTTGAAGCATCATGTCTATGTTCTGGCTAGAAGAAAAAGAAAAAAAAAAGACCATAGTAGCCACATCTCCCCACTTTTTATTAGAAAAGTGATCGCTTTCCCAGAAGCCTTCTCACCAGACTTAACACTTACCTACACTGTCGCGCGTACTTTAACATAAGGGAGACTTTAAAGTGAGTATTATACTTTCTAGCTTCTGAATAGAGAAAAAGAGAAGGTGGCAAGAAATTAGTATTTAGTGCACCAGCTTATTGGCATGATAGAGCTACTGACTGCTTCTCATAGTTTACAAGCAGTTAAAATAAAACCCTATACGATATCATAAGCATATCTGTGTCTAATTGAAAGAGAACTGGGAATTGATCCATTGGTCTGGAGGGACCATAGGTTCACAGGGAAAAAATTGAGTGGCAACAGTATTCCAGAAAGCAGTCAGATGAGGGGGAAAAAATGGAATAGACATTTCTAGCACTTGAACCTTGACAGGGACAATTCAATACCGTGCACATTTAATTACTCCTGAATTTATTTCCTTATATCATTATTTTATTTTTTAATTGAAATTTTTATTTAAATTCAATTTAGTGAACATAGTGTATTATTAGTTTCAGGTAGAGTTTAGTGATTTATCAGTTGCATATTAACATCCAGTGCTCATTACATGAAGTGTCCTCCTTAATGCCCATCACCCAGTTACCCCATCCCCCAACCCACTTCCCCTCCAGCAACACTCAGTTGGTTCCTCAGTTATGGTTAAGAGTCTCTTATGGTTTGCCTCTCTCTCTGTATCTGTTTTTATCTTATTTTATTTTTCTTTCCCTTCCTCTATGCTCATCTGTTTTGTTTCTTAAATTCCACATGTGAGTGAAATCATATGGTATTTGTCTTTCTCTGACTGACTTATTTTCCTTAGCATGATACACTCTAGTTCCATCTACATCATTGTAAATGGCAAAGGTTCATTCTTTTTGATGGCTGAGTAATATTCCATTGTATGTATGTATACCACATTTTTGTCCATTCATCCGTCTTATATCATTATTTTAAATTTTATTTAACTTAGAAGTTTTCTTTTAAGGAGCTAAAAGTCTGAAGTTCGTACTTCCTAGATCAATGAGAAAATGTAGTGAATGCACCTATTTACTGCTATGAAAGACCCCATTTCCAAAAGAAATTACTGAAAAGACAATTCAGTGATAGCTTAAGTTCCCATTATATTAGGAAAGTGATCTTTTTTTTTCTTTCTATATGCCATAAAAGGGTTATCCTTATTCCTAACTACAAAACATCTAACTAATGTGTTGGTTCTCAAATTAAACGGCAAATAACTAGCATCGTTTTCCTCAAAAGTTAGTGAAATAGTATATATAGTGACCATCTGGCCATTGGAGTAAAACAGATATTAATGTTAAAATCTATTAAGATAGGGGCACCTGGGTGGCTCAGTCGGTTAAGCGGCTGCCTTCGGCTCAGGTCATGATCCCTGGGTCCTGGGATCGAGCCCCACGTCCAGCTCCCTGCTCAGTGGAGAGCCTGCTTTTCCCTCTCTCTCTGACTGCCTCTCTTCCTACTTGTGCTTTCTCTCTCTGTATCAAATAAATAAATAAAATCTTTAAAAAAATCTATTAAGATAGTTGTCAGACTACTTCTGACAACTCAGATAGGCCTATATCACTTCTCTGGGCTTAGTTTCCTCATCTATAAAATAATTATTAACCATAATTATAAGGTTATATTTTTATTAAAAGAAATTCTAAAACATTTTCATCCCAGTAGCTGCATAAATGTGTGTGATTGTGTCTATGAGTATATATACACAGTCTTTGATATTGTGGTTAGATTCTCTTGATGCAGTATCTGAAAAAAAAAGGGGGGAAATTCATTTAACTCTGTGGATGGTGTGATTTTATAGTGTTTAGAACATACATCCAGATTCTAAATAGGTTGATTTTCTCATGACTTATATTTGTGACACATTGAAGATCTAGATTTCCCCTAGTTTAACCATTTTTTTATTCTGGAGTAATATATATGTTTTATATTATACGTTTTTTGTTTGTTTTGTTATATGTTAACATATATGTTTACAACCTAATGTTTTAAAAAGCTGGGATATGTAGCAAATGTTTGAAAACTCTCCTCACAATGAACTATTGAGAACTTAAGTAATCCTTCTTTCTACCATATTTAATTTTTCAAACACACACAATACCAACAGTTAGAGTAATTATAACTAACTCTCAGTCTCCATCAACTAAGAGGGCACCCTAATAAGAAGTGATTACAAACTAAACTCTTTGGGATTAAATTACATGTAGATTTTCATTCTTAGAAATTTAAGTATTCATCTAGACAGATCTTGTAATTGTCATTGCAGTTGGTATAAATGGAACTTTTCTTTAACCTAAAAAAAATAGGAGTGCTTATATTATTCTCCTTCTCTTTTTATATATTTTGTTTGAGTGTTAGAGGGCCCCCCCCCATTATCACCTTCAGGAGTAATAATTGCAGTAAATATGATGAGGCTAGCAGTAAATATGATGAAACAAGATTATAAGTATGAAACATCATACTTATAATGAACATATAATCTTAGGCATTATCTAGCCCAATCCTGTAATGTTTAACTATAACCGTGATAGTTTATGGAACATATATTCAAATCATCCAGATGGAACAAAACCACATCTCCCAACTCTTACATCAATGCCATCCAATATGCACATTGTCTCCCTTAACGGATGCCAGAGAAATTGATTTCCAGTTCTACCACAGCTTAGAGCCAATGCTATAAAAGATCAAACCAGTAGCTGCCAACTTAACTCATATTTATTCTCAGTGTAGTTATATAACTTGAGGAGAGAATACTCAACACCTAAAGCTGTAGTTCTCAATCCTGACTGTACGCTAGCATCACCTAGGGAACTGTAAAATACACTGATGCCATTCCTGTGTTGCTTATTCAGGGATTCTCATTTAATTGGCCTGGGGTGGAACTTAGGCATTAAGATTTGTCAAAGCTACCCACATAATACTAATATACAGGTAGAGCTGAGAACGAATGCCCTAAAACCTCAACCATAAATCAAAGGAAGGTAGAGGCCAGCTTTATTTGGATTTAATCAGCAAAAGAAAGCACAGAAAATTAGAGACAACAGTGCTAGGTTGTATTATATACACACACACTCTTCAAATACTTTGCTATTTGATTCCCATGTGGTCTCAAAAGAAACTAATAATTTCTCTGTGGCTAAAAATTAACTGTACTAATTCATGGCCAAGAGGGCTCTAAAAAGACATGACATCTATCTGTAATGTGGTGTCCTGGATGGGATCCCGAAATAGAAATAAGACATTAGGTAAAAACTTAGGAAACCTGAATAAAGATTTTAAGTTAATACAGGTGCATCAAGGCTATAGCAACATTTTTCTAGATATGTCTCCTGAGGTGAGGGAAATAAAAGCAAAAATAAACTATTGGGACTACACCAAAATAAAAACTGTACAGTGAAGGAAGCCATCAATGAAACTAAAAAGGCAAACCAAGAAATGGACTCTTAACTATGGAGAACAAACTGATGGTTACCAGAGGGAGCTGGGTGGGGGAATGGGTGAAATAGGTCATGGGGATTAAAAATTACACTTATGATGAGCACTGAGTAATGTATAGAATTGTTGAATCACTCTATTGTACACCTGAAACTAATATAACACTGTATGTTAACTCTACTGGAATTAAAATAGGCAAAGAAATACATCAATATTGTTTTCATTATTTGTAGCAAAAGTACTATACTAAAAGTACTATACTATGTAAGAGTATAGTACTAAATGTTGCAACCAATATTAGTACTATAAAAGTATTAATATCTTTATTAATAATAGAGGAAATTAGATGTAGGTCATATGGAAACTATTATTTTGCAATTGGTGTGTAAATCTAAAACGGTTCTAAAATTAAAAGTTTATTTCAAAAAGTAAATGTAGGAGGGCGCCTGGGTGGCTCAGTTGGTTAAGCGACTGCCTTCGGCTCAGGTCATGATCCTGGAGTCCCTGGATCGAGTCCCGCATCGGGCTCCCTGCTCGGCAGGGAGTCTGCTTCTCCCTCTGACCCTCCTCCCTCTCATGCTCTCTGTTTCTCATTCTCTCTGTCTCAAATAAATAAATAAAATCTTTAAAAAAAAAAAAAAGTAAATGTAGGAAATGGTATATTTAGCTTCTATAAGTAAAAAATATTGTTAACATTCTTGTCATTTTAAGAGATATTATAACATTAGCACTTCTATTTACAGTTTGTAAATATTTCACAGCTCAACATTTATTATTCTGAACTTTCTTTACAGATCATCCTCCTTTAAAATATAAATCATCATAATTTTTGTAACATTCTTTAAAAATTTTTTGAGAGGATTTACAATAAAAGATATATAAACAATAAAACTGTAAAAATGAAAATATCAAAATATCAGGATTGCATAGAAAGGTAATAAAGGAGAATAGTAATAAGAGGCCAGGGGAAAGCAACTGTCCTTAGTACTAGTAGTAATAAAATTAATGCAATCACTTAGAAGTATTGCTAATATTACTTTGAAATTCCTCTCCACTGTTAAATTACTTGTAACTCATTAATATATTAAACAATTCTTCATACATCACTTATCATTGTTTTCAAAGTTGTAGAGTTGAACAGATGGAAAATATTAAATAATGTGGGTGGCTTACTTGGCGTGGTTTTGGAGATTGAATTGTGCAATGTGAAAAAAAATTCTATTGAATTCATATTTACCTATTCTACTAACACCCCCACTAACCTGCCACTCTGTGAGAAAGGGGGACTGCCTGACTGCTTGGGGCTCTTATGCCTACATTTGTCAACATCATTTCTTTCACTTCCAATTCCATTATCCTTCACAGTAGAATTAAAAGTGAAGTACGTGGATGGGACTCACAATCATCTCAATTAAATGTTGCAACCAATATCAAATTATTAACTTATGAAAAAAAAGGGGGGATCCCATTTCATTAAAAATAAAGGCACCTTGGCAAGGAGGAGTGGAAATTGGGGTAGGGTCTATATAAGAAATCAGCTTGAAAAGAGAAGTGCTTTAATGTCAACACTGGTCAAATTCTTGGAACACTTTTGATGTAACACTTATTACAGGTATTCTGATTGCTCAGTGCCTTTGGATAGCAGTAAAGTGACAGGAAAACAAAGTTTCTCAGTCATAAGGAAAAAAAAAAAATAAGACAATGCTATGTGTGGCATCAGACAAATCTAGGCTTGATTTATAGCTCTGTCCCTTGTTAGCTGTGTGAGTTTAGATAAATTATTTCTCTGAGCTTCCTTTTTCTAACAAGATGAGACTAGCACAAAATTTACTTTATAGAATTTTTGTAAGAATTAAATTATGTAGCATAAATTAAGTGCTTAGCCTTGTGTTAAAATTTCAGCTTGAGATGCCCAACTATAGATTGGACCTGTATTCTCACAGCACTTAGTGATTCATTTTTCTTTGCATTGGGTCTTCTGGCATAGAAACTAGAGTTCTATGATGTATAATGTAGTATCTCCTGATAGCTTTCCCTGCAACAGTTGTATTTGGGGATTTTATAGAATAGTTATCATTTTATCCATAAATTAAAATACTCCTGAAGTAGAAACCCTTTGAAATATCATTGAATATTTGTTGTGCTAGTTTAGTTCAGTTTTCTCTGGAATTTGGGTCCATTTGTGGAGATGTAATAGGTAGTTCAGCTTTACCTGATAGAAGCTGTGATTTTTGGGTAGACTGGCACTCAGCATCCATTCTCCTTCTATGTGTCTCATGTTTCCAAGTCTAGAAAAGCAAAAGCTACCTAAGTTTCACTTGTAGTTACAGTCCTGGTTGGGAATTACAATTCTGCCAGTTCTTTCTTCAGTTAGAATTCCAGAAGCAAAACCAAAGATATTTGAACTATGAGAGACACTTCTAGCAGCTGAGATTGCAAATTTCTTTTCATGAGTGTTGAAAGTTGATAGTGGTGGTGGTTCTGGATATCCGTCTTGTCTATGTATGTTTGAATTCAGTAGTCCAATAACTATTCCAGAACTTCTCCTCCAGCATTTCCAGTTTTGTGAATACCCGGTTCTTTCTGCAAAATCTTTCTGAAGGAAATATCTAGAGTTCTTTCTGTTTGTTGAATTGTGTTTTGGCTTACATAGATTATGTAACTTTGGGGGGCACCTAAATACTGATTTTCTTATTTCTGAGATAGGAGTAAAAATAGGAAAAAGGTAAACTAGATAATTTTTAGGGCCTATTCCAGCTTTAAAACAGTTATAATTTTGGCGGCCATTGCCATCCCTGAAGTTGGACATCAACTTGATTTTGAGGTTTATTTTTTGTGCTAGATACTTTCTGTTTTCCCCTACAGATCTATTCCTCACCGTTTTTGACCCTGTGTCCCAAGAGACTCATCTTTACGGACTTCCTCCATAGGCTCCCTGTTGTCTGGCTTCTGATTGGGCTCAGCCAATAGAAGGCACTAGCAAAATTGGTAAGAGGAAGAGGAGTGAAGCTAGGATATTTGCTGCCTCACCTCTCTTCCTTACAGGTGGCCTTAGGCTAAAGGTGTTCCTCTGTTAAGGGCCATAGTTTTGGTGTGCAATCCTTTCCTCAACTACAGCTATTTGCACCAGGTTCTGGTAACCATTCATTCTTCTTAATTATAGAGGCCAAGACATGGCATATATTTCCTGTTATAGCCAGGCCTAGAGTACTGCACAATTCCTTGCTGATTTCCCTAACCCTGCCCACACTTTAATAAATAGACCTTTTATTAACTTTTCCTCAGTTGTCCATTTTAGAATGCCATCTGTGTCCTACAGAACCCTACCTACATTGAGTGAGAAAGTAAATGAGTACCATGAATTAAAAAAGTCAAAATAAAACAAACAAACAACAACAACAACAAAAAGAAAAACAAAACACCCATCAGAAAGTTCCAGACTAAGCTTTGGAAAATTTATACTCTTCAGTCTGTCTATATTACCCTCCTTCTATCCATATACCCACCTATCAAATTCCTACTCACATTTATTATATCCTATAATGAGTTAATCTTCTTAGATTATCCCTGTGTTATGTCAAGTCCTGTTCAAACTTCAGTGGCCCCTTATTGCCTCAAAATCATCTAAATCTTTTAATTTGAAGTTCGAGGTCATCTGTTTTTCCCTGAGTATATTCTTTGTATGTGTATGTGCATATGTGTAAGTGTGGTATGTGTGTCTTTTTTTAAATTTCTTTTATTTTATTATGTTAGTCACCATACAGTACATCATTAGTTTTTGATGTAGTGTTCCATGAATCATTGTTTGCGTATAACACCCATTGCTCCATGCAGTACATGCCGTCCTTAATACCCATCACCAGGCTAACCCATCCCCCCACCCCCTCCCCTCTAGAACCCTCAGTTGTTTCTCGGAGTCCATAGTCTCTCATGATTCATCTCTCCCTCCGATGTACCCCCCCTTCATTTTTCCCTTCCTTCTCCTAATGTCCTCCATGCTACTCCATATGTGTGTCTTATATGTGTATTTTGTGTGTGCGTTATGTGTGTTAGATATTTTAGTGTGTTGCATGTGTAGAGTGTGTGGTACATGTGTTGTGAGTGTGATGTGTGTGCAGTGCGTGTGTTGTTTATCTGGTAGGTGTGTGCTATGTGTGTTTTGTATTTATACTGTGTATTGTATGAGTGCTATCTGTGTGATATATTCTTATCCTTTTTTTTTTCTGAGATTCTTTCTCTGGAGAAACTGCAGTGATTTCTCACCCCTGAGCCGTGATCATGCTGTCTTCCTTCCCTACAATGGCCACCTTGCCTTGTCTTTCAATATTCAACACAATTCACAAAGAAGCTCAAGTTCTGTCACTTTCTTGTGTACTATTATGAGCAGTGTAATCTCTTTCTCAACTAGCTTCAGTATATTTGGAACCAGAGTGTATAGTTCATTTTTATTATTGTATCACATTATAATTTAAATTGATTTATTTTTACTTTTCAATAATAATGAAGATTACAGTTAACATTTATTGAATGCTTCTACATATTGAACATTTCCCATTTAAGTTTCACAATAACACAATGAAATAGTTATTAAAATCCTTCCTCCATCTCTTGCTTGTTAGTTAATTAATTAGGCTGTACCTCAGTTTGCTCATTCTAAAATAGTATAATAATAATTCTAACCACCTAGGCTTTCTTTTGTGATGATTAAGTGAATTGATATATGGAAAGCACTTAGAAGAGAACCTAGCACATTGTAAGCACTCTACAAATTTTAGATAGTAGTAGTACCCCATTTTATAGAAGGGAAAACTGAGGTTTGGAACTTACCACAGGTCACTTAGCAGTAAGATGTAGAGCAAGAATTTGAAACTGATGCATTGGTTAGAGGAGAGCCTTAGGTACTATGCAATTCAGCTACTATATTATATCTGCTTTGAGGGTAGATGATTTGTTGTTGTTCTTATATAAAGGGCCACACATAGTAAAATCTTTTAAGAAGTAATTATCGGAGAAAAGCTGGTATCTTCTGAAAAACTTGTATTTTTTTTCATCTTGTCAGGAAAACATTATCAGTTCTGTTTCACTCTTTACCTTAGATGTGCCAGAAAGATCAGGTAAAATTTAATGTTCAAAAGCAATAGTTACATTTGCTAGGATATCGGTATAAACGATTTCTTTTCAGTATAATTTGGATAATATATTTCTATTTTATTAAGGAAACTAGATGCTTGTATTTGTTGCAAAATATATTTTGGAAGGAGATGAAGTAAAATTTATAACTAATCTATCTTTATACTACCATATTGCCAACCAAGTGTATTTTGTGTAGCACACATGTAACACATATTGTTTAAGTCAACCTAGTATTTGAGTTACCTGATATAATAAAAATGATATACAAATTAGTATAAATGCAGCTAATTAAAATTCAACCAAATTTCTTGGATTTTTCAAATAGGAAAAATCTCAGGAAGTTCAATGAACTTCCTGTACAAATGTGGAGTTTCAATTCACATTTATCCAGTATCTCTTTTCAAATTTTCCTGCCAAAACTATTGTATTATGCTACAATTATCCAGAGGTGCTATTTTACACTTGGGCTATTATTTCAGAAGCTCTGCTTCCGATGTCTAATAAGGTTTCCACACATAACTCCCACACCCCAGAGCAGCCTTCAAAGGTCATTTCTTCATCCCGTTCTTTGCCGACATAATTGCACCTGCCAGGTGAACTGCAAAACAAGTCCCAGGAGCACAGGGTGAGTCAGTCGCTGTCATCTAAGCAGTTTTCCTGTTTATGCTCATCCAGAGCATTATGGGCTGGGAGGGCTCTGGGGCCATTTGTAGCTTCTCTTTTTGATAGCCAGAATTTTCCATACATTAGTTCTCAATTCCCAATTTCCCATAACAGGAAGTTGAAAAAGATTTGAAATCAAAGAGAAGAGTTTGCGATGAGCAAAAATGAGAGAGAGACCACTAACATTTCCAAAACATCCCAATTTGAAGAGGGAAATATATCATGTTTCTGAAATGGTTTTAAAAAGCTTGCAACTAACTGGAAAACCTTTTGCTCACTTTTCCCTGTCGTGTTTACCTTTCCTGTAGCTTCCCAGGGGCTCTTTCAGTTGAAATTCCTTATTGCTAGTTGCAAATCTCATAGCAAAGTCAAGTATTTCTCTGTGGAACAAATAGATGTGCTTAGTATTTTCCCAGTTATCTCTGCAACTGGAGAAAAAAAGTGAATATTTTCAAAATCCCATCCCACCATTGGAATATGATTTAATGATGTGACCTCCTTAAAAAGTGTCCTTTTTAAAGAATGAAAATAAAGAATGATGTGAAAGCTGTAATTCTATAGCTAATGTTATGTGTTTTCAGTCAATGATTGCATTTCTAAATATATGAAGTGTGTAAAACGTTGAAAAATGCAGATAAATAAGACAGTGTTCATGGAATGGAGTGTCATATTTTTGTTTAAATCTTGAAAATATCTTAGAGCAGATTATTTCATATGCAAAGTAATATCCAGGATAGCATAAAACACTGTAATAATTTAAATGCTTTATTTTCATATCATTCAACATAGTGCTTCCAGTGTTATTTTTTTAAACCCACTGGAGAAAAGTTAAAGTAAAATAACCATATGAACTGACATAATAACATAAAATGTGTCATGTAGTATGCTCAGCAATTCAGCCCCCCCCCACACACACACACATTATTTCCCTAAGTATTCCTGTTCTCATTTCACGTGTGAAAAATAGACTCAGTTGCATAGGCCATACAAAATCACACAGCTAAAAAGAAATCCGTGTGTATTTGACCTTCAATGAGTCTGTATGTAAACCTTGAACTTTTTAAATCTATACCAGAGCCACCTAACCCAAAACATTATAGCAATAAAATATTATATATCATTATAACAATTATTATAATAATCTCATGTAATAGTCTATAACATTGTAACAACATAATAACACTAAGGAGGGTCATGACTGGGTGAGAGATATATCTGGAAGTGAACTCTAATTAGCAGGAGGCCAAAGTACCTCAGGGTACTTTGAGGATGACTGCACAAATAGTAGAGGATGGCAAATGTTTTGGCAGATAGCAACAGATTCCAAACGTAAGGCCAAAAAAATGGAGTAGGGTCACCTACCTGGAAATCTGATTCGGAACAGAAAGTAGCATGAGGGGTTTTTAAAATTTATTATTTATTATTATTATTATTATCATCATCTCTCTCTCTCTCTCTCTCTTTTTGCCTGAGATCTTTCAGAAACTAAAGTCTGCATAGACATATTATTTTTAGACACTTTCTGGAACCTGATATTATGGTAAGCTCCTTGTTTAAAGGTCCCAGGTCAGGATGAACAAATCATAGGTCAGGCAATCAAAAGTCATGGATCAGATGACCCCAAACTGACTTTTGAACTGCAGTTGTTTGAATTATTCATTGAGTCCTTGAAGTGGAACTCCACAGATACTCCACTGGCTACTTTTTCTTTCTAACTCAGTTTGGTTTCCAAGTCCAGACTTAGCCCTGTCACAAAGAATCACAAAGTGATTTGTCCTTTTCCTTTATCACCCACATTTAAAAAATACAAATGGGGAAAAACAATGAGTTATGTATGTATGTATGTATGTATGTATGTATGTATGTAGAAATTAGGGCATATGGAGATGCCATTTGGGCAGAGAGTCATTACCCATAATTCATTACTTTATTTCCCCCAATTCATGTTTTGCCTCAAAAGCTGGCTTCCAGTTTAATCTCCTCCATGAAGAGCCATGACTGTCCTCACCTGGGATATTTTAACAATCGTGTAACTGGTATTTCCTAGTTGAAGTCTATACCCCATTTATGCCATTCTCTACTCTTCCCTAGCTATGATTTTTCTAAAATGGAAATATACAAATTCTATGCTTAAAACCCATCCAGTAGCTCTGCCTCATTACAAGTCATTTAGTATTGTGGACAGAACCTTTCATAACCTGGACCCTGATTTTCTCTACAAATCCGTTGTCTTTCATATTATATTTTAGCAAAACCAAAATATGAGTGGTTCATCATTTTGTTTTATCCACTACAAATATTTGCACTTGTTATTACTTTGGTTTCTAATGCTTTTCTTTTCTCTTGTCCTATGAACCCTTTTAGAGTAAATAATTCTCTTTTATGCCCCTATTGTGGCTTCTGCATACTTATTATTATATTTACTATAATAACCATAATAATTTGCTGCACTTTTGGACTCAATTCTTAGACTGGTGGGTTCTTTAGTGTTAATTCCATGTCTTATTTCCATTTCTCCAGAGCTATTTTTGAAACATGGAAGATGGGGCCCCTGGATGGCTCATTTGGTTAAGGATCTGACTCTTGATTTCGGCTCAGGTCATGAACACAGGGTCATGAGATTGAGCCCAGTGTCAGGCTCCATGCTAGGCATGGAGTCTGCTTATGATTCTCTCTCTCTCCTCTCCCTCTGCTGACCACTCCCCCCTCCAAAAAAAAAAAAAGAAACATGGAAGAAACACAATTAAGTTGGTTGTATTGTGTTGAATTTGTGTCCCCAGTAAATTCTTCCCACAGGATTCTAGCCCACTTTGAAGATCATCACAGTCATTGGGTCACACATAGGAAGGTCAGGAAACTGCTGTGAATTTGTGAATCTTTGCCTGAACTGGTGGGAAGGAAGGGTCTTTTCAGAAGAATAATGACCTTCCTTTTAAGCTCAAAGATCTCCATATGGAGCCTGTTTATAACTTGGACCATATGATGTATATAATACATATACAATACGTATGTTTTGCATGATGTATTGATTTGCATAAATAAAGTCTAGGAATGCATATTACAGCGCAATTTCCTTTTTAATACCCTAACTTCGTATACCTGTTATCTATGTCAGTGATGGCAAAACATGACACAGATGTCACCATTCATCTCTTACAGAACTGATTACATCCAAATCCATTGGATAATTCCTTCTTTGGGAGGGGAAAGCTTGATTTATTCATTGGACATTTGGTTTTAGCTGAATAATTTACATCATGATACCTACACTGTGCAATTATGTAATGTATTTTATTTTTTTAAGATTTTATTTATTTATTTGAGACAGAGAGAATGAGAGAGACAGAGAGCACATGAGAGGGGGGAGGGTCAAAGGGAGAAGCAGGCTCCCTGCCGAGCAGGGAGCCCGATGTGGGACTCGATCCAGGGACTCCAGGATCATGACCTGAGCCGAAGGCAGTCGCTTAACCAACTGAGCCACCCAGGCGCCCCTATGTAATGTATTTTAGATAAAAGGCAGAATTGTTGGAGTTAAAATCTTAATTCATTATATAATATTAATTACAGTGTAACTCCTGGTGAATTTTGAGATTTTTTAATACCCCAAAGTCAGGATAACAGCAAAAATTAAACATGAATATCAAGGTATCACATTTCTAATTGACAGAGGCGGAGTTTGAGTATGTCTTTAATCTGATAGCCAGTAGGTTTGTTAGTACCTAACCCAAGATTCAGGCATTTCCTTACCTCGCCCCCATTAGTACTGTACTGGGGTAGGCATGTCCAAACTGCCCATGTAGAATTCACAGCATGGAGATGTGTAGAATTCATGTTCGTTGTAAATATTTCCTCCCAAGATGAAGAGTAGAATTGATCTGACCTCACCAATTTTTTCCTCCCAAATTTATGAAACAAATAAGTCACTTCAACTTTCCCACAATAAATAAAGTAGTAAAAACAGGCAAAGACTAGATTTAAACATAATTTTTCCTCATAAGGTTAAAGTTTGGGGGAAAGGAATTACCTTCTATCAGTAGTTCCTAAAATATGGAATATTTTAAAATACATACAGAACTTGCTCATCTGTTATCTTACTTGAAACTTCTATGCCCTCATGATTTGGCAGATCAAATATTTTTATATGCATTATCTAAATAAAAAAACTGAGCCTCATGGTTGAAAGAGCCAAACCCCATTTTATTTGACTCCTAGTCCAAAGCACTTTTGTTAAGATATACAGTACATGTCTTGTCTTTTTCTCCAAATGCTGGGTGTAGCACAGGCATTCAGTCACTAATGATGCCAGTAGTTTCTCACGGAAGCCAGTTTAATGTAGAAGATTGATTATATATTAATATTGTTGTGAAGATGAGGTTTTATTAAGTATAGCCCTTGAACAATTCCAACGGCCTCAAGAGGTTGTACTGTCTTTTTTTTTTTAACTCATTAAATTGACTCTTAAGGTAAATTCCTGTAAGTTCTTTTAGTTGCCCAAAATAATGACGTAAGATGATGAATATCTGTTGTATGGTTTACTTTTAAACGTAGGTAGACCTAACATTATGTCACTTCTTTTCAGTTTCTCAATTTATCAAGCTAAAAAATTGGAGGATTAGTTAAATAACTATAGGTTTTTCTAAATTTCTTTTTTTAAAGGTTTTATTTATTTATTTGAGAGAGAGAGAGCAGAAGCAGGGGGAGCAGCAGAGGGAGAGGGAGAAACAGACTCCACACTGAGCAGGAAGCCCGATGAGGGGTTCAGTGCCAGGACCCTGGGATCATGACCTGAGCTGAAGGCAGACGTTTAACAGATTGAGCCACCCAGGCACCCCAAAGTTTTTCTAAATTTCTGAAATTCTTTGTGTAGAGAATCATTGCTCAAAATCACTAACATGCAAGAAATGGCTTATTTTTATTTTCATTGCAAGTTAATTTATCGGCTCACAAACTGCATATTTATAAGTAATTCAATATTTTGTTAATTTTTAGATTCAAGGACTATGCAAAAATCCCAAGGATTTATTTAATCTCAAGACATTGATGATATTTCTCTATCCATTACTCATTAGTACCCACTGGCTAAAAAAAAAGACCTATGTTGTCCAGCCCACTTTGTCTCTCCAAGTTGTAGAGATTTGCAGTCATTATATTCATCATCTTCCTCATTTTCATTGTTATTATTCAGGGACTTCACCTTCACATCTCATTATTTGATCATCTGCCCAGTAGCATTATCATCAAAATCATTCTTGCCCTTTCTCCAGTATCATCCATCAGCAGCGCCTCATCATTGTTTACATTGCTACACAATTGTCATTATTAATTTTAACACTAACACCACACTAACATCACCAGTAATCATTGTTGCCATCACCTGCTTCATTTTTACCATCAACACCATCCCAATCCCTTCTTCATAATTAGCAATGGAAGAAGCATAATTTTTTATTACTAAAATGTGTTTAGATCTCACATGTCAAAGATAATTGTTTCATTTATTTTCTATTTTTCTCACTATACTTCAATAATTAAAACCTTCATGTTAAGCTTAATATTTAAAAATAACAAAGGGAAGATATCTAATAATTTTCTTATGATTTTTTTGCTCATGTTAGTTTGGTGTATTTACCTGACATTTTTTCTTAAAAGACCCCTAATGCTGTAGGAATGATCTCCTTCAGAAAGCTGAATGTATGCTATGAGATCATGCAATCCATAAGAAGATACTTAATAAGCAATTCCTGTGTACCTAACACTTTGCTAATTGGGGAAAAGTAAAGATATTAATATAAAATAAATCCTCTATCTTCAAAGAGATGACATGAATTCCTTAGACAAAAGTAAACAAAATTCTGCCGCTATTTATACAATACCAGTTATATTCTGGGCACTACACAAATTGTTGTGTGGGATATGGGGAATGAATGTAATTGTTGTTTGAGATATACTACTTGCAGCTTAAGAGTCACACACTGTCATGTCCTGTTATGCTTATACTACTTTCCATAATAAGCTGTGATTTCCTGCAGGGCAGGAATCTCTGTATCTCTAAGGCATTTAACACAGGAATTCTCTGATACTAAAAACTCTCATGTTTTTTTGTTGAATGAATGCCGTTTGGATGAGTTATTTAATGAAACCAGCAAAAGTGTTTGTGCATCCTAAATTATGAAATAATTTATGAATTATGTGCA
The DNA here is from genome assembly GCF_002201575.2 of Neomonachus schauinslandi. Classification (NCBI taxonomy): domain Eukaryota; kingdom Metazoa; phylum Chordata; class Mammalia; order Carnivora; family Phocidae; genus Neomonachus; species Neomonachus schauinslandi. The sequence continues at coordinate 30,170,089 of NC_058413.1, read as the reverse complement.
ACCTGCTAAGGGTTAAACAACTAAAATGGTAGATATTTACACATAGCTACTGGGGAGATATACAAAATTATTTTAAATCTTGTCCATAGATATTAAGGCATGACATCCATTGTGAAGTACTTTAAGCTTAAGAAAAAAATTAGGGAATGGGGTCCTGCGTGGCTCAGTTGGTTAAGCGTCTGCCTTCGGCTCAGGTCATGATCCCAGAGTCCTGGAATCAAGTCCCGCATCGAGCTCCTTGCTCAGTGGAGAGTCTGCTTCTTCCTCTCTCTGTCCCTCCACCCCTGGCTCAGGCTCACTCATTCACTCTCACAAATAAATAAAACCTTTAAAAAAATTTTTTTAGGGCGCCTGGGTGGCTCAGTTGGTTAAGCAACTGCCTTCAGCTCAGGTCATGATCCTGGAGTCCCTGGATCAAGTCCCACATCGGGCTCCCTGCTCGGCAGGGAGTCTGCTTCTCCCTCTGACCCTCCCCCCTCTCATGTGCTCTCTCTCATTCTCTCTCTCAAATAAATAAATAAAATCTTAAAAAAAAAAGAAGAAAAAAAATTTTTTAGGGCAAAGTGCATTAATTATCAATTAATGAGTGTGTCCTTGAAATGAAAATTAAAACACTGCCTTACATGAAATTCCTGGAAACAACAGCCAATAGGAAACTCTCTAGATCCCCAGCTATCAATCCCACATCCACCATCTTTTGTATTTCATCTCACGTTTTGCTTTCCTGGTAAAGTTGAGGCCACCAGGAGCAAAGAGCTCTGCTCTGATTCTGGAAACTTGATTTTGGACAAATCTTGGAATAATCCACAATCTTTCACCTCCAGTGGTCCTCCACTGTTCCAAAAACTGTGGGAGTTCTGTTTCCATTTTTACTTTTTTAACCTCACTATTTTCACTCATACTTTAACAACTAAAGCATCTTAATTGAAACAAAATTTTGAAAGTATCCACACTGCCTTGAACTCACAAAAGTTAATCTCTATAGATTAGAGATTTCCAGGTCACTAGTCTTTCTTCTTTCTCTACCTTTCGTTCAGTTTCTAATATCTTTACTCTGGTTTCTGTTACTATCATTTTAGTCTGTTAGGCTGATATCCCAGGTCTGATTAGAATATAGTACAAGAAGTTATGGTAGCATTGAGATATAAGGGAAGAACATATTTTCAAAAATATTTATTGCAGAAAGCACTTTTTTTTAAAGATTTTATTCGACAGAGAGAGAGACAGCGAGAGCAGGAACACAAGCAGGGGGAGTGAGAGAGGGAGAAGCAGGCTTCCCGCCGAGCAGGGAACCCGATGTGGGACTCGATCCTAGGACCCTGGGATCATGACCTGAGCTGAAGGCAGACACTTAACGACTGAGCTGCCCAGGCGCCCAGAAAACACGTATTTTTAAATGTTTCTGCTGTGTGTTATAAATAAAACATTTTAATAAAAAATTAAGAATTGGATAATATGATGTGATTGAAAGTAAAGGAACTACCTTAAACACAGAAGGTAATAAAAAGACGAGATATAAAAAGGTAATATAAGGAAGCTAAAAATTCCCTCACAGGATTAAAATGAACATTAGAAAATGTAAGGTCCAGAATCAATAGTGCAGAAGAAAAAAAAGTGATGTGAGTAACAAGTCTATGAGGCTTCCACAAAATAAGGAGGGAAAATACATAATGAACAAATAGAAAAATAGCTCTGAGATAACAGAGAGGTAACAATGAAGTAACAGAGCAGTGCTCCAACAGATGAAAAATTTGTGTTTCAAAAGAAGAGAATACGAGATAGTCACAAAAAATTTTAAAAAGATGTTTTTAATTTTTAAGTGATAAATTCTAATAGAATGAAACTTTTCTGAGTTGAAAAAGAATATCCCTAAGTCCTAGGTACCCACTTGAGACATTAATGTAAAATAAGCCACACTGCTGTAGACTAAATGTCTGTGCCCCTTCCCCCAAAAGCATATACTGAAATCCTGTTCCCCTGATGGTATCTGGAGATGGGGCCTTTTGAAAGTGATTAGGTTATGAGGATGGAGCCCTCCTCCTGAATGGGATTAATACCTTTAAAAAAGAGATGCCAGAGAGCTCCCTTTTCCTTCTGCCGTGTGAGGACACTGCAAGAAGATAGCCGTATATGAACCAGAAAGCAAGCCCTCACCAGACACTGAATTTGCTAGCACCCTGATCATAGGCTTCCCAGCTTCCAAAACTATGAGAAATAAAATTGTGCTATTTACAAGTCACCCAGTCTTATATGGTATGCTGTTACTGGAGCTCAAACTAAGACAAATACCTAGGAATAGCCTAAAGGAGAATGTCTTGAAGATCAACAATAAAAAAAAGTTTCACCTGTTATCATTCAGGCCAAGGAATGGGAGTGACAGTGAAGAGAATTACATACTGTAAAAGAAAAACTGGGTTCACCAAAGAATAAAGCCTTTGTCTCCATAAATTTAAACTCCAGAAGACAATGGAGCAACCCCTAGTGATTTTTTTATACCCAACTAAGCTTTATGTCATCTGGGAAGGAAATTTTTAAAAAGTACAAGGACTGAGAAATTTAATAAACATGTTCTTTCTTGAACAAAAAATACGCAGGACAATTTCAGGCAAAACAGAAATAATAACAAACAAAAAATGCCCAAAACACCCAAAAACAAAAAGGGAATGGAGATTTGTGACTTGAAATGACAAGTGTGAGTACTAAATCTAAAAATCATGAACTAATTACAAACTGCCATTTTAAATATGATCCAATATGATAACTACTTGATGTCATTTATTCATTCACTTACTCCACAAATACTAAGTGCCTACTATTCTCATAGCTGGGACACTGCCATTAAGGAATTTAGTTCATAGTTTGGAGATGTATTTATCAAAAAATAAAAGAAATATTAAAAAATTTAAGATATTATAAACGTACAATGGAAAAATTGGTGTGTTGAAGAATGACTTGATATACTTTAGGCTAACAGTGAAGACCATCTTAAAAGGGGACTTTAAGCTGAGACATAAATATCAAAAAACTTCTTTTTGTATGATGATCTGGAGGAAGAGTATTCCAAGTAAAAGGAATGTTGTTGCAATGACCCAAAATAGGAATGAATGTGATAGGTTTGAAGAATCAGAAGAAAGTAAGTGTGGCTTAAACATGAAAGAGGAAGAATAAGGGATCATACAGGTATTCTGGTTTCCCCTGGAAAGTCCCAGTTTGTACCTGTAATCTTCATGTAATTTTAGTATACCCATTTTTATATTCAGTAGTGCCCTAATTTGAACAATAAATGATATAGATGCCCTCAAAAGGGTATGAAATGAAATCTGAAAGGCATACAAGTTCATAAACAAAATTGCTAATTCCCTACTTACTCCTTCCAAGATTTAATTCAGCAACAGATCAGAAAGGAATGAAATTGTAGCAGACATGCTCAAAAATTTTACTTTATTTTTAATACTGTGACTAAGGTCTGTGGAAGTGCTGTTAAAGCCCCAGTTAACCTATAAATTACATTATTTTTCTTTTCATGTTTTGCTTTGTTTTGTTTTCTGGTGCAGAACCTCTGTAAACTCTTCCACATACCTTTCTCTAAAGTATAGTTATATTGACCATTCTTTGATCTACCTTGAGTGTACATGTGGCTTTTCAACCTATTGCGTAAATATTACGCGGGTGCTGCATCACCAAGGCAATGTGAAGTGGAGCATGAGCAGTTCAATATTTGCAGATAACCCAGATTTAATTGGTCAATCTCCATTATGTGATGAGAAGAATGTAATTCCTTCTTATTTTTCAGATCCTTTACGATCTTCTGCAGAAGAGTACAGTTTTTCATGAATCTACCTATTTATTTAATCTATTTCTACCAACTCATGTTGATGTGTTTTCCTTCTCCAAAACAGTGATGTTCCTTTCTGATCAACATTGTGTACCTAACAGAAATGTTGTCAGGCTTTGTAAACCAGAGTAAAGGATTTGGATTTCATTCTGAGCATCACAAGAACATCATGACAAGTTGGAAACAGAGAAATGATATGACCTGATGATTGCCCTGACTGTAGTGAGACAACAGAATATAGGAGAATAAGAGTAGAAACAGAGAGACAGAGTTGTAGCAATCTTCCATTGGAGAGATAACTGTGGCTTTGAATAGGATGGGCTATTAGAGATGGTTGGAAATGGATGAGTTCAGGAGGTATTTTGAAGTTACAGTGAATAAGACTTGCTAATGGATTGGTTGTAGCTTGAAGAAAGATCATGTGAAGTAGAAATCAAGGATATAGCCTTCATTTTGTCTAGCTATTAGGATTGAAAGTATGACCACTTATTTATAAAGGGAAGACAAAAGGATGTAACAGGTGTGGGAGATGTCTCAGTGGTACAATTCTGGACTCAAGTTTAGGAAGCCCATAAAACAGTGAGTAGAGTTAAAGGAGATACAAGCCTCACATAAAAGGATAGATAAAAAATTTGGAGTCAGCAGCATCAAGATATTATTTAAAACCCTCAAACTGAAAGGAATTGTAGGAAGAGAATGTAACTGGAGAGGAGTTGGGGTCCCAGGACTGAGCAGTGGAGTACTCCAATATTTAGAGGGGCTAGTAAAATAGGATGAGCCCAGAAAACCTCCCAGGCACAACATGTAGTTGACAAACACCATGTGACTGTAGTGTCTACAGTCATAATACCCTACTTCCCTGACTACAGTGTTTGGTTTAAAAGAAAGAGAGAGAGAAGGGGTAGGCATGACCCTAGCAAGATTATTAAGTTTTTCTTTAAATTTTTTCTTGCTGGAATTTTCAGAAGAGATTATCATCTCCAGTCTTTGAAAATGTGAAGATATAAACCCAGATTTTCAGATATAATCAAGGTTCTAGCTTCATGGAGAAAGCTGGTTTGAAGAATAAATGTGGTGTTTTTGTTAATTATTTATTTAACTAATCATTGAATACGTCTCGACATCACCTGAAAAAATTATCATTTTCTCTCTTTATCTACTAAAATGTAAGCTCCCTGGGGGCAAAAACTTTGTTTTGCTTAAGTGTTAATAGCTCCTAAAATAGGGCCTGGCACCCAGTAGATGCTCAGTAAATATTTTGAACAAATGTAATATCCACATATTGCATTGCCCAGAACAGAACAAGATCTCAAAAATATTTTTTTTAGTATTTTAAATTAAATGAACCAATAAATTCCTTTAAGACTCTTTATGCATTACCATCTGTATGACTATTCTCGTACCATTTCTTCTGCCCAAAATACTCTCCGTTACTTGTCCATCTCTGTTTATTTCCCTAAATCAAAGATTAAATTCATGTCTGTACCCCAGAAGATGTTATTGCCTATTATTTAGTAATTAGCATAGATTTCCTTGCTATCTTTTGCCTTCCTTTCTTATCTCAATATAAGATTTCTAAGGATAGTTATAAAGACACATTCAGTGGTCTGCCGCTTCCATACCTCTTTGTAAAAACCTAACCTTTCCATAGTACAAAGAAGGACCCATCATACATGTTACATACAGGCCAACATTCAACTCAGTTCTTGCTCTCTGGAGAGATGGATACCTAGTCCAAAGTCCTCTTTTTTTGTTCAGCAACCAAAACATTTTCAACTGAGAGACTGTGATGCATTACCCTCTGGTTTAACATTCATTTGAAGCCAAGACTGAAATCGGTACCATTCTAAGGCAAAGAATGTTATAGGACAAAAAGACTATGGAATAGGTGCATATAAGGAAACCGAGGCTACCTAAACAAGTGGTTGTTTTTTCCCTAAAAGTTTTCTAGTTCTAGAAGGTTGATTTGTACTTTGGTTTTGGCCCTTGGCTTATCTAGTTTTCTTCCATGTTCCCATCATTGAATCCCCTTTTTTGAACTAGCTCAAGTGGATTTCTGGTTCTTGCAGAAACCAGCTTTAACTGAAACCATAGAAACGAAATTCTCTACTAATTTATTTCCTTCAAATCTGTCCAGGTGCTTTATACATAGTAGGAGTTCAATAAATCTATGGCAGTGTGCTTATCATTTTTTACAATCTACACTTCCCCCTCCCCGATAATTAGTTCAGTGTTTGTCCATTATTACCAGTTTCCTCCTGCATGCACTTCATGCAACAAATGGAAATGTGGTCCCTGTATATGTTTGAGTCACCAGATTGATAATGTGCAACTTCAACCTATTGTTTTAGTGTTGTGATAAAGCGTGAATACTAGATTTTACAAGAGCAGATTAAAAATATTTCTTTAAAGTGTCAATGGAAAAAGACACTTTGAAATGGTCTCTTCATAAAATATGCACCTCCAGATTCCTGCAGCTATGGTGCCACCTTTACTTACATACAAAACGATTATTTTAAGTCATTTTCTCAATGCTGTCAATATTCACTAGATATATTTGCCAATGAGGTATTTTTTATTTTTTATTTTTTTTGTTCTTCATCAAAACATCTCTTGTCCTTGCTGGGCTGATGGTTGAGGATCAGAAAGCAATACTCCAGCTGTTCTTAAAACCAGCATTTCTTAGCAAGGTTAAGCAGTGCCTTTTGAAACTCCCCGTGCTGTGTGCGTCATCTCCCAGTGAGTCAAACCTGTTATGTTAGTGCATTGCATAGAGAAAGGCCAGCAAACTTTAAAACTTTGAAAAAGGAGTGTTTCTTCTTGGTCTACCTAAGTTGGCTTGAGATGTGTTTATCTGGACTCCACCTACCGCTTTAGACTCAATAAGCCCTTTCTTTAAACAGCTGATGCCACTTGCTGTTTATTTACAGGATCCTGAACTGCCGGTACTTCTTTAACTGGAAAGATGAAGGAATGAGAGTATAGAAATCAAAACTTTTTTGGAAGAAACTCGCTTGGGTGTGTTCCCACCTTTAAGGGTTTGCCTTTGAGAAAAAGCCCTGAACAGCTAGACATTGATCCTTCTCTGCCCTAACACATGAGGCCTGATTCTGCTTTTCAACATTTTTGATGCCTGCTCCTAAATCTTAGATATCTTCCTATTACACTAAAATAGCACATACCCTAGTGTGTAAATTGACGGAATGCAAATAAATAGGGTTTATTCCAAGGCTGAATAATTGAGAAATCCTGGGCTAAACAAAGGTGATGGTTTTCATGCTGCAGAAATTCTGTCTTTAAAATGTTAAAGTGCATTTTGCATTTTCAGGAAGAAGATAATGAATGTCAATTTCCTGGGCTTATTTGCAGTCAAATGCTCTACCACTGAGCTATACCTCACCTAGGCTTATTTGACCACTGAATTCTTTATTTGATGTAAAATATCTTAGGAGGCTTCTCTTGGAGGCCAGCCTTGATCTCTTGGACTCCTGACCATGCATTGGTTGGGAATTCAGGTACCTACTTGAATCTTTGGCACTGTTAATATTCCAAGTTCCATGTCCCTCATGTGTCCATTCATCTCACACTCATCTTTTGTCTAGGTTCAGTCATCCAATCCCACTAACTCTCACCTACATATCATCATTTATCCTATCAACCTAATTCTTCCCCATTCAAAATCATCATTTCCCTTTTCTCTCTGAGGACATTCAATTTCTCCTTTAGGATTCAACTCAAATGTTATTGCCTATGTCCTTATAAAATATCAGGCTGGAAGAGATTTCAGTAATTGTTCTGCTTCAAATACCTTTTAGATGAGAAATATTTAATAGAGGTAATGAAACTTACCCAGTGTCACATAGGAAGGGAATGCTAGAATTAGGATCCTAACTGGACCACATAAAGGATAAATGGGGCTTCTATGAGCTGTCAGAACTGGATTAGGAGTTGTAAAGCAGGGGAGAAAGAGACAGGGTTTGGGCATTGTCCCCCAAGAATCAGGTATAGTTTATCTAGAGTCCCATATTAAGTTCCATTGACCAACTGTACAAAATGGGAGTTGGACAAGGAAAAGCAGCAATGCCATAGTCAAATCATAGATTAAAAAGTAGAATTAATACATGGGAAGAATATAAATTCTAGGTTCTTTATATTAAATTATTGATTCAGTCAGAATTGTTCATTGAAGACCCAAAGCCTAATTCCTACAAGGTATAAATCACTGGTACTTAGAGAGAAAGGCCTTAACACTTCTTTAAACTTCACTTCTGACAGTTAATACTAAAGCCTAAGTCTCAAGATTCCATACAACATTCTTCACTATACCACACTCTCTCCCTAAATGGGAATTTGCTAGAATTTCAGGGAAAAAATTCATTGGTTCTCAGGGAGATAAGACAGTATAATAAGAGGACAGCCTTAGTCCAGCAACAGCAGGAACTACAGAGTGAATTTCGCTTTGCTAGTTATGGGGATAAATCTTTCCTGAGTCATCCTTCTATCATCTGGACCATTTATGAACAGAATTTTTTAAAAATTCTGCTAGTTTATTTGTTAGTATGTAGTTGTGATCTGCCTTATCACCAACAATTACAATATAACACACATTTTAAATAACTAACTGCTTTCTACTCACTCCACAGCCATTTTTAAGAGAGATGTTGGATTTGTAATACGGAAAACCTATTATTTCATTATGTGTTTGAAATATTTAATAAAATTCAGTTTTTTAGTGTTCTTGGGCATGCTGTACAGGTTAAGCCACTTTCTGGGTTCTTCTTCTTTATGTTGAGGTGCCACTACACATTTACACTTGAGATTCCACTGGAGCTGAAAACTCAACACTTCTAAAGCAGAACTCATTTCTCTGGAAAATGCTTTTCCTCCTGAATTTCTGTCTTGGGAAGTGGTATTACCATCCCCAAATCACACAAGCCCACCATCTGGATTTGTTCTTAGATTTTGCTTTTAAAAAAACAAATAAATAAATCTCCAACTCTAATTAATTAGGTTTTCACATATGTTACACCCCGTTACCTCCTTTCTATACCCATGGCCATTATTTAAACCTTCATCATTTTAGGTTAAAATATTATAATGCCCCCTTGAAGGATCACCTTCTCTCAGGTATTTATTCTCTACTGCTTCTGAAAGTAATCTATCTGAAATGCAATCTGACTATTCTATTTCCATTCTTTTATAAAGAAAATATTTATTTTAGAGAGAGAATGGGGGGAGGGACAGAGGGAGAGAATCTTCAAGCAGACCCCCTGCTGAGCACAGAGCCCAATGAGGGTTCAATGCCATGAGCCATGAGATCGTGACCTGAGCCAAAACCAAGAGTTGGATGCTTAACAGACTGAGGCACCCAGGTGCTCTGCTACTTCCATTCTTAACGTAATATAATATCTTCCCATCACTGATGGGAAAAGGATGTCAAAGATCTCTACTATTGTCTTCTCTCATTCTTGAATCATTCCCTGCTATACCCCTTGTCAACTTACCTAATTATCTAGAACCACTTGCAACTCCTTAATTTTCCATACCCCTCTCCCACATCACTTTTGTTTTTTTCTCCTGCCTGCAATAACTTTTCCTCTTTCTTAGTCATATGTAAAACGCACTTTATACTTCTCTAATTCTAATAAATTTCCCCTAGACCATCCAGAGTAGGTTATGTGTCCTTCCTCTGGATCCTATAGCATGCATCATTTGCTCAATTAATTACTTCTCTATAATCAGCCATTTATGTCTGTTCTTTTGAGAGTTTAGTAGGTCTCCAAAACCACGTTCAGGTTCAATGCTTTGCTAAAAGGTCTCACAGAACTCATAAAATCCATTATACTCAGAGTTATGGTTTATTGCAACAAAATGATACAGATTAAAATAAGCAATGGGAAGAAACACATAGGACATTATGCCAAAGATTTCCAGGGATGAGCTTCCAGTTGTCCTTCCCCAGTACTGTCATACAGATAGTTTTACTTCTTCCAGCAGAGAGTATTGCCAGTCAGAGAAGTTCATCCGAGCCTTGGTGTCTAGAGTTTTTATTGGGAGTCAGCCACATAAACACAGATGATTACCTGCATGGCTGACTTTAGTGTCCAGTCCTTCCAAAGGTGGAGCTGATACGTATAAATCACATTGTTAACATAGACTATTTGCCGTGGTCAAAGATCTTCATGTAAATAAAGATGCTCTTGCCAGGCAGAATATTCCGAGGGCTTAAAGACAATTATCATATGGTTTCATTCATATGTGGAACATAAGGAATAACATGGAGGACTGTAGAGGAAGGGAGGGATAATTGAATGGGAAGAAATCAGAGAGGGAGACAAACCATGAGAGATTCTGGACTCCAAGAAACAAACTGAGGATTACAGAAGGCGGGGGTGAGGAGATGGGGTAACTGGGTGATGGGTATTAAGGAGAGCGCGTGTTGTGATGAGCACTGGGTGTTATATGCAACTAATAAATCGTTGACCACTACATCAGAAACTAATGATGTACTATATGTTGGCTAACTGAGCATAATAATAATAATAATAATAATAATAATAATAATAATAAAAAGAAGTTAACTCTCAGGAGCCCAGAACAAAGTTGTACATCTTTCTACAGGCAAAGTTAATCTGCACTTCACATATTCCCACTAAAATATGATCCCCATAAAAATGAGGAATGTGTCATATTCATCTCTGAATTCTCATTGTCTATACATGTTTAGCCAAGAGTGAAGAGCACAGTATGCAAATGCAGAATGAATGGATGAGTCAGTGAATATAAAAATGAATGAAACCTTTATTAACAGCTCTTCAAAATTTTCTATGGTTTCCTCACTACCATCTTCTAAGACTTAGACTAAATTTACTAAAATTAAATATGTTCCTTTACTTATATTTCAATACTCATCCAATTTTGGTGTTTCTCTTATCTTTCAACACATGAAGTGTACACTGTTAACAGATGAAGGAAAACACAATAGTCAAAAGAATAGACCCAATTTTCCACCTTCTCCCATGCAGCAGATGGGCCAACTCCCTTAGGACAAGTGGGTGATAGAGCCATATAATGAAATATATGGAAGAGAAACTTAACCAGAGGTAAGCAATGAGGTCTCAGAATGAAAACAAAATGACAAAACAAAACAAACAAACAAACAAAAAATGTCTGCATCTTCCTTCTGTAGGACTTCTCCAATAAATGGGATCAGGAGAGATTTGACTATCACATATAATTCCCATGGTTCTATGAAGGCTTTCTTGCTTCCAAACATCTAACCCATGGATATATCACTCTGTCATATATATGTCTGTGTGTGTGTGTCACTATTGGGAATCTATTTCTCTAAATTAATATGCTTATTCTTTTTAAATTGTCCTTCTTCTTTTTTTTTTTAATTTATTTGCGAGAGAGAGAATGAGAGACAGAGAGCATGAGAGGGAGGAGGGTCAGAGGGAGAAGCAGACTCCCTGCCGAGCAGGGAGCCTGATGCGGGACTCGATCCCGGGACTCCAGGATCATGACCTGAGCCGAAGGCAGTCGCTTAACCAACTGAGCCACCCAGGCGCCCTAAATTGTCCTTCTTCTTGATAGATCTAATGCTACCCCTTTACTCTCAGTGTTCCATATAGTCTCTGCTCAAGTGATCTTTTAACAATGCAAATCAGTTCACATCACTATTCTGTTTATACCCTACAGTATCATCTAGAATAAAATGAATATTCTTTTTTTAAAGATTCTTTATTTGTCAGAAAGAGAGCACACAAGCTCAGGGAGGGTCAGGCACAGGGAGAAGCAGGCTCCTCGCTGAGCAAGGAGCCTGATGCGGGACTCAATCCCAGGACCCCAATGTGGGACTTGATCCCAGGACCCTGGGACCATGACCTGAGCCAAAGGCAGGCACTTAACCAACTGAGCCACCCAGGCATCCCTAAAATGAATATTCTTGCTATGGACTACAGGACCATAAATCCTACATGATCTAGTCTCTCTCTCTCAATCTCACCTACTCATTCTACTATTTTATTTTTTAGTAGCAACTTACAACTCTCTAAATTATTATGTTCATTTATATCTCTATATTCTACTTGCCTCTGACTAGAATGAAAACTCCATGAAGTCAAGAACCTTAATTACATCACTGCCTTAGCTCTAGTACTTACAATAGTGCCTGATACATAGTATTTATTATTGGTCAACTGTCAATCATATGGCAGTTTTAATAGATTTTATCATAAGATGGGAGGGTACTTCACTAAATAGCAGCTTTGGTAGGAGGGGTGGAGAAAATTTACACAAATGGTTGCTGCTATGGGTAAAACTAATCGTGATGGACAACTTTGGATACCCAAGGAATGTACTAGGACACCAGACTCCTGTAAGCAGGTGAGCCTATAAAGGAATGTGAGAGGAGAAAACACAAAGACAAACAAATTCTACTTTTACCTTTCCAGACTACCGCTCACTTCAGTGTCCTTCTAATCCACTCTTGGTCAGCACTCCCACAATGTTTCCAGTATACAGGAACAGAAGAAAATAACATGAAAAACCTTATTCTCTCTTCATAGTTAATGCTCATTGGTACCTGGAAACATTTAGTATTAAAACACCTTCATGAATTGTTTATTACTTGTAAGATAAAAGAAGATACCTGCATCTCTCTCTTTTTTTTTTTCAAATATTGTATTTGTTTACTTAGAGAAAGCAAGTGTTTGAGAGAGAGAGCACAAACAGGAGGAGGGGCAGAGGGAGAGGGAGAAACAGACTCCCCGCTGAGCAGGGAACCCGACATGGGGCTCGATCCCAGGACTCTGAGACCATGACCCAAGCCGAAGGCAGGCACTTAACTAACTGAGCCACCCAGGTGGCCTGACACCTGGATCTCTTAATGATATGATTTTAAGCTATTATTCCTGCCTCAAATGTTGTCACTATTCCCAATGACCCTATGCATCTAAGGGTTCAGTCCACTACTAAATGGTACTCATAGCAGTGAGGTGGTATAATCAATTCTCTTCACCTTAAGGAGGAAGTAGATAAGAGAATAACAAAGAAGGACATTTTTCCACCTCACTGAGATGGGGAAAGGAATAGAAAGGACAATCAGTAAAAATTTACTTCATGCTCAAAACATCCCGTTTTACAAATGAGGAAATTGAGATTTTAGCTAGAAGAAAAAATAAGAGAAAATCATAATTCTAATTAAGTGGCAAAGCTGAGTTTTGAATCCCCAAAAGTACTTGTCTCCAAAGCCCGTACTCTCAGTTACAGCAGGATGCCACTTCAAGGGTGAGCCCAAATGGAGGAAAGGGCATTAGGAGGAATCTTGTGGTTGTGTTAATTAATATTGATATATAGCAGATCTGTCTTCAGGCCCAGAATATGCATACACAGGAATATGGCAGCTGGAGTGCTAGAAAACATCATGCTATGCATTTTACTTTTTTTTTTTTTTTTTTTTAAGAACAGAAAGAGGCGTCTGACCTGGCACACTGAGAAGAAAACATGCTTGGTTTGTTCCCTTTCCCCAGCCTGTAAGGAAAGGGTTGGGAGAGAGCCTGTGGCTCTGGATAGAGAAGCAGCTGTCTCTCTGGGGGAGATGAGCTCTGGTTCAGCCAGCCAGGCAGGCAGGCAAGCAGCCCAGAGCTGATCAAGAGAATCATCCTCCTCCGAGTTGCTATCATGGGACTCTCAAGGGGTTAAGGATGGCAGATTTTCTGTTGTTGTTGTTGCTATGCACAGCCAGAGAACAAGAACAAGCAGATTGTTGCTGACAACTCCAGGACCACCCCCTTTAATAGGTGAAGGGTGGACTCAACCACAACGCACTCGCTGACGTGCAACTGATCCCCAGAGACTCCAGGCTGTTTTTGTGTGTGATCAATGTACTATTCCACTGCTAAATTTAGGGACCCTGCATCCTATGACAATGGCACCTCACCATGACTAATTAACAACAAAAACTGTGGATGGTGACAGGTTTAATGATTTAATCTCCAAGGTTTTGATTAAATTAAAACCCTTTACCACAGGACAAAAATTTTATAATACACAAGTTAAGGTTATAAAATAATAAGGCTGATACCATAAATCACACAAAGAAAAAGGGTCTCATGACCCAACCTCTCTCTCTCTGTGTCTGTGAGGTTAGTCATCTGTGTGTGTGTGTGTGTGTGTGTGTGTATGTAAAACCCTGACGATGTCTGTGTATATATGTAGTAGTGGATGTTAATATGAGTATGAATATAACATGGGAGATGTACATGCACATACATTTCTAAAAAATTTATGGCTATATAGGGATATATGCACACATGGCTGTGTATGTTCATGTATATGTTTACATATGTGTGAACAACTTTGAAGATTCATATGCATATATCCATCACTAAAGAAGTATGCAGGTATGTGTGGACCACATTAGAGTCACATGTGTATATGTAACCCTGGAAATATAGCTGTGTGTACAGAACTGTGCTTTATGTTTTCAAGTATTGAGATGCATGCATGCATAAATGTGTGTGTATTCACTTTTGGAGAAGGACAATGCTGATCTTGGGGATGATTTGTATGAATTTTATATATATATAAATTCTATATGGATGTAAACAAGTGATATGTATATATTTCATACACAATAATACATTTATTATAATATATACAGCACATTTATTACAATAATATGCAATATATTGTATATGTACATTGAAAATAAGTTATATAGCATATATTAAAATGTAGATGTGACTATACCACTAAGACATATAGCTATATGCATAAAATACTTGAGATGTATTTATTATTACACATGTTAACCTGTAAAATGTTATTCTTGTGAATTCATATTTAACAATGGAAGTATGTGATATATATAATACTGAAGATATGTGTGACTATGTTCATAGTATTAGAGATAAATATGTAAATATTTACCACATAGGAAGTATACACCACACTACTGATGCATGATGTTTCCAGGTAATTTTTTTAATTATGTGAAATATATATCACATAAAATTTGCCATTTTAATAATTTTAAATATAATAATTTTTATTAAATAATTAGATATTTAAAATTTAAATTAAAATAAATTTAAAAATTAAATAAAAATATTAAATAATTTTATCAAATGCTATTTAATAATTTTTAAGTATACAGTTCAGTGCATCAGTACATCACATTGTTGTGCAACCAGCACCACCATCCATCTCCAGAACTTGTTCATCTTGCAAAACTGAAACACTATACCAATTAAACAATAACTTCCCTTTCCCTCCAGCTTTCAATTCCTGGAATCCACCATTGTACTTCTTGTCTCTGTAAGTCTGACTACTCTAAAGTACCTCATATGAGTAGAATCATGCAGTATTTCTTCATTTGTGAACTAGCTTATTTCATTTGGCATAATCTAAAGGGTTCATCCATGTTGCAGTGTGTGTCTTCCTTTTTTATATAATTGACATGCAAATTTGTTAGGTTTAGGTGTACAACATGTGAATTAAGCAATTCTATGTATTACTTGATACCCACCACCTTAAGTATAGTCAAAATACAATGTTATTCTAATATTATTCACTATATTCCCTACAGTGTACTTTTCATCTCTGTGACTTATTTTTTTTAAAACTAGAAATGTGTACCTCTTAATCCCCTTTATCTTTTTTGCCAATCCCCCCACTCACCGCCCCTCTGGCAATCACCAGTTTGTTTTCTGTATTTAAGTCTGTTTATTTGTTTTGTTTTTTTAGATTTAACATGAGTGAAATCACATGGCATTTGTCTTTCGCTGATTTATTTCACAGTCCATCTATGTTAACGCAAATGCAAAGATCTCATTATTTTTATGACAGAGTAATATTCCATCATATATACGTGTGTGTATACACACACACATATACAAATATGAAGCACATAAACATATCACATCTTCTTTATCCATTCATCTATTGATGGACAGTTGGGTTGCTTCCATATCTCGGCTATTGTAAATAATGCTACAATAAGCATAATGGTGCATATATCTTTTTGAATTCATGTTTTTGTTTTCTTTGGGTAAATACACAGTAGTGGAATTACTGGATTGTAGGGTAGTTCTTTTTAATTTTTTGAGAAATATACATATTGTTTTCCTTTTTTTAATCGTATTTAAATTCAATTAATTAGGATATAGTGTATCATTAGACATAGAGTTCATTTATTCATCAGTTGCATATAACAACCAGTGCTCATTACATCAGGTGCCCTCCTTAATGCCCATCAC
Source organism: Neomonachus schauinslandi (assembly GCF_002201575.2). NCBI lineage: Eukaryota > Metazoa > Chordata > Mammalia > Carnivora > Phocidae > Neomonachus > Neomonachus schauinslandi. Next base: position 30,153,991 of record NC_058413.1, on the reverse strand, counting down.
CCAATTACCCCAGCCCCCCTACCAACCTCCCCTCCAGCAACCTTCAGTTTGTTTCCTATAGTTAAGAGTCTTGTATGGTTTGTCTCCCTCTCTGATTTCATCTTATTTTGTTTTTCCTTCCCATCCCCTATGTTCATCTGTTTTGTTTTTTAAATTCCACATGTGAGTGAAATCATATAATATCGGTCTTGCTCTGATTGACTTATTTCATTTAGCATAATACCCTCCAGTTCTATCCATGTCACTGCAAATGGTAAGAGTCGATCATTTTTGATGGCTGAGTAATATCCCATAAGGCATATATACCACATCTTCTTTATCCATTCATCTGTTGATGGACATCTGGGCTCTTTCCATAGTTTGGCTATTGTAGATATTGCTGCTATAAACTTTGGGGTGCAGGTGGCCCTTCAGATCACGTTTGTATCCTTTGTGTAAATACCTAGTAGTGCAATTGTAGGAAACTCTATTTTTAACTTTTTGAGTAACTTCCATACTTTTTTCCAGACTAGCTGTACTAGCTTACATTCCCACCAACAGTGTCCATTCTGTTTTCCATAGTGGTTGCACCAAATTACATTCCTACCAACTGTGCATAAGGGTTCCTTTTTCTTCACCAACACTCATTATTTCTTTCCTTTTTTATTCTAGTCATTCTAACAGGTGTATGGTGATACTTCATTGTGGTTTTGTTTTTATTTCCCTGATGATGAGTGATGTTGAACATCTTTTTATGCATCCACTGGCCATCTGCACGTCTTCTTTGGAAAAATGTCTATTCAGGTCTGCCCATTTTTTTTTAAATTTTATTTTATTATGTTAATCACCATACATTACATCATTAGTTGTTGATGTAGTGTTCCATGACTCATTGTTTGCGTGTAACACCCAGTGTTCCATTCAATACATGCCCTCTTTAATACCCATCACCAGGCTAACCTCTCCCCCCCAGAACCCTCAGTTTGTTTCTCAGAGTCCATAGTCTCTCATGGTTCGTCTCCTTCTCTGATTCCCCCCCCTTCATTTTTCCCTTCCTACTATCTTCTTTTTTTTTTTTTTTAACATATAATGTATTATTTGTTTCAGGGGTACAGGTCTTTGATTCAACAGTCTTACACAATTCACAGTGCTCACCATGGCACATACCCTCCCTGATGTCTATCACCCAGCCACCCCATCCCTCCCAGCCCCCACCACTCCAGCAACCCTCAGTTTGTTTCCTGAGATTAAGAATTCCTCATATCAGTGAGATCATATGATACTTGTCTTTCTCTGATTGACTTATGTCGCTTAGCATAATACCCTCTAGTTCCATCCACGTTGTTGCAAATGGCAAGATTTCATTTTTTTGATGGCTGCATAATATTCCATTGTGTATGTATATGTGTGGTGTGTGTGTGTGTGTGTGTGTGTGTGTGTATCACATCACCTTTATCCATTCATCTGTTGGTGGACATCTTGGCTCTTTCCATAGTTTGGCTATTGTGGACATTGCTGCTATAAACATTGGGGTGCACATACCCCTTCAAATCCCTACCTTGTATCTTTGGGGTAAATACCCAGTAGTGCAATTGCTGGGTTGTACGGTAGCTCTATTTTCAACTTTTTGAGGAACCTCCATACTGTTTTCCAGAGTGGCTACACCAGCTTGCCTTCCCACCAGCAGTGTAGGAGGGTTCCCCTTTCTCCGCATCCCCGCCAACATCTGTCATTTCCTGACTTGTTAATTTTAGCCATTCTGACTGGTGTGAGGTGATACCTCATTGAGGTTTTGATTTGGATTTCCCTGATGCCGAGCAATGTTGAGCACTTTTTCATGTGTCTGTTGGCCCTCTGGATGTCTTCTTTGCAAAAATGTCTGTTCATGTCTTCTGCCCATTTCTTGATTGGATTCTTTGTTCTTTGGGTATTGAGGTTAAGAAGTTTTTTATAGATTTTGAATACTGGACTTTTATCTGTTATGCCATTTGCAAATATCTTCTCCCATTCTGTAGGTTGTCTTTTGGTTTTGTTGACTGTTTCCTTTGCTGTGCAGAAGCTTTTTATCTTGATGAAGTCCCAATAGTTCATTTTTGCCCTTGCTTCCCTTGCCTTTGGCGATATTTCTAAGAAGAAGTTGCTGCGGCTGAGGTTGAAGAGGTTGCTACCTGTGTTCTCCTCTAGGATTTTGATGGACTCCTGTCTCACATTAAGGTCTTTCATCCATTTTGAGTCTACTTTTGTGTGTGGTGTAAGGAAATGGTCCAGTTTCATTCCTCTGCATGTGGCTGTCCAATTTTCCCAACACCATTTGTTGAAGAGACTGTCTTTTTTCCATTGGACATTCTTTCCTGCTTTGTCGAAGATTAGCTGACCATAGAGTTGAGGGTCCATTTCTGTTCTGCCCATTTTTTAATTGAAGTGTGTGTGTGTTGAATGGTATAAGTTCTTTATATATTTTGGGTATTAATCCCTTATTGTATATATCATTTGTAGATATCCTCCCACACTCAGTAAGTTGTCTTTTTGTTTTACTGATAGTTTCCTTTACTATGCAAAAGTTTTTCACTTTGATGTAGTCTCATTAGTTTATTTTTGTGTTTGTTTCCCTTGCCTGAGGAGACATATCCATAAATATGTTGCTAAGGCCAATGCCCAAGAGATAACTGCCTATGTTTTCTTCTAGGAGTGTTATGGTTTCACCTCTCACATTTAGTCTTTAGTCCATTTTGAGTTTATGTTTGTGTATGGTGTTAGAAAGCGGTCCAGTTTCATCCATTTGCATGTAGCTGTCCAGTTTTCCCAGCACTTGTTTAATGAGAAGACTCTCCTTTCATTCTTGTATATTCTTGTCTCCTTTGTCATAGATTAAATGACCATAGGTGTTGGTTTTCCTTCTTTTTTAAAACTGAATAATATTCCATTGTATGTATATACCATATTTTGTTTGTCCATTCATCTGTCAATGGATACTTGGACTTCTTTGATCTTTTGACTACAGACATATCTTGTTTTATTGTGCTTTGATTTATTACACTTCTCAGATATTGTTTTCTTTTTTTTCTTTTTTCTTTTTCTTTTTCTTTTTCTTTTTTTTTTTTTACAAAGTGAAGGTTTATGACAACCCAGCTTCAAGCATCTATTGGTACCATTTTTCTAATAGTATTTATATCTCTGTTTCACATTTTGGTAATTTTCATAATATTTCAAACTTTCTCATTATATTTGTTATGGTGATCTGTGATCAGTGATCTCTGATGTTACTATCATAATTTTGGGGGAGCACCAGAAACCATGCCCATGTAAAACAATGAACTTAATCAATAAATGTGTGTGTCCTGACTGCTTCATCAACTGGCTGTTCTCCATCTTTCTCTCTCTCCTTGGGCCTCCCTATTCTTTGAGACACACTGATATTAAAATTATGCCAATTAATAATTGCATAATGGCTTCTGAGTGTTCAAGTAGAAGGAGGTGTCAGACATCTCTCCTTTAAATCAAAAGCTAGGAATAATTAAGCTTAGTGTGGAAGGCATGTTGAAAGCCAAAATAAGCTGAAAGCTAGGTTTCTCATGCCAGTTAGCCAAGTTGTGAATGAAAAGGAAAGTTCTTGAAGGAAGTTAAAAGTGCTACTTCAGTGAACACGTGGATGATAAGAAGATAAAATAGCCTTATTGATGACAATATTTCCTTAAGCCAAAGCCTAATCTAGAGTAAGAGCCTAACTCCCTTCAGTTCTATGGAGATTGAGGGAGATGAGGAAGCTGCAGGAGAAAAGTTTGAAGCTGGAAGAGGTTGGCTTATGAGGTCTAAGGAATGAAACTGTCTTCTTAAGAGAAGAGTGCAAAGTGAAGTAGCAAGTGCTGATGTAGAAGCTACAGCAAGTTATCCAGATCTAGCTAGGATAATTCATGAAGGTGACCACACTAAACAATATATTTTCAATGTAGATGAAAAGCCTCCTATTGGAAGAAGATGCCATCTAGGACTTTGATAGCTAGAGTGAAGTCAATGTCTGGCTTCAAAGTTAAAGGACTGGCTAACTCTCTTGTTAGAGGCTAATGCAGCTGGTGACTTTAAGTCAAAGACAGTGCTCATTTACTATTCAAAAACTCCTAGGGCCCTGAAGAATTATGCCAGATCTACTCTGCCTGTGCTCTATAAATGGAACAATAAACCCTAGATGACAGCACATCTGTTTACAACATGGTTTACTGAATATTTTATTTTATTTATTTACTTTTTTTAAAGATTTTATTCATTTATTTGAGGCAGAGAGAATGAGAGACAGAGAGCATGAGAGGGAGGAGGGTCAGAAGGAGAAGCAGACTCCCTGCCGAGCAGGGAGCCCGATGCGGGACTCGATCCTGGGACTCCAGGATCATGACCTGAGCCGAAGGCAGTTGCTCAACCAACTGAGACACCCAGACGCCCTACTGAATATTTTAAACCCACTGTTGAGACCTACTGCCCAGAAAAAAAAAAATGTTTTTAAAAATATCACTGCTCTTTGACAATGTACCTGGTCACCCAAGAGCTCTGATGGAGATGCTCAATGAGATTAATGTTGTTTTCATGCCTCCAAATACAACATCGATTCTGTAGCCCATGACTCAGGGAGTCATTTCAACTTTCAAGTCTTATTATTTAAGGAGTACATTTCATAGTGATATAACTGCCATAGAGAGTGATTCCTCTAATGGATCTGGGCAAAATAAACTGAAAATCTTCTGGAAAGGATTCACCATTCTAGATACAATTAAGAACATTTATGATTCATGGGAAAAGGTCAAAATATCACCAAGACCAGGAGTTTGGAAGAAGTTGATTGCAACCCTCATGGACAATTTTGAGGATTTCCAGAGTTCAGTGGCAGAAGTAACTGTGGATATGGTGGAAATAGCAAGAGAACTAGAATTTGAAGTGGAGCGCAAAGATGTGACTGAACTGCTGCAATCTCATGACCAAAATTTAATGGATGACGAGTTGCTCCGCAGGAATAAGCCATTAAAGTGGTTTCTTGAGATAGAATCTACTCCTGGTGGCAATGCTATGAAGACTGTTGAAATGACCACAAAAGATTTAGAATATTACATAACACATGGTTGATAAAGCAATGGCCAGGTTTGAGAGGGTTGAAAAAAGTTCTGTGGATAAAATGCTGTCAAACAGCATCTCACGCTACCAAGAACATTTTTGTAAAAGGAAGAGTCAATTGATAAAGCAAACATCATTGTTATCTTATTTTAAGAAATTACCACAGCCACTGCAACCTTCAGCAGCCAGCATCCTGATCAGTCAGCAGCCAGCAACACTGAAGCAAGGCCCTCTACCAGCAAAAAGATTACAATTTGCTGAATGCTCAGGTAACAGCATTTTTAGCAATAGAGTATTTTTTTAATTATGGCATGTATATGGTTTTTTAGACATAATGATATTACACACTTAGACTGTAGTATAGTGTAAACATAACTTTTATATGTACATTGGGAAACTAAAACAATTCATTAGTCACTTTATTGTGATATTCATTTTATTGTGGTGTCTAGAACAAAACCCACACTATTTGAGGCATACCTATATTGTGAATAATACTGCAATCAACATTTATGTACAAATATTTGTTCATGTTCCTGCCTTCAGTCCTTTTAGGTATAATACTATAAGTGGGACTGCTTGATCATAAAGTAATTCTATTTTTGCTTTTTTGAGGAAGTGACATATTATTTTCCATAGTGACTTTATATAATGCTTTTATTTGTAAGTGTTCACTATATAGGAAACATTTATACTATGCATTTATATCTTTTAATTATAGAACTATAAATATAGAATGTGAATATAAAGCACTGGTTGTATGAGTGTGTATATAACACTGAAGCTAGATTGTTGAATATATACCATGAAATATGTGTGTGTGTAATAGTGATGATTTATAGGGGCGCCTGGGTGGCTCAGATGGTTAAGCGTCTGCCTTCGGCTCAGGTCATGATCTCAGGGTCCTGGGATCGAGTCCCGCATTGGGCTCCCTGCTCCTTGGGAGCCTGCTTCTCCCTCTGCCTTTCTCTCTCGCTCTGTCTCTCATGAATAAAAAAAAAAAAAAAAACAATAGTGATGATTTATATTCAGTACTGTTCTCTCATTAACATTTCTTTTTTTTTTAAGATTTTATTTATTTATTTTACAGAGGGAGAGAGACAGCCAGAGAGGAAACACAAGCAGGGGGAGTGGGAGAGGGAGAAGCAGGCTTCCTGCTGAGCAGGGAGCCCAATGCAGGGCTCAATCCCAGGACCCTGGGATCATGACCCGAGCCGAAGGCAGACGCTTAATGACTGAGCCACCCAGGTGCCCAACAATGAACATTTCTATTAGTGACTTTTGCTATATAAAAAATCACCCCAAAACATAGTAGCTTAAAATAATAACAAATGACTTTGTTCATAAACCTGAAATATGCCAGAGCTTGGCAGGGATAGCTCTTTCAGATCCAAGCTCATAACCTGAGTAGCTTGATTGGAGCTGGAGGATCTGCTTTTACAATGTTTTAATTCAGTCAAATGGCTGGTAAATCAGTGCTGACTGTCATCTGAGGATTCCACCATGGCTGTGGGGCATCAGCTTCAGTTCCTCTCCACCTGAGCCTCTTCATGGGTTGACTAGACTTCCTTACCACATAAGTGGCTGTGTTTTAAATACAGGCTCTTAAGAGAAGCTGGTGGAAACTGTATTGCTTTTCATGACCTAACTCTCAAAATCATCATAGTATCACTTCTGCCATTCAGATTTAAGGGAGAGATCATGGACCCTACCTCTTGATGGGAGGAATATCCAAGCCTCATTGTAAGAATATTTGAAATGGAAGATACTGTCATGGCCACTTTTAGAAAGAACAATCTGCCACAGTCACATGTTGTTATTTCCAAACAGTTTGAAAGATACATTTGTTAATTCATGCAAAAAATATTTATTAAATGCCTACTGTGTGTCAGCACTCAGGATTAAACAATAAAGAAAACACATAAAGTACTTGCCCTTGTGGAGCTTACATTACAGAAGAAGAGATCAGGAGAAAAACAAGTATCTGTCATGTCAGATGATAAGTGTTAGGGAGAAATATAAAGCAAGGTAATGGGGAAAGGGAATGGTGAGGATTGGAGAATTATTTATATAGGATGGTCTGGGACATAATCTCCAATGAGGTGACTTTTGAGCAGATACCTGAGGAATGGGGAGGAACTAAGCCTTGAGGATAAAATTCTAAATGGAGCCATGGATAAAAGGCCTTGAAGTCTAATGGCCCTTGATGTTTGAGAAAGAGTGTGACCAGTATGCCTGGAGTATGACGGAGGAGAGAGGGAAGAAATGAAATCATAGATGTGATGGGTGCCAGATTATGTTGAAATAGTAGGAAGATGATATTGCCTTTCCTGTTGAAAAAATAAATCCCCAAAGAAACATACCACTAATAACATTATTCTTTTTAGTTGCATTGTCTTTGTTTCAATCACATTCTTTCCACGAATGTGGAATACCAAAGAACAAGACATTGTGTGTGATAAGTTAGTGGGCATCAGCTGTCATCTGGATTTGTAGGAAGTTGGCCAACTGATGGAAATTGCCTCTAACCTTGGGGATAAAAATTCAGGTCTCAGAAGAATATGAGACATCTCTTCTCTCTGAATCTGTTCTCTCTGCCTGCTTTATGCCACATCTGTGCACATAAAATGTTCAACATATTCACTGACCTGAGTGGCAGAGGTAATAATGTGGTTGGCATTTAGATGTATAGATTTGTGTTCATCAAAAGGACTTACAGAAGATTTTGAAGTTTGGTTTCCTTACACCCCAATGCCCTGATAAAATTGGGTGAACCCTTCTCTTTCTCACCATTAACATTGGAAGTAATAAATGAAGAACAGCTGCAAGGAAATCTGCCGAATGCCTGGCAAACTGTTTAGTCTCTTGAGGAGTTTCTTTAGTGCACAGTTGTTTTTAAAACTGGTTACAGCAACCCTCAGTTTGTTTCCTGAGATTAAGAATTCCTTATATCAGTGAGATCATATGATCACTGGGTGTTATATGCAAACAATGAATCGTGGAACACTACATCAAAAACTAATGATGCAATGTATGGTGATTAACATAACATAATAAAACTGGTTGCAGATTAGCAGCACCTGGGGAGCTTTGCCCACTTCAGTGCTCTGGCATCGGGCCCAGGCATGGGTTGTTGTTTTTTGTTTGTTTGTTTGTTTTTCAGCTCCCTAGGTGATTCTAACATACAGCCATATTTGAAAACCAGCACTTTTGCTATCAGGCTATGGCTACTAGATGCTACAAGATGGCTTAAACAACATCATGCAAAATAAATTAGTATGCCTAAAGATTAAAACTTATTTAAATCCCAATTTCCAAACAGTGTCTCTGAAAAAACTTTCTTGGTACATGCTAAGTTTACAAATACCACTGAAAATGTCTGTGACATCATTTGGCCTATCCTTCACTCCATTCTTTCCTTCCCAAATTTGCTCTTCATCTTCTTTGAGAGAGCAAGCAACATCATTCCTTTCTTCTGAAAATATCTTCTGAATAATCCTGGCCCCTTGCAAAATTCTCTAAGTCTGCGTTTTTCATATTTGGGGATTATGATACACATATATTCATTAATTTTAAAATGTTTCTTCCATCCCTTTGTTTTTCACTTTTTCTTTCCCTACTTTTCTATCTGCATGATAGTTGTTGATCACAGCAAATGAGATCAAAACATTGACTAACTTGGGCAGACTTCTGCTTAAGTTACTTTGAGAGGTTTGGGATCAAAGTATCAACAATGAAAAAAGTAGAGCCCCAGTAAAAGCATTTCTTCATTGAACTTTATATAATCATCTTCAGTTATCTGCTTTTATTTTTCTCATCTCCAACAATAAGGTATGGGAACTTCTTGAAGAACCGTTTGGACCATGTTGTTTTAGGACTTTTGTTGATACACTTGACCTCACATAGCTCTACAGTCACACCCTATTGTACTGCATAATGTTTTACCAGCTATCTGGGTACCTTTTAAGATAGTCAAGTTGACACATAAAATTAATAACTAATATTAATAATGATATCACCATGGAACACTAAGTTGCAAATATTTGCAAATATTTCTCTACAACATCCTCTCCACATCTAGTCAGTTACCAAAGGCTCTGTTTTTACCTCAGAATGAACACCTGAATGAGCAATTTCTCTCCATCACTACTAACTCCATCTATCTCTTCTCTGGACTATTGTGACATAATTATCTCATTCCCTCCAATTTTTTTTTCCCTTCTGAGGCTCATTGCCTACAGTTTTCTTTTAAAAATGAAGTTAAGTCATATAGCTCTTTGACTTTAAGGCTAATTGATTTCACTCTTCTAATGGGGTTATGGTCAAATTCCATGATTTGGTACCACTCCTCAAATCTATTTTCTGCCTTTTTTCTCTAGATTCATTCACTGGCACTGTCTCATCACATAACGATCTCATCAACGCTTATGACTTAAAAAGCCATCAAAATGTGGAAATCCCACAAATTCATATCTGAAGTCCAGAACTCTCTCTGAATTTGAGTATCTTACAGCTGTTTGCTCAAGATCTTAACTTGTGTTTCTGGTAGATATTGAAAAACTCACTAGGGCACCTGGGTGGCTCAGTTGGTTAAGCGACTGCCCTAATTAGGAAAATACCATTCTGCTCCTGGCATACTAGCTCCCTAAGTATTGTCTGATTCAATAAACATGATTTAACCCCAAGATTTTAGGGCAGTTTTCTCTGGTGTATCTTCCCCCAGTATCTAAATGTACTCTCTCATTTCCTCCAGGTCTCCGATCATGTCATTTCATCAGTATGGCCTTCAAGACCAGCCTACTCATATCCAACATTCCTGGCTCTACACTGTCTCTGTTCTGATTTTGCCCATAGAGCTTTTCACCATCTGACACACTCTGAATTTGTTGTTGTTGTTTATTGTTTTTCCCTCCTAGTTAGAATATTAGCTGCACAAGAGTGGGAATTTTTTTCCCCAATTTTGTTCACTATTGTATTCTTAGTGACTAGAATGATGCCTGATACACAGTAGTTGCTCAATAAATATTAGTTAAGTAAATGGATGAATAAATTGCCCAGTGCTCTAGCTATATAAGCTTTCTTATTATCTGAACATACTAAGTATTTTTCTAATTAGTTATTTGCACACATATTCTTTCTTCTGCTTGGTGAGCCATCTCCGCTCCCTCAGACTTTAAGACTTTTGCTGTTACTTACTTTGTAAAACCTCTAGATCCCTCAAGCAATTGTGGATTCATTCATTTGTTGCAATAGCTTTTTGTTTATTAGCATTCTTCTATTAGAAGTATCTGTTAGAACATTGCAACATGGTCTCATAAGTATTTATTCCTATGTCTGTCTCCCTGTTTCTTAAGGATAGGGACTGGACCTTATTTATCTTTGAATATGCAGCATAGAGCATAGAATGTCAATATATATTTACCAAATGAAGGAATTAGTAATTCAACAGTTCAGATCTATATATCAGTCTGTGAGTGTCCAGGAATGCTGACTGGGAACAAAAGACAAAAACAAGACATGCAAGAAAGAATATCAGGCGACATTTCTTCCCCAAAGTGGAAAGTATTTGTTTTGTGAATTGTATTTACATGAACTGATAGGAAATGGACATTAAAGTGAAAATCAACTAATGGAATTTGAAAAGGCAAGTCAGGGTCAGATTGGGTCCTTCTTTTTCTCGCCAACAAAAGTGTTGTCCGGTTGGAACAAGACAAGAGAAATGGCTATTAGATGATGCTTATGTAGTGCTATAATGAGATCTGGGTCATAGGTGAAAGCCATTTGCCAAGTGTAGCACAAACTTCTCTCTTTTGTCTTGGAATTTGTGACAATAATTTTTATGAGTATTATTCAGGGACTGTAACCAGGCTGAAAACACTTTTCCGGGCAGACAAAACTTAGGTGTGATTAATCTTAGAAATGGCCCCTTTTAATAGACTATAGGTATGAGTGTGAAAGCACCTGTTGGGGTTTCCTTCCTAAGTCTTGACACTAACAAGATGAATAGGGGAAGCCAGTTAGGGCTGAAAACTTCAGAGCTACTTCTGATAGTAGGAAACACTAAAGCCACTTCATTGGAGATGCCATCATACCCAAATAACCATATTACATATTCACCCAGAGCAGACTGTGAGAAATAATATCCTGTTGATCACTCTGTGTATCCCCCCCGCTTTTTTTAAGTAAGTTTTACCCCCAGCATGGGGCTTGAACTCATGACTCCAAGATCAAGAGTTATATGCTCTATGCTCTACCGACTGAGCCAGCCAGGTACCCCCACTCTGTGTATCCTGAGACACATCTTTATTCTGGATGTTGCAGCTTATATAATTCAAATCCATTCTAGTTCTCTAGTGAATTGATATGGTATTGGGTACAGATTCTTCTTAGATAACCTTTACCAATTTTAGGTATTCTCTATTATTCCTAGTTTGAAGGGTTTGTTAATATTATTATTATGAATGGATATTGAATTTTGTCAAATGCTTTTTTGCATTTACTGAAATTACCATACAGTTTTTCTCCTTATTTTGTTAATATAGTGTTATATTACTAGATTCAATTTAAGTATTTGAGACATATTATTCTATAGATTTACTTTCAGGTGATATCTTTGTCTAATTTATGTATCAAGGAAATCCTGGCCTCATAAGATGCCAGACGGGAAGTCTTGTAATTTCTGGAAGAATTTGTATATCATATAGAGTTGAAATTATTTATTTCTTAAAATGTTGGGAGAAGTCACCAACAAATCATCTGCACCTGGAGTTTTCTTTATATGAATGTTTTTAACTACAAATTCATTATTTAATAGGTATGGAGCTATTCTGATTAACTTCATTGAAGTAGAACTAACATACAATGTTATATTAGTTTCAGATGTACAAGATATTGATTCAACAATTCTATACATAACTCAGTGCTTAGCACTATAAGTGTAGTCACCATCTGTCACCATACAATGTTATTACAATATACTATATTCCCTATGCTGTCCTTTTCATCTCCATGACTTACTTATTGTATAACTAGAAGTTTGTACTTCTTAATCCCCTTTATATGTTTTGCCCATCTCCCATCCACCTCCTGTCTGACAACTGCCAGTTTGTTCTCTATATTTAAGAGTCTTTTTTGTGTGTGTGTGTTTGTGTGTTTGTTCATTTGTTTTGTTTTGTTTTTTTAGATTCCACATATAAATGAAATCATTTGGTATTGTTTTTCTCTGACTTATTTCATATAGTATAATATCCTCTGGGTCCATCCACATTGTCACAAATGGTAAGATCTTATTCTTTTATGGCTGAATAATATTCCACTGTGTGTGTTACTATGATACACACAAACACACTACATTTTTTTTTTCACACACTACATTTTTTTATCCATTCATCCATCAATGAACATTTGGGTTGTTTCCATATCCAGGCTCTTGTAAATAATGCTTTTATAAAAATCAGGTGCACATATTTTTTTCAAATTAGCGTTTTCATTTTCTTTGAGCAAATAGGCAGTAGTATTATTACTGGATTGCATGGTATTTCTATTTTTAATTTTTTGAGGAGCCTCCATACAGTTTTCCAGAGTGGCTACACAATTTACATTCCTACCAATAGTGAATGAGGGTTGTTTTTTCTCCCCATCCTCACTGTACACTTGCTGTCTTTTTGATTCTAGCCATTCTGGCTGGTGTCAAGTAGTGTCTCATTGTGGTTTTGATTTGCATTTCCCTGATGATTAGTGATGTTGAGTATCTTTTCATGTGTCTGTTGGCTGTCTATATGTCTTCTTCAGAAAAATGTCTATTCAGAACCTCTTCCTATTTTTAATTGGATTTTTTTTAGTATTGAGTTATATAAACCCCTTATATATTTTGGATATTAAGCCTTTATGGATATATCATTTGCAAATGTCTTCTGCCATTCAGTAGGATGTCTTTTTGTTTTGTTTATGGCTTCCTTTGCTGTGTAAGAGATTTTTTTTTTAATTTTGATATGATCCTAATAGTTTATTTTTGCTTTTATTTCCCTTGCCTGGTATCTAGAAAAATGTTGCTGAGGCTAATGTCAAAGAAATTGTGGCCTCTGTTTCCTTCTAGGAGTTTTACGATTTCAGGTCTCATATTTAGGCCTTTAATCGATCTGGGGCTTATTTTTGTATATGATGTAAGAAAGTGGTTCAGTTTCATTCTTTTGCTTGTAGCTGTTCAGTTTTCCCAGCAATATTTATTGAAGAGACTGTCTTTTCCCCATTGTATATTCTTGTATCTGTTGCCCTAGATTAATTGACCATATATAGTTATGAGTTTATTTCTGGACTCTATTCTGTTCCCTCGATCTATACGTCTGTTTTTGTGCTAGTACAACACTGTTTTGACTACTACAGTGTTGTAGTATATCTTGAAATTTGGATTTATGATACCTCCAGCTTTGTTCTTCTACATTAAGATTTCTTTAGATTTTTTTCTTGTTTTAATGAATTGTGATAGTTTGTATCTTTCAAAGACTGTATCTATTTCATATGTATGTGGCAGAAAGGTGTCCATTATATTGCCTTATTCTTTGAACAACTGTAGGATCTGTAGTAAAGTTCTCTTTCATTCCTGAAAATAATTGGTTGGTTGGTTGGTTTTTCTTTGGTGTGGCTAAATATTTATCTGTTTCAAAGAACCAGCTTTTTTTTTTGTTTTTTATTGATATTCTATGTTCTGTTCCTGTTTTCAAGAATAAATCCAGCATCAATTATTCCATCATGGCTAGAAGTTGAAGTCTTATATTTTGATGATTTTATGTTTAACCTTACTGTGTGTACTGAAATTGTTTTTCAAATATTGGTGTAGTTTATATTTCAATTAAAATAATGCTAAAGGGATGGTAAAAATCAATCAGGAATATTAAATGTTGAGACTTTAGATAGAGTAGATCTGTAAGTGATTCTTAAAGGAAGAGTTATAGAATCATACATATGTTTGTTATATTTCTGTGACTATGAATTTTCTTTCCCTGTTCCTGAATTCTACTAATTTAAAAAGTGCTATCTTGATTGCAAAACAATGTCAAGGTTAGGAATGTAGCTGAGACCTGACAACTGCCTTAGAGTTGTTCATAGTCAAGCAGAAAGATGAAATTTGAGAAATACCAACAATGTAAAGTAGATTGAGATAAGGGTCATAGAATATATAGATAACCTATTACAGTATTTCATTTTACCATATATGAAAGCAATATTCATGACTCATAGCTAGAATCAGCCTGCGAATCAAAGTAGAGCTAAATATTTCCACTAGAAGATCTAACACTTTTTTTTTTCTATAATAGATGAAAAGGTACAGAGATTCCAGAAGTATTCCTAATTGCTTATTTGCAAAAAGCAGAGACAGGATACAGAAAGGAGCAAAAAATTAGAGTGGAATAGGGGAAAGCAATGGAACTTACAGATTGTCTTGATAATGGTTACTCCATTTTTGGATGTCTCAATGAGTGTGATATATCAAATAATTGCCTGATAATCCTTTTAGATAGAATACAATTATGAAAATATCTGTGGGTCTTTATTTGAAAATGAGTTAATAGTACCCAATTTTGTCTAGAAACTATTTTCCAATTGCTAAATTATAAGATATTTCAAGGACATCATGAACATGGATATATTGCCCATCACTTAATTGTTTCCATACTTCAGAGGAGTTGTGAGTGGAAATTAATATTTTTGAGATAAAAGAGCTAATATTCAATCCTGCCACTAGGAGGGAAAAAAATTTAGCAATTAAATTAAAAAAAAAAGTTTAAATAGAAAATCAGACCTGCCCCATACTGTCCAATTATTATCACATCATATTATAAGTGGCAATACCATTATGGCCCTTAGAAATTGCTTGGTTTTGCCATTTCAGAGAAAGTTCTGTGATATTGAGAATCTAATAGTAGCTTTAATGAAGAGACAAATTGGAAAACTTTAACAATTTAAATATATTTTCAAATATTTTATTGTTTGGGAAAATAATCATAATGTAATTGTTAAGTTTACAAAACAGGAAATAAATATAAAAACTTTGTGATGAAAACTTTTGTAAAGAAAAATCGTATTTATTTTTAAATATATTACTAAAATATTACCAATGCTTATTACTGGGATGATAAGATAACAAATGGTTATAATATTTTTCATTTAACTTGTCTGGATATTTAGGATCTTTCTAAAACTAAAAATCTATGATAAAATTAGAATTTTAGAAATCCAAAATTAAAACATTAGCAACAAATGTGATTTAGTGGGTCATCACATTTTAGAAAAAGAATTCCAACAAACTAGTGTTCCTAAATTTGGGGAGGATTTCTGAATTATAAATTTTGTTTGCTAGGTTATTATTCTGTGATAAATATTTTACTTCTGAGTTTATAAATTTTGCCTTTAAATGTTTTGTTTACTTTCAGGGTGCTGTCTCTGAAATTTACGTGCATTGCCACTACAAGGTACCTAAGTTTCAGAAAGCGGGATTTCTGAAAAACAAGCAGAATTTTATGATTTATCTTACACTTAAAATAATAATAATAAAGATAACCATTTGCTAAAGCATTTAAATTTAAACAATTAGTGAGTGATTTCTAAATTGAAAGGTAATGCTTTAAAACTAATATTTTATTTGAAGAGATATTTTTCTATTATCTTCACCAATAAATCGCTTTTCTTTTATTCATGTACTCTAATGCTAATTTTACATACTTACCTTGGTCAGAAAGTCCATCAAAATTCACTGAGTTTAAAGCTCTCTTCAAACCATTCTGGAACATATGCAGTGTTCTGAGTGTCAGACTAGTTGATGCAGTGGAAAATGTTGATTGTCTAATCCCTTCTTCCTTCCTAGAAGAATTCTAATTTTGTTCCAGAGGTGGCCCTATTTGATTTATGCACTTAACATTTCTTTCTGGTAACAGCCATAGGTTCAGAAAATGACTTGACCCAGCTGGAGTCAATCAGAACCTAGATTTTTCTGGGAACTTCTCGGAGAAATATTCTTAAGAAAAATGCAGGAAGAGAGAGCCTTTCTTCTGCCTATTGTGAGAAGTGGATGTGAATTGCAAGGGCCTCTCTCCTGGTTCTGAAGATGAAGTGAACACACAGAGCCAAAGAATTCATAGGAAATAGAGCCAGAACCACTTGATTAAGTCTGTTCTTTTTGACTTTCTGTTAGATTAGTCAAACAGTATTAATTTTTTGAGCCAATTTGATTGGGATTTTCTGTCACTTGTAGCCAGAAGCCTCCTGACAGAGCAGACAGTCATGCCCTCAGGGCACTCTCTTTATGGGCAGGCACCTGGACCACCTTAGGGCCACTCCCGGCCACTGGCTTTCTTTCTTAGTGATTGCCCTCTGAAGTTTATCTTTTTCCAATCACTGTCTCTCTTAGCCAAAATGATGAAAAGGGTGCCCAAAGAGAGTTTTCAAAAATTAACTTTTCTCCTAGTCATATAAATTTGCCAATTTGAAAAGCCTTTATTGTGTGTGTGTGTGTGTGTGTGTGCGCACATGTATAATTTTATATATTTTTTTCACCATATTTCCAAATGAAACTTTGGAAGGCCAAATTGGTATTTATCAAGATTTTTCTCAGGGAGATTGGACTGCAGGGTCCCTAAATGTAGGGTGGTGTTTTTTAATGGAAAAATTTTATGAGGTAAAATAAACCCAAGTGAGTATCTGCTCAGTCATCCCCTAGCTGTGTACCTGAGGCAAGTGATTTCATCTTTCTGCTTTTAGGAATATCCTTGCTATTATTGATAGTAGTACCTACCCCACATGGTTGCTTACAGGTTTAAATGAAATAACACAATATTTCACATCTCAGATCCTAGCACAAGCAATCAACTAAGTGTTTATTCCCTTCTTTCTTTGTTCATGAGAGAAACCCATGTGAATCTCTAGTTATTCCCTTACTCAAGAAACATAAAATCCACAATGTCTTCAATCCTTCCAAAACTAGAAGGTACAATATTTTATTTCTATAATGATTTTTTTTCATTTTTACACAGTTTAATTCTTTCCAAAATTAAGATAAATTGCTTAGTGCCATCTCTTGAGTTTATTTTTCTGAGAAAACCCTATTAATTCCAAAGGAGTTTTGAAGACTTATAGAGAAGAAGTCTTGTAAGTAGTTTCATTAAACAGAAGTGATCAATAGAGAAAAATCTAATCCTATCACTACCCTTTACTCTAGCAACAAAAATCAGATTCCCAAGGCTCACCTGCATCTGTAAGGTATAACACTTTTCTGTCCTATTTTCAAGAAACTGAACCTACTAAATACTTTGTCTTTTAGGAACATTTTGCATATTTATGTGCAGGTCCTAAAGTTTACATGACCTTGCAGTTTGCTATTAACATTTTGTGTAGTCTTTGTCCTAGCTAAAGATATATGAATGCATTTTACACAGACCCCAAATGTTGGCCAGACCTTCTTATACATAAAGATAGATCTTTCCCTTGGAACTAAGTTTCCACCAAGATATATTACAGAATAGGTTACATTTGTCCTGGCCAGCAAGAAAACCACACTCTATTCAATATCAATTGTGTGAGTTGATACACTAAGAATTTTCAATAATTTTGGGTTTCTCGACTTATAAGGAAATGGAGCCATTTTCAATTTTTAAAAGTCTGCCTATATTACTAAGACCAGAATGACAAAAACAGCAACAACAACCAATATTTTAGTATCTGTTATGCACCCAGTATTGTGTTCCTTTGTGTTTTTTGTGCATTTTCTCATTTAATCGTCAGAATATTCTGTCAAGTAGGTACTGTTTGATATGGCTATTTCACAGAGGTCAAAACTGAAACTGTTATGTTAAGAAATTTGACGAAGGTGACTGGGTTAGAATATGGAAACAGGAATTTAGGATATTAAATCTAAAAATATGTCTAAATCTAGGCCCATTTTTGCCAATTTCAATAATACATACCACCCCCTAAATGGATTGGGTTTCTACTTTAGTTTTAAAACATGATCAAACAATTAGTTCAGTTTGAAATGCACAAAAGAAATTGATATGGAAGAAATGACAGATGTATTCTTATTTAAAACTTTTCTCTTCTTAGTCATAGACATTTATTCATTTGAATAGCATTTACAGGCACTTCTCCAGAATAGCAGGTGTGTATTTCCATCGTGTTTCCCAGTGAATTCTTCCCAATGAAGAGGAGCAAATTGACATGTATCAAATTTCAATTGACTTACTTTATTAATTACATATGACACTGATTTAAGATTTTCCAGAAATTCATCTTTATCCTACCTAAAATAATTTATCCCTGGGCATTAGATTTTGAGCTCTTTTCACATTTGACTTACACAAATTTGTAGTATATAGCCATTGAACAGAGACAGTATAGGGAAAATGTTCAAATACTAGTTTAATTATTGCTTTAGATTACTCTGATAAGAGCCTTTAATCCTAAATACTATTATCAAGAAACATCTCTTCCATAAATCAGCTGTTATCCAATCTTTTAAAAGAGAAAATTAAACCTTTCAGTTAAAAAAGAAAAGCTTACATTCTGTTCTGGTGTCACAAATGCTGTTTTATTTTTAATTGAAAGTCATTTGCCAAAATCTTTACAAAAACCAATAAAATCAATTTGAGTGTTTTCTAGCATATCTAGTAGTGCATCTATTTTAGGCAGAGGATTAGTATCAGGCTTGATTATAGAATTAAATATGTGTAACCTACACAAAATCTATTTTTACCAGACAATTTTATAGTAAGGATTACTGTGAGATCCCAAAAAAACCTGAACTATCTTTTTCACTCTTTTGGTGATATCATCTAATGTTTTGCTACTGGTTTCATAATGTAATAATCAAATTAGATTATGATATGGCCAAATGAATTTCATCTAGTATGTTTGAAGAATATCTGTGAACTTAAGCCCAGAAATAACTCTCACCAAAAAATGTCCTCATTTCAGAAGCAAATTTTTCGGGAATTCTCTATCCTTACGTTCTTCATGAAACAAGAGGATCCTATGATGACACCCAGCCTTGTGTCTTTTTCTGATAGCTTTAGTATGACACATGGACCCATATCAGATGAATGCATAGGGATTGACCAAGAGCCATAAAATCTTAATGCTAAATGGTCTATAGAACTTCTATCCTCCTCTTAAATTCTACACTTGAGAAAATGATACTCCCCAAAACTTAACTGGTCACATGTCATTCTTAAGCCCACCCAACCAAGTAGTGACAGAGCAAGACTTCTGACATTATGGGTCAGTAATTTATTAGTTTATTATATAGCCTTCCAATAAAACAACTAGATGAAGGAAAGGTTTTTAGACAAATGTATAAACATTTTGATAAAGGAAGTAAAAGTCTTTATTACATAGATCAAGCCATTATCTTACAAATACCATTTTGAGAGAGGGATGTAGTCATTCCATGGTAAACAAACAGAGGGAATTACTATGGAAATAATCACTCTGACCACATGTCTTCCAACTTTCTAATCCCATGCCTATGATTCCTATTGGCTAATCTCAACCAGAAGCTGAGGGACAAATGAGTTTACTGAAGCTTTCCATAAAGGTCAGCCTCCTGGCAGCAGCTTTTCCTGGAGCATAGAGCATGATGAGGAAGTATGGAGTATAGAAAGGAAGATCAAAATGGAATATATTCCACATATGACTATACTAGAATTACTAGTTACTAGTTACTAGTCTTTCTGGTTGTGGGATTGTTGTGGTTTGTTTTTGTTTTGTTTTGTTGTTTTGTTTTTACATAATTGTATCTATGTCCTTTGATTTTCACCTTGGATTTAATGCCTCATGCAGGACAACTACATTTCTACATGTCAGTTTCTTTTTTATGAAAAAAGAAACTTAAGAATGTAGGTTGCATAGATTAGAACCTGGTAGAAAACTAAAGAAAGAACACTGTAATGTAGAAAAGGAAAGCATGAAGATTTATTATTTTTTCCTGTTCCCCAATGGAGAGGGTGGGAACCTACCTTACACAAAAGATTGCTAAAGAGAGAATTTTCATGTTCTTACCATTGATTTGGAAAGGAGGTGAGCTAATGGTTAATATTTGGTACATATTCTGAATCATTGTGTCAAAACTGGAATGAGTGGGATGAAAATAGCATCTGTTGCTGCTGATTTGCCCTCCCCCAGAGGCTGGGCAGCATTTGAACCTGTGACTAAGAGGCAACAGGTTTATCACACATATTAAATCCCCCAAGCTCTCTGCTAGTCTTTAGGAAAATTTCCAACAAAAATAACAAAACCAGAAGTGAACTATATGCACATTTTGTGAAATGCAGTACTCTGGTGGTGATGGGCTACCACATGGATGTTTTGGATGGGTTAGAAATCAGGGAAATAAAAAGATGTGAGTCTTAAGCTCATCAATGAATCCATGGAAAAAAAGCAGGAATAATAAATTCCCATTTTAAAGTATTAACTTTTGCATTGTGCTTAAATAGAATATACTTTTCCGTGTAACTGAAGATTCTGAGAGGCCATGATGGTAGAAAAGATAGGATGAAACTTGCTCACATACAAATCATCACAGACTTTGGCTTGAGTTTGCTCTTTTCCTTACAGAGTCTTAACTTGTCCAAAATTGGAAAATCAGTCAAGTTTGCCCTTGACATCCTTTCTAGTGACTTTCACCCATTTTCTCCACCTTATAGTGCTCCTCAATTAAACTATCCATTATTTTCCGGATGTCCACCTTCCTTACTTGAGTATTCTCTCAAGACTATCATGCTTAAGTACTGCTTTGAGCCAAGTCAATCCCTCTCTCTCATGGTCCATTAACATACTCTGCCAATCATTAAAAATGGCTTAAATATTTCTTAGGATCTTCATATTGGACAAAGGTCTTCTAAAGTCTAAAATCATAAGGAATATATTTCTAAAGGTCATTCTAAGTAGCCAAGAAATAATTTACTGTTAAAGGGAACTACTATGTACACATCAGACAGCTATGGATTTTTATGATAACTACTTTTGATATTTCCTTTGCTAATCCTCCCTGAATTCGTGGGGTCAATCAATAAGCATAATTAATATTCTTGACTTCTGAAATTTACTATTTTATGCTGAATGCTTGCCAGCAAAGTTTTATATGTGTCATATACTCGCCTATTAACTGGAGTTTCTAAAAAATTTTCTGCAGTACTTCTGTCTCTCTAGTAGCTGTGAGGAATTAACCTGATACTATAGAGATAGCAGATCCTCTCAACCTTTCAGAATCAGCACAGAAGAAAAAAATAGGCATTGAATCTAAGCCATAGATTGAAAGAAAATGAAGATGAGGCCTCTCTACTACAATCTTCCCATATTGCTGAAAATTAGGAAATCAGGAGGAAATGTGAAGGGCAAACTTTTTAAAGGCAAAATATTCAGACTAATTTTCCATTCTAGCTTACCCAGACAGCTGCCAATAGAAAGAGATACCCTAAGATATACCCTATTTTAGGTGTTTCTCCGTTTGTTTATTTGTTCATTTGTTAACTTAAAATATATATATTAAACTCTGTTAGATGTTTGGTTACACAGAGGCAACAGAAAAGTTCTGTGAAGAAATTTATTATAGTTTAGACTCATGATTCCAGACTTGAGTTCAAATCCAAACTCTATCACTTAAGGGTTATAAGCATTTGGGGAAATAACAACTTTCTGAGTTGGATAGCTTATATATTTATGGAAGATCACATTAGGTGATTTATATAAAGCAGTGCTATTGGGCACATATTAGATTTTATAAATAAGAATTATGGTCTGGTGATAAAGAGTAGAAAATCTGGAGTCAAATCACCTGGGTCTGAATCTACCTTCTACATCTTGACCTTGGACAAGATAATTATCCTCACAAAAATTAGCTCACAATGGATTAAAGGCTTAAATGTAAGACAAAACTCCTGAAGAAAATATAGGGAAAAACCTCTTTGATATTGTCTTAGCAATGACTTTTTGGATGACACCACAAGCTCAAGCAACAAAAGCAAAAATCAGCAAGTGGGACTATATAAAACTAAAAAGACTACACAGGAAAAGAAACAACAAAATGAAAATCTAATCTATGAAATGGGAGTAAATATTTGCACACCATATATCTGATAAAGAGTTAATAACCAAAATATACAAGGGACTCATACAACACAATAGCAAAAAAAAAAAAAGTCAAATAATATGATTAAAAATGGGCAAAGGACCTGACTAGCCATTTTTCCAAAAAATAAATGCAAATTGCCAACAGTTACATGCAAAGGTGGTCAACATCATTAATTGTCACGGAAATGCAAATCAAAACCACAATGAGATATCATCTCACACCTTTTAGAATGGCTGTTATCAAAAGGACAAAAGAGAAGTGTTGGCTAAGATGTAGAGAAGAATGAGCCCTCATGCACTGTTGGAGACAATGTAAATCAGCACAGTCATTATGACAATCAGTATAGAGGTTCCTCAGAAAATTAAAAATGGAACTACTATACAATCCAGCAATCCCACCTCTGTGTGTATATCTGAAGGAAATGAAATCAGTACTTCAAATGAAATGCATACTCATGTTTATTTCAGCATTATTCACAATAGCCAAAACAGCGAATCAACCTGAGTATCCATTGACAGATAATTACATAAAGAAAAAAGTATACTTTGTATGTGTACACACATATACCACCCCCATAATATTATTTAGCCATAAAAGGAAAGAAGTCCTGCCATTTGCAACAACATGGATGAAACTTTAGGGCATTATTGCTAAGTGAAATAAACCAGAGAAAGACAAAAACTATGATCTTACTTATATGAGGTATCTAAAAAAAACAAATTCATAAAGAGTAGAATGGTGGTTGCCAGGAGCAAGGGGGGGTGGGGGAAAAGAGGAGATGTTAATCAAGGGTACAAATTTCCAGTTACAAGATGAATAAATTCTGAGGAACTATTGTGCAGCATGGTGACTATAGTTAACAATACTCTATTGCATATTTGAAAGTTGCTAAGGGAGTATATCTTAAATATTCTCACTACAAAAAGAAAAAGACAACTAGGTGAGGTGATAGATATGTTAACTAACCTTATTTTGGTAATCATTTCACAATGTATACATATATCAAATCATCACATCTTATACCTTAAGCTTACATTCTGTTATATGTCAATTATATCTTAATAAAGCTGGGGAAAATACATATATCCTCTTTGGGTTTCAGTTTTCTCTTCTGTAAAACGAGGATAACAATAATACCAGTTCACAGGGAAATTCCAGTACTAAGTAAGATAATATATGCAAAGGACTTAAAATAGTGATTTGCTCAACCTAGTGCTACCTACATGTTTCTATCATTTTTACAAATGAAAAGAGTTGTCATTTTCATTATTGTTACTGAATATGATCTTGATATGAATGGCTATAATACAACACAAAATGGTGAGCTCTCTTAGAGATCTAAAGATAAATTACCATAGGAGTTCATAAAAAGAATATTTTAGGCTAAGAGATGATGAGAGGGTTCAAGGAAGTAGGATAGTACTGAGACAGGAGAGTTGAGAAGTTAAAAAAAAAAAAGACCTATGGGTAGATGAAAGACTGTGAACAAAAGTAAGGATAGACTATGGGTAGTTCCAGTGCTGGTATATGGGAAGACATAGTGAGTGTGTAGTGTTACAAATATAGGTTAAGGCATATCATGAAAGAACTTGAATAGCAAGCCATGGACTACAAACTTTATTAAGTCAGCAACAGGGGCTCTCTCAGGGCCTGTGGGAAGATATATCTTGTTGAATAAGTGATAGAGGGAAGAAAGAGGATGTAGAAACAACAGCCAGGAGACTTCTGCATAACTCAAGCTAAATGTACAGGAGAGCTTCACTAGGTTAAAATCAGTGGGAGATGAAATGAACATACACATCAAACTTCCAAGCAAAACAGTTCAAATAAGTGTTGGATTGTATTTTTTAATGTGTGCTGTGAAATTAAAAAAAAAAATGTCACCCCATTCTCTTCTTTTCTCCACTACCACTTTCCCTTTTTATGAAAGATATACAGCCTTTACCTGAGGGGTTTATAAACACACACATAACCCAGAAAAGCAATGAGTGCTTGCCAGAATAAGGTTATGGAGAACCTGGGGTTTCACGAATTGTCTTAAGTGTATGGCATCCAGCCATAGGGCTCTCAGCAATTATCACTATGCAAAAATTTTGCCCAGAACTGCCTGCTATTCTGATTTTTCCAAGAGAAGTAAGAAATCTGGATCTTTAAAGTATAAAAACTATCGAGTTTTACATGTGGCAACTACTTTGAAAATTTTAAAAAACCCTCTCTAGGCCAAACAAAACATGTCTGTAGGCCAAATGTGGCATGTGGGTCACCAGTTTGTAAAATCTGTCTAACTCTGCTCTGGCAAGGTAATGGAGCATTCTGGTTAGTCAACATTCCACATATGTTATATAAGGCTTCCCAACCTTCCAAGAATAGGAGTACATCAGCTACACTAAACATGGAAGTTCTATTTAACATTACCAAACTTTTCACTCTTGATCAAAACATATATTCATTTAACAAATATTTATTATATAGCTATGTTTCATATAAAATGATAGTTATTTGGGGATATAGAAATATGAATGAGATAGATCTGTTCTCAAATAATTTATAATTGGGTAAAAATATAAACAGAAGACACAGATAGTGGCCATGCAAATCAGTTTGACAAATCAGAATCATTTGGTATTTCAAGAGCATCAATGATCAACATGTAGAAAACATGGAGAATGAAAGTTGGTATCACTTTCCATCTGATAGATATCCTAGAAGTTCTCTTCTAGAACTTCAACTTTCAACGCTTGGCAATTTCTCAGAAACACTGCATCAGATTCTCAAAGCCAGATTCTGTGCTATCGCCTGTCTTTTCTCAAAACAGTTTTCTTTAGACATTTCTTTAAAAAAAATAGGATCTGCCTTCCAAAGTTCATAAAGAAAATCCCATTTTAAGATTTTTGAGCTTGTACATTAAATTCCATGGGTGGCAGTAGGAAGTAAGAGGGATAACTCTTGATGGTTTACAGAGAATGCTCTCAATTTGCAACAACTTCTCTTCCATAGAAGTTCTTCCTGAAGAACAGTGGTCAATACTGCTTAGCAACTTGAGAAACTGTTAAAGAAGTAACTATAAAAATAAGTACAGCAACTGTGTGATGGGTATTAAGGAGGGCACGTGTGGTGATGAGCACTGGGTGTTACACGAAGCTAATGAATCATTGAACACTACATCAAAAACTAATGATGTACTATATGTTGGCTAATTGAACATAATAATAAAAAATAAAAAATAAGTACAGCATTATTCTGCCTCTCTTCCCTAATATACGATTTTCCTGGCTACATATCCTTTTGTTGTGGGAGACAAATTCATATTTTTAAATGTATTTCTTTCTTGGTTATTACATGTGGGGAAAGAGGAGAACATATATTTTATTTTTTTAAGATTTTATTTATTTTTCAGAGAGAGAGAGAGAGTGTGTGCACAAGCAGGGGGAGCGGCAGGCAGAGGGAGAGGGAGAAGCAGACTCCTTGCTGAGCAGGGAGCCTGATGCAGGACTCAACCCCAGGACCCTGAGATAGTGACCTGAGCCAAAGGCAGACAGACGCTTAACCAGCTGAACCACCCAGGTGTCCAAAGAGCATATTGTTTTCATATGCAATTTTGAATAAACAGGGTAAAAGCTATATAGTCATTTCCCTCTCAATGTAAAATTAGTGAACCTCACCTAACTTCCCCAGTTCTCATTTAAGAGACTGTTCCAAAAGTTCAAATTCTAGAAATAAATCGTTATTTCATTTTTAGAGTTGATACATCCAAAGATAAGGACAGAGGTATTACAAAGAAATATGCAAGTGAAGAAAATAAGAATTAAAAGCATAAAGACCTTGGTTCAGTGGCATATGAAATAATTGTTTTTCCTTTATGGTAGAATATATAACATCATGTACTCCAAGTTGTGTAAAGAGCAGGAACTGAATGCTGCAGGATCAATTACTACATTATTGTCATCTCTATCTAATAACAACATAGAAATCAACCCTGCTGTTAAAGTCTCTCTGGACCTATCTGTTTGCCTTTGGCATAAATTAGGGAAGCATACAAATAGGAAAAGGATAACACAAAATAAAGTTTGTGCCTTGAGAGGAACAGAATTTGTTATTGCTTTGTCACTGTAAGCAACAGGGTGTAAAACCAGTAAGAAATCAAGCCAGTTCTTGACGTCAGTTATTCCTAATTTGGTGCAATTGAGTACATCTTTGACTTATGTGCAAGAGCTGATCATTGATTAATAGCTTTGCAGGGGTGTTTCCTATGGTGTTTTGTGTTTTTGTTTTGTTATTTTATTCTCCAGAGACGTGGAATTAAAATCTTCCTGAAGTTGGCTACAACCAAACTTAGTAATTTTCAGAGTATTATACACATATTTTCACTTGATTTTGACCTTCAGCTTGGGGAAAGCAAATGTCACATTTCAGACATTTCAAAGATATGGAGAAACATTTTAATCTCATGTTTTTATGGGATAAATGGCACCAAGAGCAATCATTTTGACGAAATAAGCTCCTCAATTATTATACATTCATAATTAGACTTTCAATTTAAATGAAATATTGCTTAAGAGAAAATACAGCTAGTGCAGATCTCTTTTCAGGGACAGCAAAGTTAGAGGACATTTTAATATTTGATAAAAAATTAACAGCCATTATGCAACCCAAGAAAATGACCACTATTCTGTGGTTGCCATAAAGAAAGATGGAAAGAGTCAGGGTCTGCAATGACTTTATAGAGTTGCTGAATTACCCAATTCAGCCACTACAGCCTCTAATTGTGTTTGTTATTTGAGACTCCGATGTCCTAAAGGTCACATTTTCTGCTCCTAGTATTTATCAAAATAGTTTGCAAAATATGTACAGGTCCTTCCCTAAAAGGGATGTGGATGTTGTTGGTTAACATAAAACTAAAAATAATCATCCTTTCTACAATGAAAATTTATGAAACCAGATATTTATGTGCCAGAAACTGTGCTACACATCTTACACAAATGATCTTGTGTATAGTTCTAGATTTATTCACTGTAATCATTCCCATTTGAAAGTGTGGAATGGTATCCTTTGAAAAAAGAGAGATTTTAGATTTGGTGAATTTTAAAGAAGTTGCCTGTGTTCAAATAGTATATCTGACTCAGTATTGAATGACTTCTTTATGGGAAAAAATGATTTTTCTTAGATTACTGGTTTTTAATGTTGAAAATATACAAGACTGTTTCCACTATAAATATCTTCATCTGAGTATGAAGTGGAGTATTCTGCTCCCCAGAGTTTACTGTCTTCTCAAGAATTGTGTCTGTATTTTGCAAGTCAGCTAAGATTTCTGAGTTTTAAATTAAAATGATCTGGGGGCGCCTGGGTGGCTCAGTCGTTAAGCGTCTGCCTTCGGCTCAGGTCATGATCCCAGGGTCCCGGGATTGAGCCCCACGTCTGACTCCCTCCTCAGTGGGAAGCCTGCTTCTCCCTCTCCCACTCCCCCTGCTTGTGTTTCCTCTCTCACTGTCTCTCTCTCTGTCAAAAAATAAAATCTTAAAAAAAATAAAAATAATAAAAAAATGATCTGAACCCCCTTTTTCACTTCCTCTGAGAAGTCTAATATCCTCTCCAAGATTTCTCATGGTATTTGTTGTCTTTCAGTTACTTTCCTGGATTCTCTCACTTCCATGAGTTATCTCTTCTTTTTGGTTAATGCCAGCTCAGATATAGAAATTGACTCCTTTGTGATATTTGTACAAATCTCTGACAGAAGGCATGTGGTACATAGATTTTGCTGAGGTTTTGGCATGATGGAAAAGGTTATCCTTAAGCAATGAAGTGAACATAAAATCAAATGTTAGCTTCTTTTTTAATAAAAGTTCTTCCTTCAGTTCACCACCAGAAATTTCTCATGGAACATCTTCCTTTGCAGAATCAACCACCTATCTTGTTGGTTTCCACTGTACTTTCTCACATCCTTTCTCCTCTTCTACATTCTCCTCTTTGAATTCTATGTTTATTTACTATGCAGAGTAATTTAAATATACCATTTCAACTAGTGTTTTTTTTAAATTATTATTATGCCTCTGCACCTCAATTCCATATCCAAATTCACTTAGCCAGGCATTCTTCCTAACAAAGACCTTTCTCTCTCCAAAATGTAATCTTGTGTCAACTGATAAAATAATTATTTTTTTAGAAAAAATCTGTACATGCCTAGAAATTTCTCTCTAATATTTTTGGGAGGGGTGGTGCTCATCTTTTTGTGTGTCTGTTGGCCCTATAGGTCTTTTTTGGAAAAATATCTGTTCACGTCTTCTGCCAGTTATTAACTGGATTACTTCTCATTTTTAATTTTTATATTGAGTTATACAAGTTCATTACATATTTTGGATACTAACCCCTTATCAGATGTGTTATTTGCAAATACATTCTCCCATTCAGTAGATTGTCTTTTTGTTTTGATGTTTCTTTGATGTACAAGAGCTTTTTATTCTCTTCTCTTTTAAATTTTATTTTTATTTTATTATTTTTTGTTTTTATTTAAATTCAATTAGCCAACATATAGTACATCATTAGTTTTTTATATACTTTTTAAAAATTTTATCATGTTATGTTAATCACTATATGTTACATCATTAGCTTTTGATGTAGTGTTCCATGATTCATTGTTTGCATATAACACTCAGTGCTCCATTCATTATGTTCCCTCTCTAATACCCATCACCAGACTAACCCATCCCCCCACCCTCCTCCCCTCTAGAACTCTGTTTGTTTCTCAGAGTCCATAGTCTCTCATGGTTCGTCTCATTAGTTTTTGATGTAAGGTTCAATGATTCATTAGTTGCATGTAACACTCAGTGCTCATCAGATCATGTGCCCTCCTTAATACCCATCACCCAGTTACCCCATCCTCGCATGTCCCTCCCTTCTGCAACCCTCAGTTTGTTACCCGGAATCAAGAGTCTCTCATGGTTTGTCTCCCTCTCTGATTTCTTCCCATTCAGTTTTCCCTCCCTTCCCCTGTGGTTCTTTGCAGTACTCCTTATATTCCCAATAGTTTATTTTTGTTTTTGTTTCCTTTGCTTCAGGAGACATATCTAGAAAAAATGTTTCTATGGCTGATGTCAGAGACATTACTGCCTGTGTTCTATTCTGGGATTTTTAGGGTTTCAGGTCTCACATTTAGGTCTTTAATCCATTTTGAATTTATTTTTGTGTGTGGTGTAAGAAAGTGATCCAGGGTCATTATTTTGCATGTAGCTGTCCAGTTTTCCCAACACCATTTGTTGAAGAAACTGTCTTTTTCCCATTGCATATTCTTGCCTCCTTTGTTGTAGATTAGGTTTATTTCTGATCTCTATGCTGTTCTGTTGACCTGTGTGTCTATTTTTGTGCCGGTGCTATACTGTTTTCATCACTATAGTTTTTTAGTATATCTGAAATTTGGACTTGTAATACCTCTAGTTTTGTTCTTATTCAAGATTACTTTGGCTATTTGGGGTCTTTTCTGGTTCCATTCAAATTTTAGGATTATTTGTTCTAGTTCTGTGAACAAGGCTGTTGGTGTTTTGATAGGGATTGAATTGAATCTGTAGATTTTACTATGGACATTATAACAATATTTATTCTCCCAATCCATGACATTGGAATATCTTTCCCTTGGTGTTATCTTCAATTTCTTTCAACAGTGTTTTATAGTTTTCAGAATATAGGTCTTTCACCACTGGATTAGGGTTATTCCTAGATATTTTATCATGTTTGGTGGAATTGTAAATGGGGTTGTTTTCTTAATTTCACTTTCTGCTGCTTCATTTTTAGTGTATAGAAATGCAACAGATTTCTGTATATCAATTTTGTATCCTGTGACTACTGAACTCATTTTTCAGTTCTAGTAGTTTTTGGAGGAAGCTTTATGGTTTTCTACATATAGTATCTTGTAATCTGCAAATAGTGAACATTTTACTTCTTCCTTACTGATTTGGATGACTTTTATTTATTTTTGTTGTCTGATTGCTGTGGCTAGGACTTCCTGTACTACATTGAATAACAACGGTGTGAATAGACATCCTTGTCTTATTCCTAATCTTAGGGGAAAAGCTCTCAGTTCTTTACTATTGAGAGTGATGTTAATTGTGGGTTTTTCATATATGGCCTTTATTATGTTGATGTATGTTCCTTCTAAACCTACTTTGTTGAGGGCTTTTATCATAAATAGACGTTGTACTTTGTGAAACGCTTTTTCTGCATCTATTGAAATGATCATCTGTTTTTTATCCTTTCTCTTCTTGATATGATATATCATGTTCATTGATTTGCAAATATTGAACCATCCCTGCATCCCAGGACTAAATACCACTTGATTGTGTGAATGATTTTTTTTTTAATGTATTGTTGGATTTGGTTTGTTAGTATTTTGTTGAGAATTTTGCACCTGTGTGCATCAGAGGTATTGGCATGTAGTTTTATCTCTCTCTCTCTCTCTCTGTAGTGTTGTTATCTGGTTTTGATATCAGGGTAATGCTGGCCTCACAGAATTAATTTAGATGCTTTCATCTCACTTCTATTTTTTTGAATAGTTTGAAAAAAATAGGTATTAACTCTTCTTTATCTGCTGGTAGAATTCATCTGTGAAGCTGTCTGGTCCTGGACTTTGTTTTTTGGGAGTTTTTTGATTACTGATTCAATTTCATTGCTGGTAATCAGACTACTCAAATTTCCTATTTCTTCCTGATTCAGTTTTGGGAGTTTATATGTTTTTAGGAATTTATCCATTTTTTCTAGGTTGTCCAATTTGTTGGCATATAATTTTTCATAATATTCTCATAATTTTTTGTATTTCTGTAGTGTTTGTTATTTCTCCTCTTTCATTTCTGATTTTGTTTATTTGAGTCCTCTCTCCTTGTTCTTTCTTTTGATGAATCTGGATAAATGTTTATTTTGTTGATCTTTTCAAAGAACAAGCGCCTGGTTTCATTGATCTGTTGTTTGTTTGTTTGTTTTTTAGTTTAGTTTCTATTTCATTTATTTGCAGTTTGTTATTTCCTTCCTGCTACTGGTTTTGGGTTTTGTTTACTCTTCTTTTTCTAGCTCCTTTAGGTGTAAGATTAGGTGGTTTATTTGATATTTTTCTTGCTTCTTGGAGTAGTCCTAAATTGCTATAAACTTCCCTCTTAGAACTGCCTTTACTGCATCCCAAAGATTTGGGACCATTGTGTTTTCATTTTAATTTGTCTCCAAATACTTTTTTATTTTGTCTTTGACTTCTTGGTTCAGCCATTCATTGTTTAGTAACATGTTATTTAACCTCCATCTATTTGTGTTCTGTCCAGATTTTTATAGTTTCATAGAGTTGTGGTCAGAAAAGATGCACTGTATGACTTTTATCTTTTTGAATATGTTGAGACTTAATTTGTGGTCTAATATAACCTATTCTGGAGGATGTTCCATGTGCACTTGAAAAGAATATATATGCCTCTGTTTTAGGATGGAAAGTTCTGTATATGTCTATTAGATACATCTGGTTCTATGTGTCATTCAGAGCCACTGTTTCCTTGTTGATTATCTGTTTGGATGATCTATCTATTGATGTAAGTGGAGTATTAAAATCCCTACTCTCATTGTATTACTATGGATTACTTCCTTTATGTTGGTTAGTAGGTGCTTTATGTATTTGGGTGCTCCCATGTTGGGTGCATCTTTACAATTGTTGTGTCTTGTTGTTGTTTTCCTTATGATTGTGTAGTGTCTGTCTTTGTCCCTTATTACGGCATTTGTCTTAAAGTCTATTTTGGGGACATCTGGGTGGCTCAGTCAGTTAAGCGTCTGCCTTCGGCTCAGGTCATGATCCCTGGGTCCTGGGATTGAGCCCTGCACTGGGCTCCCTGCTTAGTGGGAGCCTGCTTCTCCCTCTCCCTCTGTCTGCCACTCCCCCTGCTTGTGCTTTCTTGCTCACTCTTTGACAAGTAAATAAATAAAATCTTTAAAAAATATAAAATCTATTTTGTTCAATACAAGTACTTCTACCCTAGCTTTCTGTTCACTTCTATTTGCATGATAAATGCTTTTCCATCCCATAACTTTCAGTCTGTGTATTTGATACGAGTCTTTTGTAGGAAGCATATAGATGGGTCTTGCCTTTTTATCCAGTATATCACCCTATGTCTTTTGATTGGAGCATTTAATCCATTTACATTCAAAGTAATTATTGGTAGATATGTTCTCATTGCCATTTTATTACTTGTTTTATGGTTGTTTTTGCAGTTCTCTGTTCCTTTCTTCTATTGTTCTCTACTCTCATGATTTGTTGGCTTTCTTTACTGATATACTTGGATTCCTTTTCTTTATTTTTTGCGTATCTATAACGGGTTTTTTTTTGATTTGTGGTTTATTAGGTTTATATAGAGCACCTGGTGCGTATCAGTCTATATTAAGTTGATAGTCACTTAAGTTTGAACCCATTCTAAAAGCACTTAATTTTTATTCCTCTCCCCTCCACATTTTATGAAAATAATGTTATACTTTATATCCTTTTATTTTGTGAATCCCTTGACTGGTTTTTATGGATTTTACTGCTTTTTTGTTTTTTTGGTTTTTTTCTTCCTACTTTTTTTCTCCCTGCTTATGGTCTTTCCTTTCCCCTCAAAGAGTCTCCATTAACATTTCTTGTAGGGCTGGTTTAGTGGTCATGAATTCCTTTAACTTTCGTTTGTCTGAGAAACTCTTTATGTCTCCTTCTATTCTGAATTATAGCCTTGCTGGATAGAGTATTTTTGATTGTAGGTTCCCCCCGCCCCCAACATTTTGAATGTATCATGCCACTCTTCTGGCATTCAAGTTTCTGCTGGAAAATCAGTCGATAGCCTTATGGGGTTGCCCTTGTATGTAACTGTTTTCTCCTCTCTTGTTGCTTTTAAAATTCTCTCTCATTATGACTATTTTTTTGCCATTTTAATTACTATGTGTCTTGGTGTGGACCTCCTTGAGTTAATTTTGTTGGGGAATCTCTGTGCCTCCTGGATCTGGATTTCTATTTCCTTCCCAAGGTTTGGGAAGTTTTCAGCTATTACTTATTCAAATAAATTTTCCGCCCCCTTTTCTGTCTCTTCTCTGTCTGGGATCCCTATAATATGAATGTTATTATGCTCCATGGTATTGCTGAGTTGCCTTAATTTATTATCATTCTTTATTAGTGATTTTTCTTTCTCCTGCTTAGCTTGATTACTTTCCATTACTCTGTCCTACAGGTCACTGATCCATTTTTCTTCTTCTTCTAGTCTACTATTATTCCTCTAGTATATTTTTAATTTCAATTATTGAGTTCTTCATCTCTGATTGGTTCTTTTTCATGTTTTCTGTCTATTTGTTGAGGGTCTCAGTGAGATCCTCCACTCTTTTTTCAAGTCCAGTGAGTATCTTTTGGACCATTACTTTAAATTCTCTTTCAAGCATATTACATATATCCATTTCATTTAGCTCTCTTGATGTGATTTTGTCCTGTTCTTTCATTTGGGGATATTCCTCTGTCTTCTCACTTTGTTTCTATGTGTGAGGAAAGCTGGCTACATTTCCAGCTCTTGAAAGTAGTGATCTTATGAAGAATAGGACCTGTGGTGCCCTGCAGTACAGTGTTCCTTGTTAACCAAAACCTGGCACTTCATGCGTATTTCCTATATGTTTCATGTGCCCTACTGTTGTGGCTGAGCCATACTGCCTTCAATCCAGTCATCTGCAAGGGCTCTCTTATTCTGTTGAGGACAGGGTTTGGTCCCTGTCTTGTTAATCAGTCACTCTGAGGCCACCCTGGGCTTGAGTTGGGTCAGACCAGGCATTTGACAGAGCTGTGATTGCATTGAACTGCAAGACATTCAACCTTTGTTGTCCCCTGGGAGGTTTTCATTGATGGACAGGACTTGTATTCCTACCAGATGTTTGCCCCCAGCCCACTGTTGGAGCTGCAGTTGAACTGGTATGTGTGGTTTTTCTTCCCCTCTCGCTGGGGCAGGAATCATTTTGGAATGGTGCTGGCCCCTGTCAGGACTGCTTGCACAATGCCCTTTGGATGTACTCCTGCCAAGGCTGGGTTGGAGGAGGTGAGTCTACAGAAAAGTGTGGGGGTAGGACTTTCAGTGTTAGTAAGGTTTGCCCAAGTCTGCTACAGCAGGAGACCTAGCACTGACTTGGAGAGCTGCCAAGGTAGGGTTGGTGGGGGCAGTTCTACAGAAGAGCATGGGGCAGGATGTACTGTTAGCCAAGACTGCTGATTTTCAAAGTTCCGGGTGCTAAGCACAACTGATTGTAAGAACTCGAGATATTAAGCCCCTCTGTTTTCAAAGTCAGAAGTTATGGGGATTC
Source organism: Neomonachus schauinslandi (assembly GCF_002201575.2). NCBI lineage: Eukaryota > Metazoa > Chordata > Mammalia > Carnivora > Phocidae > Neomonachus > Neomonachus schauinslandi. The sequence goes on along the minus strand of NC_058413.1, from coordinate 30,119,484 downwards.
ATCTTCCCATTGCAGGTCCTCTGTGCCTGAGGTACCCACTCTGCTCCTCTCCCTTCTCCATGCTTGCAGTAGCCCTCCCTCCCACAGTCTCATAGATCATTTTTGTTCCTGCCCTCATCTGGGTACTTTCTGCCCTCTTCAATGTTCCCTCTTCTCTATGCTTAGCTGTGGAGAGTATGTTCTGCCAGTCTTCAGGTCATTTTCTGGGTTATTTACACTGATGTGGGTGTTATATAGTTGTAGTCATGGGCCGACTTGAGTTTAGGATCCTCCTAGTTTGCCGTCTTCTCCAGAAGTCCACTTATTGTATTCTTTTTTTTAAATTCAATTATCCAACATATAGTACATCATTAGTTTTTGATGTAGTGTTTAATGATTCATCAGTTGTGTATAACACCCGGTGCTCGTCATAACATGTGCCCTCCTTAATGCCCATCACCATCACCCAGTTACCCCATCCCCCCACCCACCTCCCCTTCTACAACTCTTGGTTTGTTTCCCAGAGTCAAGAATCTCTCATGGTTTGTCTCCCTCTCTGATTTTTTCCCATTCAGTTTTCCCTCCCTTCCCCTATGCTCCTCTGCACTATTTCTTATATTCCACACATGAGTGAAACCATATGACAATTGTCTTTCTCTGCTTGATTTATTTCACTTAGCATAATACCCTCCAGTTCCATCCACATCGATGTATAGAAAGAAAGGTATTTATCCTTTCTGATGGCTGAGTAATATTCCATTGTATATATGGACCACATCTTCTTTATCCATTCATATATTGAAGGACATCTTGGCTCCTTCCACAGTTTGGCTATTATGGACATTGCTGCTATGAACATTGGGGTGTAGGTGCCCCTTCTTTTCACTGCATCTGTGTCTTTGGGGTAAATACTCAGTAGTGCAATTGCACTATTGTAGCTCTATTGTTAACTTCTTGAGGAACCTCCATACTGTTTTCCAGGGTGGCAGTACCAGCTTGCATTCCTACCAGCAGTGTAAGAGGGTTCCCCTTTCTCCACATCCTTGCCAACTTTTGTTGTTTCCTGCCTTGTTAATTTATAATCTTTGTAATAAAATTGAGAGATAGGAACTACTGACACCTGATGACTGATAAGGAAACCAAATCTCACTTTGGTTAAGAAAGTTGCTTAAGTTACACAGCTATTAAGTGAAAAAAGCCAGGATTTTCAACCAGAATTGTTTGACTCTAAAACTCATGTAATTCCATTTGGTGATTTGAAGCACAGCCATCCTTACTCTGTCTCATTTCCAGTGTGTCTTAATAGAAGGGCAGAGGTAGGCAGTAAAGACATCTTGCTAGGGCTTTGATCTTTAACATAAATTGTGTGGGTTAATAGATTATTTCCATAATTGAGATAGAATATAAAAACTGCTTTACAGCTCACAAGGTTAAAAGAAAACAGAAAAACAATGAACAAAGGGAAAGAAGAGTGACAGATGCTGGGACAGATTGTGTACCTTCTCCCCAGATTCAGACTAAAAAGAAAGGGGGTGGGAAAGAGAGAAAAAGAAAGAAAGAGGGAGATAACAAAACCTGATCCCATTTACAGTTGGGGCATTTTAGGTCTCCTCTGGCATGGTTGATGCCTTCCTTCACTAAAAATACATAGCAAATATTCCATCATCTGCTTTATACTCTCCTGTTGGACAGAATATGACAACTGGCTCCTTGCAAGTTGTCTCTAGTTTCTAATGGCTCAATATTTTAGTGTTTGGTTGTTATTTTCTAGAACAAATCTCATGTTTTCCTTTGTCTCTGAGTAAACTGGGCTTGTTAAGATGCTCAAGAAACAATGTAAACATATAAAAGCTTCCCACAATATTTTCATTTCCTCATTTGTTAGACATTTTGAATTATTCTTCCATGTCCTCTTGAGGGATATCTGCTGGTTTATATATGGCTTTACTTACTTCTCTCTTGCTTTATTTAGTTCTGTGTTTGTTTGTTACAAGTGTCAAAAAGAAAAAAAAAATCATAATCATTCTTGTATTATAAAGTGAATAAAAAGCTAAGAGAAACCAATTTTAAATAAAACTGAATATGCTTATCTAGGTCAATATGATGCTAAAACATCCAACTGCAATATGAAAACTTAGTCAACTGATGGCTCTTTAGTAAATACATTGTATATGTTGTTAGATTTGTTTTGTCCTACCTCTGTATTCACTGAACCTTGAATTGGTCACACTGGTACGCTATAAACATAGCTCTAGACTGATTTCCATCCTTGCAATATAGAGAGTAACAAGAACATGATTTAAATAACATCTAGAGATGAGAGAAAAAGAATTGATAGTTGTAGAACACTTACTTTATATCAGGTGTTTTTTTAGAAGTTTTACATATATATATATATATATATATATATATACATACATATTTGTTGCTTTTCCCACATCAATTAATGAAAGCAAGTTAATTCAGTATCTCTTTTGTGCTTACCACTGTACATAACATTCCAAATACTGTACCTAATATAATATTTAAAATTAAACTATGAAGCAGATATCCATAATGTATCAATGAAAAGTTTGAAGAACATAAAGAATTTGATCTACAGAGTTAATTAAATGTGGACCTGGATTTGAAATTTTATTCCAGAACTTCAAAACTTACTCTTTTTCCACTAGGCCAACACAGTGCTATATGATCATGTTCCTCAGCCTCCCCTGAACTGAATTTAGAAAACATTTATTTTTCATGTCTTTAATAAGGATATTTTCAATGCATAGTAGATGAGCAAATTGCTCATACTCCTCAATAAATGAAGTAAGAAAAGACTAGTGATGACAGTATTTCAAAGAATCACTTATTCCAGCATAAGTTAGAAGATTTTAGTCAGATCAGAAAATTTTAAATTAATAATCTGAGACCTGAGGGAGCAGAGTTTCTAAAAAAAAAGGGGGTGGAGCTAATGTTCATTACATGCCTGATACGCGTGAGATGATATCACTTATTTAACTCTTATTTATGTGCCAGGAACATGAGAAGTGCTAAGCATTTTACATTTATTATACCCTTTACTATATACAATACCTTGTATGGTGTGACATATTATTAACCTCATTTTACATTGAGGAAAGCAAAGTTGGTCAGTAGTGAAGCTGGAATTCAAACCAGGCCTTTTGTCCTCAGACCTACTGCTTTCTCTCACATTGTGCTGGAAACACCTATGAGCCAGTAGCTGTTCCAATCAAGTTTTACTTCGAGTAGCTCCATGGTTGCTCCCCAGACCAGCATATGAACAGAGAATTATCGTTACCTTAAAGGTTCATTTCTCAGGATTTCCCTTCACTCATCTGATTAAATCATTCCTCAACTAGTGTTAGTATTTGGCCAGCCTTCCACAGTCTCCCAGCCTCTTTGTGTTTATGGACAGGTCAACCAGCAAAATAACTTTCAGCTGACAAGCTCCAATTGAACCTGTTTTCCCAGATCATTAAGCACATTGGCATTTACATTTATAACCATTTTCTGCTTTGTTGATTTCCATCTACTTTGTTCACAAATTAGTAACATAAAGAATACTCAGTTAATGTCTCTTTGTACACCACCACCAGCCTTCTTGGTGGCAGATGGTAAAACTATGATGTTAAAAGAGAAAGCCTGTAAACAAGTTGAACTCAGACTAGCATCAAGATTAGGATTCATTCATGTTTTTGGACTTGTATACTATGCCGACAAGAATGAATCACAGATTTCTAAAATAAAACTTGCCCTCAACATTACCAACAGTCTCTATCAAGAACCCTCTAACCAGGGTTTCTCAACCTCAGCACTACTGACATTTGGAGCTGGGTAGCTTTGTTGTGGGCACCGCCCTGTGCAATGTAGGCTGTTTAGCAGCATCCTTGTCTTCTATCCACTAGATGTCAGTAGTGTCCCCCATCCTCCAGTTGTATTCCCCATCCAATCCCCACTTCTTGTGATAGTTGTCAAAAATATCTACAGATATTGGGAAATGTCTCTCTGGGTAATAAATTCAATCTCCAATTGAGAATATATGGCCTATGCTCATCAAGACTTACCTCTGTGTGTAATTCTCCTGGACTTCTGGAACTAGCACAAATCTTAGAGATCACATTCTTCTTTTTCACTGATAAGAAAACCAAAGCCTGAGAAGAGGAAGTGAGTTTTTAAGTGGGAAATATTTGAAGTACAATATTTCATTGCTCATATACTAAAGGGGATCCTTATGGTAGAATCCTTACTATCCTTATTTTATAAATGAAGAACTAAGGACCAGATTTTGCCCAAAAACTCACAGTGACTAAGGTGTCTTATTAAGACTCATGTGTACAAAACCCAAGTTTTAGTCTAATACAGATAAGACTCAATATTTTTTAGAAGTCATTACAAACACTTGCAAGTTTTTATTGAATATTTACTATCTGAAATGAAGATCAGCTTTAACAGATTCACATGGTCACGGTGGAAAAATTATTTCCGTTTCCCTCAAGTTTATATAGGAGGATATTGAGTCCTCTGCAGTCATAAGAGAGGTGTTGATTCCCATTGGGTATCATCTCCTGCTCTGTTGTTTAACATGTTTGCATTATTGTTATCATTTTCCCCACCTTTTCTCTTAAGATTTAACTCTTCATGGGCCCCAAATGTTTCCTTTTGCCAACTCTACGGACATCACCAACCAGTTCCAATTTCCATAATCCTTTTCATATCTTTTATTTCATTGTTTATTTAAAAATCTCTTAATTCCTTAAAATTCTTTGATATTTAAGGGCATATCTGATATCCTTCAGTATTGTAACTTACAGCACAGATTTAACTAAATATTAAATAATTTTATAATTGGCCTTGTAAATGTACTTTATGCTGAATTGCTGGTGTTTTAAGAGTGTCTTAGTATTATTTGGGAAACTTGCTTAGAGTTTTTGGATGGGATGGGAACACTGTATTATTTTTCCATTAAAATATCTGAAAATTCAGTAGGCAAGACATTTACAGGGAGATATTAGAAATGAAAAAAAAATCCCTCTAATCCTTTTACTAAATAATCCAGGATCTGCATATTTTTCAGAGTCTCTCAGCAATCTCCTTCCCCTGTAAATTTGCTCACTTTAATTAACCTGTATTCTGACCTTGAACTTGATGTGACTGAAAACGTGGAATTTTTAAATCATGGGTCCAAATTAATTAATTATTGATGTATAGTTAACATACAGTGTTATATTAATTTCAGGTGTACAACATAGTGATTGGACAAGTCTGTATGTTATCCCATGCTCACTACAAGTGTAGCTACCCTCTGTCACCATACAATGCTGTTACAGTATCATTGACTATCTATATTCCCTATTCTGTACCTTTTAACCTTGTGACTTACTCATTCCCAAACTGGAAACCTGTATCTCCCACTTGCCTTCACCCATTTTGCCCATTGCCCCAACCCATGCCCTCTGGGTACAACCAGTTTATCCTCTGATTTATTGTATCACTGTGTCCCTGTTTCTGCTTTTTTTGTTTGTTTTGTTTCTTATTTTTGTTTGTTTTATTTTTTTATTTATTTATTGGAGAGAGACCGAGATCGGGAGAGAAAGCAGGAGCAGGGAGGAGAGGGAGAAGCAGGCTCTCCACTGAACAGGGAGCCTGACGCGGGGCTCAATCTGGGATCATGCCCTGAGCCAAATGCAGAAGCTTAACTGAGCTACCCAGGTGCCCCCATTTGTTTTGTTTTTTTAAGATTCCACATATGAGTGAAATCATATGATATTTGTCTTTCTCTGTCTGACTCATCCCACTTAGGATAATACATACCCTCTAAGTCCATCAGTATTGATACCAATGGTGAATACATTTTTATGGCTGAATAATATTCCATTGGGCTGTATATATATGTGTGTATGTATGTATACACACACATCATTTGCTCTTTATCCATTTATCTATTGATGAGCACTTGGGTTGTCTCCATATCTTGGCTGTTGTAAATAATGCAGCAATAAATACAGAGGTGCCTATACGTTTGCAAATTTGTGTTTTTATTTTCTTTGGGTAAACACTCAGTAGTGATATTAGTGGATTATATAGTATTTCTATTTTTAATTTTTTGAGGAACCTCCGTAATTTTTCATGATGGCCATACCAACAGGGCATGAGGGTTGCTTTTTCTCCACAATCTCTCCAACACTTGTTATTTCTTGTCTTTTTGAATCTAGCAATTTTGACAGGTGTGAGATGATAACTCATTGTGGTATTGATTTGCAGTTCCCTGATGATGATTGATATTGAGCACCTTTTTATGTGTCTGTTGATCATCTCTATATCGTCCTTGGAAAAATTTCTATTCAGGTCCTCTGTCCATTTTTAATTGAATTATTTGTAGGGTTTTTTTGTTTGTTTGTTTTGGTAATGAACTATATAAAAACTCTTTATATAATTTGGATATTAGCTCTGCATCAGGTATATTATTTACAAATACCTTCTTGCATTCAGTAGTTTGCCTTTTTGTTTTGTTAATGGCTTCCTTCACTGTGCAAAAGTTTTGTTTGTTTTTATTTGGATATAGTCCTGTTAGCTTATTTTTGGTTTTGTTTCCCTTGCCTGAGGAGACATATCTAGAAAAAATGTCGCTGAAGGCCAATGTCTAAGAGATTTCTGCTTATTTTCTTCTGGGAGTTTTATGGTTTCGGGTCTCACATTTAGGTCTTTAATCCATTTGTGGTTTATTTTTGTGTATGGCATGAGAAAGTGATCCAGTTTTATTCTTTTTCATGTAGTTTTATTCTTTTCCCCATTGTATATTCTTGTCTCCTTTGTCTTAGATTAATTGACAATATAAGTGTGGGTTTATTTCTGGCTCTCTACTCTGTTCAATTGATATATGTGTCCATTTTTGTGGCAGTACCATGCTGTTTTGATTACTATTGCTTTTTAGTATATCTTGAAATCTGGAATTGTGATACCTTCAGCTTTGTCCTTCTTTCTCAAGATTGCTTTGGCCTTAGGGGCTTTATGTGGTTCCATAGTAATTTTAGGATTATTTTTTACAGTCTATGAAAACTGCCTTTGGTATTTTGATAGGGATTTCATTGAATCTGTAGATTCCTTTGAGTAGTAAGGACACTTTAATGATATTAATTCTTCTGATCCATGAGCATGATATTTCCATTTGTTTGGGTTGTCATCCATTTCTTTCATAAATGTTTTATAGGTTTCAGAGTATAGCTACAGGTTTGTCATATGCAGCCTTTATTTTTTAAAAAGATTTTATTTATTTATTTGAGAGAGAGAGAGAGCACAGAGGGAGAGTGAGAGGGAGAAGCAGACTCCCCAGTAAGCAGGGAGCCTGATGCCAGGCTCTATCCCAGGACCCTGAGATCATGATCTAAGCCAAAGGCAGACACTTGACTGGCTGAGCACCCAGGTGCCCCAATATGTAGTATTTGTTATATTGAGATATGTTCCCTCTATTTCTACTTTGTTGAGAGTTTTTATTATGAACAAATGTTGAATTTTATCAAATGCTTTTTCTTCATCTATTGTGATGAGTATATGATTTTTTTCTTTGTTTTGTTAAAGTGGTATATACTGTTGATTGATTTGCAAATATTGAACCATTCTTGCACCCATTTGTTTACAAGCATGTTGTTTAGCCTCTGTGTGTTTGTATCTTTTCCAGGTATATTTTTTTCTTTTCAGTTTATTTCTAGTTTCATATAGTTGTGGTTGGAAAAGATGCATGATATGAATTCAGTCTTCTTAAATTTATTGAGACTTGTTTAGTGGACTAATATGTGATCTGTCCTGGTGAATGTTCCATGTGCACTTTAAAAGAATATGGGTTCTGTTTGGCAGGGAATCATATATTCTGTATATAACTGTTAAGTTAAAAAAAAATAAGTTCATCTGGTTTAATGTGTCATTCAAAGACACTTTTCCTAGATGGTCTATCCACTTGTGTAAGCAGGATATTCAAGTCCCTTAATTTTGTAATTATGTATTACTGCCAATTTCTCCCTTTATGTCTGTTAATATTTGCTTTAGGTACTTAGGTGTTCCAGTGTTGGGTGCATAGATATTTATAACTGTTATATTCTCTTGTTGAACTGATCACTTTATCACTATATAATTCCCTTCTTTGTCCTTGTTACAGTCTGTATTAAAGTCTATTTTGTCTGATGTAAGTATTGCTACCCCAACATTTTTTTCTTCTGTTTCAGTGAAAACTCCATGTCCATTTCTTAACTTTTCAATTTGCATGTGTCTTTAGGTCTGAAGTGAGTTTTACAGGCAGCATATAGAGGAGTCGTTTTCTGTCCATTATTGGAACATTTAGACCATTTACATTTAAAGTAATTATTATTAATAGGTATGTCTTTTTTGTGACTTTGTTAGTTTCCTGGTTGTTTTTATAGTTCTTCTCTGTTCCTTTCTTCTCTTGCTCTCTCACCTTGTGATTAATGACATCTTTAGTGTTATGCTTGGCTTTCTTTCACTTTCTTTTTTCTTTATCTATTGTAGGTTTTTGGTTTGTGGGAACTATGAGGTCCAATATAACATACTATTTATATAACAGCCTATATTAAGTTGATGGTCAGTTAAATTTAAACATATTCTTAAAAAGTGTCATTTTTACGTTTCCTCCATGTTTTATGTATATTTTGTTATAACTTACATTTTTTTAAAAAAATCTGAGACCCTTTAACTAATTTTTAAGATATAATTGACTTTACTACTTTTGTCTTTTAAGCTTTATACTAGCTTTACGAGTGAATTATCTATGAGTGAATTATCTTTACTGTGTTGCTTTTACTCAATACATTTTTTTCCTTTATAATATTCTTCTAATTATGGCTTTTTCTTTTTCACTTAAAGAAGTTCCTTGAGACTTTCTTATAGGCTGGTTTAGTGGTGATGAATTTTTGTAACTTGTTTGTCTGGGAAACTCTCTCTCTCCTTCAATTCTGAATAATAGCCTTGCCAGGTAAAGTATTCTTTGTTGTAGGTTTTCCTTTTCAGCACTTTGAACATATCATGCCACTCTTTTCTGGCCTGCAAAATTTCTGCTGAAAAATTAGTAAATATCCTTATGGGGTTTCCTTTGTATGTAACCCATTGCTTCTCTCTTGCTGCTTTTGAAATTCTCTATCTTTAACCTTGGACATTTCATGACATTTCATGTCATGATGTGGACCTCCTTGGGTTCAATTTGTTTGGAACTCTCTGTGCCTCTTGAACCTGAGTATCTGTTTCCATTCCCAGGTTAGGGTAGTTTTCAGCTATTATTTCTTCAAATAAATTTTCTGCCTCTTTCTCTCCCTCTCGCTCTCTTCTCCTTCTGGGATCACTATAATGCAAATCTTTGCCTGCTTGATGTTGTCTAAGAAATCCCTTAAGCTGTTGTCATTGTTTTTTATTATTTTTTTTCTTTCTCTTCTCTCTCTCTCTCTTTTCCTGTTCAACTTGGGTACTTTCCATTACTCTGTCTTCTAGATTGCTGATCCTTTTTTCTGTATCCTCCAATCTACTATTGATTCTCTCTAGTGTATTTTTAATTTCAGTTATTGTAATTATCAACTCTGAATGGTTCTTTATATTTTCTATCTCTCTGTTGGAAGTTCTCATTGAGTTCAAATACTTTTCTTTCTAGTCTGGTCACCATCTTTATGGCTATTACTTTGAACTCTTTATCAGGTAGTTTGTCCCCTTTTCATTTAATTCTTTTTCTGAAGTGTCTTCTTATTTTTGTTTGTTTGTTTGTTTGGAGCATATTCCTCTGTCTCCTCATTTTTCTTGACTTTCTGTATTTGTTTCTATAAATTAGGCAGAACAGCCACCTCTCCTAAACTTGAAGGAATGGTCTTGTCCTGTGTATGGTTGTCTTCTGTTTAGACTGTGTGCCTAGTGACTTTGGCTGGCTGGCTGGAGCTGTGGCTTTCATGGGCACAGTGTCCCAGGATACTAGAGTGCCTATGTCACTTTATGAGATAGCTAGAACTCTAGAGAGCTTTGAACAGGTTGCCTCCATATGCATTGCACTGGGTTGCCTTGGTGGGACAACTTGGGCTGATGCCAGCTAGAGGCCTGAGGCTCACTGAGGCAGTAGACTGGCTAGGGTGCCTGGACTCTGCTCCTGTCTTCACTGTCAAGGTGAAGGGGGAATGAAAAACATGGTGCTCACCAGGCTCTCTGACAGAGCATTCTGGCAGCTCCTAAGTTGTTTGGCTGAGTTCTAGAACTGGTTCCTTTATACTCTAGTTGCTCTTTTAAACCATGTTTTTTTGTTGTTGTTTTTTTGTTTTATTTTGTTTTCTGTCTGTCAGGGCATCTGGGGCTGGTATGTGCTAGAGGCACAGGGCTCAATGAGGCATTAGGCTGCCTATGGTGCTCATACCCACTGCCATCTGTGTTATCAAGGTGGAGGGGAAGCATAAAGCATGGGACTCACCAGCCCCCCCCAGACCCAGAGAGTTTTCCAGCAGTTTTCCCACTGTTTGGCAAAGTTCTAGGACTGGGTCCTTTATATTCTAGTTGTTCTATAAACCACAGCTTTTTTTCTGTGCCCCAGAGCAGATGAATCTGCTCAAGGTCCCTCAGTACTGTCTCTCCCCACTGCAGTTCACAGCATAGTGGGTGGGGATTCCCTTTGTTACCATGTCTCTGTCTCTCTTGTTATTCTCTGTGAGGTCTCTCTATCTTTTGTTGTGTGGAAACTGTTCATTCAGCCCTCAGTTTTTCTTCAGGAAGACATGCTTTATAAATAGGTGTTGATTTTGTGTGTCTGTGGAGGAAGTGAGTTCAGGATCTTCTGATGTCACCACCTTGGATCAAAACTGGTGGATCTGGGGTGCCTGGGTGGTTCAGTTGGTTAAGTCTCTGCCTTTGGCTCAGATTATGACCCTGGGGTCAGGGATCGAGTCCCATATTGGGGTCCCTGCTAGGCAGAGAGCCTGCTTCTCCCTCTCCCTCTGCTGCTCCCCTTGCTTGTATGTATTCTCCCTCCGTCAAATAAATAAATAAAATCTTTAAAAAAAAAAAAACAACAAAAACCCAATGGATCCAAATTCTTGGATTGTCCTTCCATCAAGATTGAGGTCTATGCCCTATCCCCTTGAATCTGGATGGGCTTGTGCCTATTTTGATAGATAGATTTGGCAGAAGTGAAGCCATATTAATTCCGAGGTTGTCATAGGCCATGCAGCTTCTGATTTGGTGTCTTGGAATGCTCATTTCTGGATATTCCCTCTCTAGATGTTCCATATTTCAATCAATAGCCATCTCCACTACCCTCAGCTCTTAGATTTTTATAATCCATATGCCAGACACTGTGGAGCAAAGACAAAATATCCTGCTGTGCTGAATCTGAATTCTGGACCATAGAGTCCATGAGCAAAATAAAATGGGATTATTTTATACCACTAAGTTTTTGAGTGGTTTGTTATCAGCAGTGGATAACTGGGACATTGCATATATCCTGGTCCATTTCCTCTAGGCCCTGCTCTTTAACAGTCAATAATGGAAAATATGTGGGATCATCAGAAAAGACTTATCAGTTCTAACCTATTTAAAATATGAGAAATCTTTTCTAGAAAATGGCCTGCTTGCTAAAGATTTCAGACTGGCCATTTAGAAAATTACTTGATCATAGGAGAGTTCATGTTACAACAGTTTTTTAAAGTAGACCTGGTCACTTTCTATAGAGATATGCAAAGAGGTAGGGGGAAATGAAAATGTAAATCCTAAGAGATATGAATAAAGGACAGGTGAGAATATAAATAGAGAAAAAATGTTTTGAGGTTAACAAGGAAACTAAAAAGCTTTCTACCGCAAGTCTTGACCTGAACATGTAGAACTGACTTTTTTAAAATTGTATTATGTTATGTTAATCACCATACATGACATCATTAGTTTTTGATGTAGTGTTCCATGATTCATTGTTTGCGTATAACACCCAGTGCTCCATTCAGTATGTGCCCTCTTTAATACCCATCACCAGGCTAACCCATCCCTGCACCCCCTCCCCTCTAGAACCCTCAGTTTGTTTCTCAGAATCCACAGTCTCTCATGGTTCGTCTCCCCCTCCAATTTCCCCCCCTTCATTTTTCCCTTCCTGTTATCTTCTTCTTTTTTTTTTTTTTTTAACATATAACGTATTATTTGTTTCAGAGGTACAGGTCTGTGATTCAACAGTCTTACTTTTGCAATCAAGGTACAATTGGGTTTGAATTGTATTTTTCAAATTATGCTTTACAAAATATTACTTTCCACAAAGTAGACATAAATTCTGTATACATTTATACATACTATGATGGTTGTTTGTCTAGATGTTAGTGTAAGGTGGTGTTCAAAGTGATTAACATCTATAATCAGTTGACTATAAGTAGAAAAGATTACTCTCAATAATGTGGTTGGATCTCATTCAGTCGCTTGAAGCCTTAAGAGCAGAATCTAGTTTCCCAGATTACAAGGAATTCTGCCCTAAGACTATAGCAGAAATCCTGCCTGAGTTTCTTGCCTGCCAAACTGTCCTGTGGATTTTGAACTTGCCAGTCCCCACAACTGAGTGAGCCATTTCCTTAAAAATCTCTCCTTCCTCACATACACCCCCCCCCACACACACACACACATACACATATCTTATTGGTTCTATTTCTCCAGAACAGGTTATCTCTGGAGAACCCTGACTGATACACATACTTAATTACATGCATATATATACACCACATCTTCTTTACCCATTCTTCTGTTGAAGGACATCTGGACTCTTTCTATAGTTTGGCTATTGTGGACATTGTTGCTATAAACATTGGGGTGTAGGTGCCCCTTTGGATCACTGCATTTGTATCCTTGGGGTAAACACCTAGTACTGCAGTTTCTGGGTGCCATCATTTCTAAGCTATATTTATTTAATAACCTTATAGGTTTCTCTCAGTACAGTCATCAAAGGATTCTCCTTGCTGTAGCAAGAATGATATTCGTAGAACATAAACAGATCTTATCACCCTGAAGCTTAAAACTCATTACTTTCATGATAAGATCCAAACTCAGAAGGGCCATGGCTTACTGATAGCTACATGATGTCACCATTCCTGGTCCTCCTTCAGCCTCCTCCCTCACCATATCCCCACATTAACCATAAACCCAAATACCCCAAATGGGATATGGTTTTCCTGACTCAATTGGCTCCATCAAACTTCATGTCTTACATGTGATTTTCTCATTGCTTGGAGTGCTAACTACTAAGCCTTTGAGATGCAGAGTAGGAACCATGACTGAAAACTATAATTATATGAGTAAAAAGAAAATAGATCTAGGAAATTAGAAACCTGTGCAGTAACTTCTTTTAGAGGACAGAAAACTTAGAAGTTTATTTTCAATTTAAAAACATATGTAAATAATATGTAATAATTGTGAAGTACCTACAATATTCAATTAAGTAGGTCATGTGTTAATAAGTGACATGGTATCTTCATTTCTTCCTTTATTTTAAAATGTATGTTAATATATTCTGAAACTAGATGACATAGTATAACAGTATAAATAATTATATGTATACTTATGATGAAAAAAGTGACAAACATGTTATACTAACAATCATGTCAAACCTAAATCTATAAACTTTAATGCCCAACTAGTTCTTTAAAAAAAAAATTCTCACTATGATTATAATATTAATTTTTTATTTAGAAATATAAAAATATAGACACATCTAAACAAGAAAAATGGTTTTTTAGTTTTGTCTATACATGTACTATTGAAAAAAAGCCACTAGTACAACATATAAAGTATTACATTCTTTATGCAAATGTAATCTTTTATATTAACAAAACTGTATTAAACAATAATATCATGTTATAAACTTTTTCTCCCATAAGACATACTTTACCTTTCTATATCATCACATATTTTTCATGGAATAACTTTCAAAGGCTATGTAATATTACATGATGTGGAACTGTTGCAATTTAAATAATTTTCTATGACTGGATGCTCTATTTCTTTTCATTGTTTTATTATTACAAGAAGTAAACTATAATGAGATTCTTATAGTTATATCTTTGTGTACCAAAGCCTTCTTTCTGGATTCCTAGAGGAGGAATTGCTGAGTCAAAGGATATACAAGTTCAAATATACTAATAATGTATTGCCACATTTTTCCTCAGAAATGCAATTTTCATTCCCATCAGCAAGGTATGAGACTGCCCATTTTCTATCCCATTGTTAGACTTAGCTGATTTCTAAAGTGGTTGTTTAAATTTTCAACTTGTATTTGTAGTCAATTTCTCTAAGGCCTTTGTCTTTGCTATCCTGGTTCTCTTTCCTTTAAACAGTGAAACTTTGATATAGAAAATATGATTAGTAAGAAACATACCTCCCAAAAAGCCTAGAAAGGCAGGAGCAGTGGGTGAAAAGGGGGGTTCTTGCAAAATTTCTAAGAAAATAGCCACAAGAAGATGCTAGAACAACTTAGCTAAGTGATTTGACAATGTCCATGACCTTTTCTTCTCTTACTTTAGTTAGATAGTATAGTGTGGCAAAATTGGGGAAATGTGAGTGTGTGTGTGTGTGTGTGTGTGTGGCATATATTTAAAAAAAATTGGTTAGTATAAATTACCTTTGTTAGATAAAAATCAGGCTCACAATTAGACACTAAGGATGACGCTGTGATAATAAGTTGGGATAGAAAAAGAAAATTCTATAGTATATCAGGTTGGTCTAATAGTCAAATGGATGAAACACTTAATAAAGAGGAAAGGAATACAGTAAATTATGATTTAAAAAAATAGTCACAGAAATAATGATATATCCACAGAGACTTATAAGCAAGACCTATTTAGCTAAGCAAACTGGTAGATATTCAGCTGATATCGGGGGGCTGGAAACAGTAACAAAAAACCTGACCATTATGCATAGAGGGTTATAAAACACAACACTGCATGCATCTGTTTTTTATACTTATATACCCTCACTTTACACATTCTCACAATACCCATTTTAATTTTACCAGGTGGCATTTTCATTTACATTTCACTTTTCTCTAGGTCACTGAAAGAGAGCCCTTTTATCAAATGAATATAATTACAACATTCAAATCTTATCACCGCCTTCATTTTCCTCTTAAGAAAATGTGATTGTTTCATCTCAACAAAGTCTTGTGTGTGAAATGCAGAGCAAACTACTGAACTCTCTGTACTGAGGAAATAAATATTACATATAAGCTTTTCCTTCCCCTTGGGAGTTGCCTCGAACTAGGGGAAACATCTACTCTGCATGACCAACTCAGAGTAGTGCTTGTCAGTTGGAGTAAAAGCAAGACATTTTATTATTTCCACGGGAGACAGTAGTGGCCAAGGATAAAAGGAAATAATATTATTAGCTGAGAAGGCAGTACTCCTCCTCCAGCAAAAGCTGGCCACCCTAATAAAAATATAAATAAATGAGTCATGTAAGAAGCACCAGCAGGCCTGAAAAGGCACTGTTTTTTGACTCTCATTTATTTAGAAAAGTGTAATTTTTCTTGTGATAGGAGTGGTCAGGATAAAGGGACTAGGATTAATGGGAAGAGAAACCAAGTCAAAACAAAGCTTTAGGTTCTTAAACAGGAGGTCTTTTCTATGTGTGTTGTAACATGAATTCTTCCAGGTTCCATTGTGGAAGCTGGTCTGGAGAAAGACAGAGATGGTGTGCTCTAGATTCATACTAAATTGCCAAATCCGTGTGCATGTGTGTGGGCATGTGTGTTCATGTGATTTATCTACAGGTGAATACTCTGAAAGTGACATCACACTTGACCATTACTATCTTCCATGAGCTATATTCACAGAGAAGACTAATTAAGCAGAAACCTCATTTTTAAAAATAATGTACTTTTCCTTTTACAATGCAAGGGTTGTTTAGCGTTGCTGTGTGATCACACATTTGTAGCTTTATTCCTCAGATTGTAATGCTAAAACCAGTCTGTCATTATCACTTGCACTCTCTCATTTTGATAGCACATAACAGTTTGCATTTTAATTAAAGGGCCATTGGTGGCTGTGGTAGGGTGCGGGGGAGTGGATTTTAGAATGTCAAGGTATTCCATAGACACAAACACATCACGCTATTTAAGTTATATCTTTACCTCACTGCAGTTGGCAACCATTAGAATGCAAAGGAAGCCAGAAGGGGAAAAAATGACATCTTTTAAAAAGAGTGAAGGGATTGATTTTTACATCAGTCACTTGAGCGAGTGATTCTCTCCAGAGGGTGCAGGGAGGAGGCTCCTCTCTAAATGCTAGGAGTGTCTATGGATTTGAATAATGGATTAGGAAGTGTGCAAACATCACGATTTTCAGATTTCTCCTGCTGAATCAAGACAGCTTGTCCAATGCATCAGGGAAAAAGCTTTCCTTTACCTTGGAAACACTGCAACAGGGGGCCCAAATAATGACATTGCACTAGGGACCAAGTTCCCAAGGACCATTGTTAGATGAGACTGAGCTGGAATGATCAGAGGCAGTTAGTTATAGGTGGGTGGGCCTCTGAGTACTTTCCTGCTTGTCATTTTCATTCTGTTAGGGCGTGTGTGGGGGCAAGGGACTGCAAAATCAGAATGTTTTAGGGAGAGCAGGTTGTTGGGGGTGGGGTGGGGGAGGGATCCTAATTATTTTCTGACTAGATCTTTGATGATGCTGTCCTTAGAGACCCCCATGCTGCCTGCCTATTACTCATTCCCAGAGTGAATATTACTTTAGTGGAGGTCCAAAGTTTATGACCTCTGAATTGAAGCGTAAGAATCATTTATTTCTAAAAAAAAATGACACTGCTCAGACTGCAAGAATTGAAAATTCTGTTAGAATCCACTCCTATATATTGGGAAAGGATTGTATGCTAAAAATAGGCTAAAGGAAGCAATGCAAACAATCCAGGCCTTCAGCACTTTTCTTTAAGGAGAATAAAAAACTACCCTGAGAGATAACAAGAAAAGCTGTGGGGAAGGAAGCTGGTTGGCAAGGAGAGGGTAAGACATAGAGTGGGAGGGGGAGCATAATGAAATAATTTCTCTTGTCAATGAAAACCACCAGACAGTTGCAAGGATGGAGGCAAGTATCTCCCCATTCCTTCAAAATGAAAAACTGAGTGAGCAGCCATATGTGAGGCTATGTAAACCGGACACTTCTTCTGATCCCAGGAGTTAACAAAGATAGTGCCAGAAAAATGAGTCACTCAAGCATCTCCATGAAAGCCAAGGCTGAGGTTGGGGCTGAATCATTTGGAAATCAGATCTAAACTCACATCCCTGCCTCCTTGTCCAGCTCCCTTGGAAGGTACAGGTGAAATGGACTTCTAGCTGTGTGTCCTATGAATACTGGCTGTGTGGATAAATAACCAGAAAATTCAGTCTTTTTAAAATGGATTTTCTTAACTGTAATTTTCCTCGCTGAATTAGTCAAGCCAGACTCTTAGCCCTCCTTTTCTTTCTCCAGAGCTATTCAGGCTCATGTCTAGACTGGGGAGAAACTATACCTAAGATGATAGCACACTCTGAGGGCTTCCCAATAATAAATACATGGAGTTATTCTAGTGCTCACCTGGCCACATCACCACTATTGGGTGAAGAATAATCTGTGTACAGAGAACACGTTTCCTATGCCTCCCAAAGCAAGTCCTTCGGTCCTTAAAAGTGCTCTTCGGTCCTTAATCTCCATGTTTAATGCTGGATTAGTCAGCCAATGTGCCTAAAATAAGTCATTGGCTAAGACACAGTCACTACCCTCAAAGATCTAAGTCTTTTTGGTAAGATAAATTATGTAAAGACATAACTTTCAAAGATAATTCAATCATACAGTAAGAGTTTATAAGAGAGACTCAAGGTGAGTGTACAGACAGAGTTATAAGAGGCTCAACTATAAAATTTTTAAAATACAGGTGGCCCTTGAATAATACCGGGGTTGGGGTGCAGACCACCATTGCAATCAAAAATCCACATATAACTTTTGACTCCTCCAAAACAGAACTACTAATAGCCTACTGTTGAACTAAAGCCTTACTGATAACGTAGTTGATTAACACATATTTTGCATATTGTATGCATTATATATTATATTCTTATAATAAATTAAGCCAGAAAAAATGTTAAGAAAAAGATAAGGAAGAGAAAATACATTTATAGTACAATATTTATTGAAAAAGTCTACATATAAGTGGATCTGTACAGTTCAAACCTATATCTCTTGAGGGTAAATTGTGTGACCCAATTCAAGGATCAAGCCCATTGTGTTCAAGGTCATATACATATATGTAGTCAAAGAGTATATTCTCCAGTTACAAATGAATAACTTTTGAGGATCTAATGTATATCATAGTGATTATAATTAATAATACTGTATTATATACTTGAAAGTTGCTAAGAGAGTAGATTTTAAATGCCCTCACCATAAAAAAAGAAATTATGTGACATGATGCAGGTGTTACTTTACACTGTGGTGGTAATTATTTCATGATATGTAAGTGTAGCAAAGCAATACATATACATCTTTAAGTTACACAGTGTTATAAATCAATTATATCTCAACAAAGCTGGGAACAAATAAATAAGGGAAATACATATATAAATGTATATGCACATATAAGAGGTGTGTGAGAGTGTGTGTGTGTATGTATGGTTTGAGATAGGTTTTAAAAATGAGATGGGGATGATCCTGAAACCCTTCAAAATCGGTAATACTGAGAGAAGCAGAAAAGAAGAGGAAGATTCTATTCATGACGGAACACAGTCTAAAGTACAAAGAGAATCTTGGTTTGACCCACAAATAAGCACCACGTAAGCCACTTTAAAAAGTTCCTTTATCTCCACAACTCCTTGAAAAGTTGGTACTGAGACACTCTAGGAGAGCCAAGGTTACATATGAGTAGAGGAGTCAGGATTTGCAACCAAATTTTTCCTGACTTCAAAGTCCGTGCTGTCTACGCTGCTCATATTAGGTTAAGACAGATACATTAAGGAACTGGCAGCTTCTATGTTTTCCATGTCTCAAAAGCATGTGGTAAAGTCAAATAAGCAAAAGACACATTATTAGAGAATTTCTATGTACATAGGATTAAAATATAGAATCATAAAATCTCTCCTTTTCAACTTTTAGCAACAATTTTTCATACATGTGCTATCATTTGTTCTTTTGTTTCCAAAACTGAACACCTCAAATGTCAGCCAGCTTGAGTTCAATGAGAGTTTAAGGCTAAATAATCACCTTTCTGGAAGCCTAATGATTTTCACCCTTGTGTCTATTTTGATAAGCTAAGGAAACTTACTCATTTATGACTAGCCTCAACCTTTATTCTTCCTTTTTATTTAGTTTTTTTAAGGGAAAAGCATGAATCAAGTATTTGAATGATTACAGACCCCATAACTAAATATGGTGATGCTGATCAAATTGTTTCATGGCCAGAAAAACAGCACCCACATGTAACAGTATCAAGTGTTCATTTGTGAGTCAACCTCTGGAAATCCCAGTTCTAATTCAGGGTGCATAAAGAAAGCTTAAGTTGTCAAATAATGCACATGTGAAAAAGTAAGAGTTGTAAAGAGCCAGGTCTATGAATGCCAGTGTTGGTTATTATAAAATGGGCCCCTGCATTGTTAACAATTGGGAAATGTGGAGAATATTCTCTTTGAAAAAATAATTTTGTATTAATTCATATAAACAGAAAAGAAGCCCTTAGGTGTTTTTCTAAACCAGAGTTTGAAAAACATATTTATGTTATTTGATGTATGATATAAGATGCATATATCAATCAACAGAATATCATGTTTTTGTAGATTTGGTATGATACTTAAATCTGACTTCTTGGTAGCCCATATGGGACTTGTAGCTCCCCCAAAGCAGTAAAATTATACAAGCAAGCTGCCTTGAGATAGTTGAGTTGGAGATAAGTAGAATTTCCTTACACTATATCAAAGTGAATCTAAAGAAATATGTACATATAGTTGTGTTGTGGCTGAGATGAACTAACATTCACAATAAGAAAAATTAACACATTTATGAGTTGGAATATTTTTTGCATTTATAGTCTAAAGAATCTTCATTATTAAAAATGACCTATATTTTGATTACCTAAGGTCAGGGATATCCATCTATCTAACTATCTACTTCTTTATCATATTTCTAGAGAGATATAGATGTAAATATGTATATACATATATGTATATACATGTATGTAGCAGTATGAATTTTAGTTCACAGTCAGAAGATATAAGAGGTAGCATGGTTCTTTTTTTCTCTAAATATGATTTAATTGCCTCAGAGTTCTTACCAGTGAAATATAGGAATGTCAACTTTAGTAATTTGGGAGCTATCTACCAGCAAGGGTGTAAATATGGAGGAGGCTGAAGTTTTAATCTACTGAGGCTATCATTTAAAAAAAATGCTCCTATAACCACATCATGCTGTGTCAACTGCCAGTGCTAGCCATGTAGTTTTTTAAAATTGCTGCTCTCCCCATTCTAGGGAGAAATTAAAACTTTCTCTCTGGGATGGAAGCTTCCACCTCTCCTATTCAAAGTGCTTTCTTCCATCTCTCCCCCTCATCTGTCCCCCTCCTTGACCTTTAGAAACATAACAACATCCCATTATTTACTTCCTCATATATATGGATCATTCATGCTGAATAACTCTTTTTTCAAAGATTTTATTTATTGATTTGAGACAGAGAGATACAGAGAGAGCATGAGCGGGGGGGGAGGCAGAGGGAGAGGGGGAAGAAGACTCCCTGCTGAGCCAGGAGACTGATGCGGGGCTCAATCCCAGGACCCCAGGATCATGACCTGAGCCAAAGGCAGACACTTAACCATCTGAGCCACCCAGGCACCCCGTTGCTGTTTAATTTTAAAGTTTATTTCTCACTAACCCTGTATTTGCTAAAAATATTTGAGGCTGTTTACTCCATTTAACAATACCATGCAAGTTATGTCTACATTAGGTCGGGGTACATCTGAACATGCAATGATTAAAGGGCTGACCTCCAAAATTTATTTTAAACTATGTTTAAGCTGGCACACCAATTTGACTCCAATCATTTAAAACAGTTACTTAAGCAACAGCCATGGTTTAGTTGTCTAAGTTCTTTTCAAGCTTTCTTCCCATCTTCTCCTTCCTTAACTCCCCGGCCAAAGAGATCAGGAGCTAAACAAGCTGGTATGATATGTTCTTATTGAAATAACTGCTTTGCTATTGAATTGTCCAGATAATTAATTAAAAAAAAAACCCGCTTGGTGTCAGGTAGACATATGCCTTTTAAAGACTGTTTGATACTGGATACTGGGCATCTCAAAGACTTACAGTAGAGAAAAGGAAATGTGGTTGTTAAAATAGCTTTGTACAGTTTCTATAAACAGAATTTTTTAACACACAAACTGTACAGTGAGTACAGTGTTTAAATCCACAAAGATGCTTTAAATAGAGTATTTTTGTAATGTAACATCTTGTGTTTTCATATTTCCCATCATATTCAAAAATATTCTTCAACATAAAGAAAAAGTACAATATATTTGCATAGTAGGAATTAAGAGTTGAAAACACCAGAGACTATGAAGAAACTGGAATAATACTTTCTGATTTCTATATATTCTAAAAGTGTTTATACTTATAAATCATTGTACACAAAATTACTATCAAATTTATGATGTTTTAAAAATAAAGTGGCAATGTTTTGTTTAAATGCTAGAATCACAAGGATTAAGCTATGATTATTTTCTTGTGGGCATGTAGATGCCAAAGTGACACATATATGCTTATAGATTATTCCTTATAGAGAGGGAAAAGACTAAGCAAAATGATATAAAGTAAAATAAATGTAGTAATCAGTGAAAAATTAAGTCCTTATACATCTATAGATCAGGAAACTTATTTACTTTTAAAGAAGATACCCTGCTTTCTTTAGAATCTCTTATAATAATGATTAGGCATTTTAATTTTTTATAATTAAGCTTTCATCCATGTTACTTTTTTTTTTTTTTTTTACAGGAACAAGGCAGTGTTGAGGGAAAGGGAGGAGTAGTTTATGGATTGCTTCAGGCTGCATTGTCCTCATTCACTGATAAATATTTATTATGTTAGTTACTAAGCATATAACTGCAAATAAGATGGACACAATCTAAGCCCTCATAGAGTCAAACCCAGGCTGTTATTAAATTAATAATGATTATGCTTCAAAGTGTATGTAGACACAGTTTGATTTTTTAATTAACCAATTGTTCTTCCTAAATGTGCATACTAGGAACACAAACATTTTATTTCTGGCAGTAAACTTGGCTATATATTAAATCTTTCACCACACATTATATGTGCCCTATTGTCTCTATAGTTCCATTATTCCAGGAAAGCCAGAAAGTCCTTCCAAAGATAACTAGATAATTCAAATGTGAAAATTCAACAACATTTGGAAAGAAATATTTTATAGTTAATGATGAGAGAGTTTATCTATTGTCTAGTCCTAAACTTTGGTTCAAAATGGTAATTCTTTCCTTACACACTTCAATAGTATGTTTTTTTTTTTTCAAGAAAGACTGTCAATTTGTAATATTTTGAAAATAGAAAAGAACTGGAAGTTACTATACATCATTGCTGCATAACAAACAAAACCAAACAATTAGATAAAAACAAAACTACTTTTATTAGGCTCGTCTGTCCCATGGGTCAGGAATTGGAAAAGGCATAACACAGATGGCCTATCTCTGCTTGGCAATGTCTGAGCTTTCAGCTAGGAAGACTTGAAGACTGAAGGTGGTCAGAGGCTGGGAATATAGTCTTGTGAAAGTTCACTCACTCACAGGTGTAGACATTGATGTAAGCTATTGGCCAGACCTCAGTGGGGGCTGTCACCCAGCACACTCATAAGTGGGCTTTCCACGTCATCTTTCTTCCTCTTTAGAGACTGATGACTGGATTCTCAGAGTGAGATTCTAGGAAGAAATTTTATTGCGTGACATGACTTAGTCATGTAGTATCACTCTCACCATAGACATAGGCCTACACAGACTCAAAAGGATCAGAGACCCCATATCCTAAGAGAAGTGTCAGTATTAAAGTATAAGAAAAACATGGAGAATGAGATGTTATGGTCATATTGCAAAATTTACCACAGAAACAACTGAAAATTAAAGACTTTTATTTCTCATTACATGTTTTGTTTATGAGCATTATGTAATGCTATATTCTTTTATAGGACTGAAAGACTCTGATAATAATAAGTTAATTTTTGTAATATATATTAATATATATACATATGATAAAATAAAAACAATAACTATTATTTTTATATTGTGGCTATGAGAGTTTCACTAAACATGTACTTTTAATGACTCACTAGTGTATCATAAGCCAATTTAGTAGATAGAATATCCTAAAGACTATATTTTTAAATAATTGGAACGTCATATGTTAGAATAAAATAGAAAATATGAAAATGCTTTTCATATAATAAGGTATGTGTTGCTTTAAGAAATTTTGGGTTTTATTTTTTAGGGGTTTTTTTTGCTTTTTAATTTTTTTATTAGAGTATAGTTAGCACATGATGTTACATTAGTTTCAGATGTACAGTGTAGTGATTCAACAAGTCTGTATGTTATGCTGCGCTCACCACAAGTGCAGCTACCATCTGTCACCATACAATACTAGTAAAATATCATTGACTATATTCCCTATGCTGTGCCTTTTATTCCTGTGACTTATTCATTCCATATCTGGAAGTCTGTACCTCCTACTTCCTTTCACCCATTTTGCCCATCCCTCCACCTCCTTCCTTCTGGCAACCATTGATTTGTTCTCTGTATTTATAGATCTGATTCTGCTTTTTGTTTGTTCATTTATTTTTTTTTAGATTCCATACATAAGTTAAATCATATGGCATTTGTCTTTCTTTGACTTATTTCACTTAGCATAATACCCTCTATATCCATCTATGTTGTCACAAATGGGAAGATCTCATCCTTTTTTATGACTGCCTAACATTCAATTATGTGTGTGTGTGTATACCGCATTTTCCTTATTCATCTGTCTATTGATGGACACTTAGGTTGCTTCCACACCTTAGCTATTGTAAAGCTGCAATAAACAGGAGTGTATTTATCCTCTTGAATTAGTGTTTTTGTTTTGAGTAAATATCTAGTAGTGGAATTACTGGATCATACGGCATTTCTATTTTTAATTTCTTGAGGAACCTCCCCTACTGTTTTCCACAGTGGCCACACCAATTTATATCCTCACCAACCATGCATAAGGGTTCCCTTTTCTCTACTTCTTTGCCAATGCTCATCATTTCTTGTCTTTTTGATTCTAGCCATTCTGGCAGGTGTGAGCTGATATCTCATTGTTGTTTTGATTTGCATTTCCTTGATGATTAGTGATGTTGAGCATCTTTTCATGTGTCTGTTGGCCGTCTGTATGTCTTCCTTGGAAAAATGTCTACTCAGGTCCTCTACCCATTTTTTAATCAGATTGTGTGCTTTTTGATGTTGACTTGTGTAAATTCCTTATATATTTTGGATATTAATCCCTTATCAGATCTATCATTTGCCAATGTTGTCTTCTATTCAGGAGTTTCCTTTTTTTTAATTTTGTTGATTGTTTCCTTCTCTGTACAAAAGCTATTTATTTTGTTGTAGTCCCAATAGTTTACTTTTACTTTTGTTTCCCTTGCCTTAGGAGACATGTCTAGAAACATGTTGCTACAACGGATGTCAGAGAAATTACTGCCTGTGTTCTCTTCTAGATTTTTTTGGTTGCAGGTCTAACATTTGGGTCTTTAACCCATTTTGAGTTTATTTGTGTGTGTGTGTGTGTATGTGTTTATGTACTTGGTTATGAGTTAAATGTGTGTCTTCCTGATCTTCAGTTGAAGAAGTTTGAAAGCCACTTCTCTAAATATAATAAGGGATTTCTAGATAAAATTGCAAATTGTGAACAAGGAAAACTAAACAAGATGATGAATTACATAAGGTTGTTGCTTATAAACTGGTTAAAATTAGGCTATATTCGTCAGTGACAATTATTTTACTTTAAAAATAGGTAAGATCCTTTTTATCTGCAGAGACTGCTAAAAGTATCCATTGTCTGTTTGGGGTGCCTTAAGTTTAGATAATAAGACCAAATTTTCTGCCTATAGGTCATTGCTTCTCTTCTTCATCTCTGCATAAGGGAAGGAGGTGGGGGAATGATAAAGGCTGTTTTTTATTTTTAAAGTGGCTTAGGATCATTAAAGAACAATGTTAAGAGGATAAAAAACATAGTTCCTGTTTTTTCTGAAAGGCCATTCCTACTAGATCCTCCATTTTCTGGGGTAGTATAAGACATACTCTGTATAATCATTTGGAAATGGAGATCTTATGGTGAATTTTGGCATACTGACCCATAAATGAATTTGATCCAGAGAGTTTAAGGTGAAGAAACATCAAAAATAGTTGATAGTTTTCCCAGTGGAATTTTTTCCACATGAGAAACAGTTTTAAAAGTGTAGTCTGAGTGTCCTAGGTTGAAATTTACTAGCTTAGTAATTCCTATAATTGGAAGAAATGTCCAATAAGCTGGAAGGCCATGACTTTAAAATACTAGAAAGTTGTGGGTGGTTCTTTTGTTTTGTTTTTGTAAATATGAAATCAACTCAACTCTAGATCCAATGGGAACAGTGATACCCAGAACAAGAGTAAATATGAAATATCTAATTATCATCATTCATTCATGACTGTATGTGTTCATCAAATATATGCTGACTGCCAACTATATGCCAGGCACCATGCTAGACTTAGGAAGTGCAATGGTTAAAAAACAAAAACAAAAACAGGCAAGTTCCTTCTCTCATGAAGTCTCCATTGAAAAGTTCAACTGTGGAGAATCACTATGAGAAGTAATTCCTGTACAGTATTTCAAGTATTTTCTCCCTTTTGTGCACTTGGGTTTTCCTACCCCATGTGTTTTGTATCAAAGCAGTCACCAAAAGTCACCAAGAGCGACACTGCTGATATATTGTAATAGGCTAAGAAATTCTATAAGCACCTTATTGCTTTATTTTTATTGTTAAAAAATATGAAGTAGTTTAAGTGAAATGCATCAGTACTGGCAAAATAATTGTTCATCCTATGGACCAGAATTTTTAGTCAAAGCTGATATCCATATTCTTGGGTTATAAGTCACCATTATAAAACCACAAACATTAAAATGTCTTGAGGCCTTACTTTCTTCACTTAGGTCAGGTTTCTTTCATTCTTTAAAATTTTTAGCCTTGTTTTGTTTCATTCTCCCTTTGAAAGGGGAAGTGTGGGGGAAGTTATTAGGTGTATTTTAGTCATGTTTAAATTGATTATATAGTTTCTCTCAAGGATGTTCTTTGATAGAATTTTGTTGAAGAGAAAGTGGTCCTATTTCTCCATAAGAATAAATTGCTTTTAGAGTTTGTGTCCAAAAATGGGGAGGAACAATTGAAGCAATGAAACGTGTGTGTGTGTGTGTGTGTAGAAAGGAGGGGAGGGAGAGAGTAAAGGAAAGAGGGGGGAAGGATGAATACACTTACTCTCCTTGTACTTTAATTTTGAAGCTGCTTATTGATATTACTGCCATTGTTACTGGGGGGAAAAAAGTGCCAATCCTTAAATACTTATGACTGAAAGTCATGTTCAATTAACTGATATTTCACCCTCACTGATTTCAAACACATCTGTAGGATGATACATGAACTGGGTGATTACAATTCCCACTTTGCCTAAAAGAGTTCCAATTTACACACTGGGGTTCCTAGAGTAATTATTGTGTTTCTTTTAATTCTCAAAACTGTCCTCATCTGGGCAATAAATTCTGTGGTCACTTTACGAGTGAGGGACTGGGAAAGTTTCAAACAAAAAAGTTTAATGTAAAAAAGTTAAATTCTATTTGATTTTATTTGTGTATAAATTAGAAGAAATTACTGATGATCCAGAAAATAATAGGTGGTCTCTGAATTTTAATTTTGAAAAGTGTTTTCTAGGGATGCCTGGGTGGCTCAGTTGGTTAAGCATCTGACTCTTGATTTTGGCTCAGATCTTGATCTCAGGGTTGTGAGATCGAGCCCCATGTTGGGTTCTATGTTGGGCATAGAGCCTGCTTAAGTTCCTCTCTCTCACTCTCCCTCTCCCCCCACCCTTTTTGCTCTCACTCTAAAAAAAAAAAGAAAAGTGTTTCCTAAATAGAAATTTAAGATTGATGCCTCAAACTGCGTAATAACTAACTACTAGCCAATAACAGTGGGAGAAGAATCATTTGAGGCCATACTTTTGGGATTGCTAGTACCATGTGGGTCAATCTGATAGTATAGCTCATATATCATGCCCCCCCCCAAAACAAATAAAATCAAAAGTGACAGTACTGAATTTGAAAATCATCCCATTCACAGGATGAGGCTGGGTGACAAGATGGTAAATTCAATGAGTTAGGACTTAGGTTTTAATCCTTACTTTGCCCCGGCCTGGTAGTAGGGGTGAGTAACCATGGAAAATCATTCATCTCCTTTGGACCTCAGTTTCATTATCCATTAACTGAAGAAGTTGGACTCCATCCCCATGTTTTCAAACTCTGTCGTGTGGGGGTAGAGGTTAGTATAGGTAGAATACCCAAAAGTTCTTTCTTGGAACTATGTTTCAGGAGGAATCCCTAAGAAAAAGATAAATAAAAGTGAACTACACAGGTGAAAAGGGAAACAGAGGAACCTAGAGCACTGTCCCATTGGACTTCCTCTTACCTCTCATAGCAACTTGAGAGAGCACTGAGGAACACAGCTGAAAAAAAATTGCTAAGGTGCTTTCTCATTAAAAATTCATAGGCGCAGAGATTTCTGTCAATGTTGGCATCTCTAAGGTATTCCACTGTATTATTCTGGTGCTTATTAAGACCTCAGTTACCACTCATCATTTCAAAAACAGCACCAAGAAATTCTGCAATGATTAATAATAATGAAGAATTGAGTTTAGTTAGCATTGAAAGCTCTATCTTATATAGAATCTCTTTTTTTTGCAACTCATAGCAACCATGGATGTTGACAAGGAAAACATTATTTCTGCTCTACAGATGAAGAAACTGAGCCTCAAAGATATTGAACATGTGCAAACACAGAGAACTACTAAGAGATTGTTAACCTTACAAGTTATTTTACCAGCAAAAAATTGGCTTATTTGGAAATAACAGAGAAATGCAATTTAGAACATGCAAGCTATGGCAAAACCATAGGCAAGTACAACAAAGTTGAGGAACATTGTTTTATGGAGAAGAAGGAGGAAGTTAAGAAGAGGTGTTTTAAACAAAAAGTCCTTTGGAGAAAAGCATGGCTCCAGGGTGATAGTTTCTCATTGGCTGAGTTGCAAGGGTAGTCGATATCTTGTAGGAGATGCAATGTACATCTTTCCCTGTTGGGGCCAGTAATTGATGATTACTTCCTGTTGATTCTTCTGCTGGGGTCTAATTGACAATTCTTCCTGTAATTGATGTTGAGTGATAAGGCTTTCCCTTCTATCCTCCTGACTACATCTTAGTGAGTTTTCCCTTTATTAATTTCACAAGATGAATGTATTTCATGCTGCTTCTCTATCAAACATACCACATGCCATATTCAAAAAGATAAAATAATGAATGTGATTGTTTGACTTATGTACCCTAAAAATGTAGAGTTAAATATCTTATTGTTTAGAAATGGGACGAGTTTCCTAAACCACACAATCAGCACAAAGAAAAATCATGGGACTTTTAAAATTTTGTCTTGTGTAAAGTGTAACATAAGGAAGAAGGTGTAGCTGATTGCTAAACCAGTGAATAGAGGGGTCATATGGAGAAGTACATTACTGGGGAAGTCAGTACTAAGACTATACTACAAAACATAGAGTGACAAGTAACAACAGTGATGGCAGTGGTTAACCGTTGTGTTGCCCTTTCAAAGTTCCTGCTTCTATGGAAATAGAATTCAGCAAAGGAATACTATCATACACTCCTGTGAAGGGGAACTGAATATGGAAGAAAATGGAGGCAGAATTAATACTGAAGTGGAAAGAACAACAAATTTGTGGACTTTAGGTATCAAGAGAATCTAAATATGTTTTGCCACAAAGTACTGTTATAATTTGGGGGAAATATCTCTCCATTTTTCTAAGTCTCAATTTCCTTATCCAAAATAAGAGGGTGTTGGACTTAGTAATTTTAGTTCCCTTTTAGCACAAATGTGTTCTTATTTTAGAGTCCCTTATAAGTTAGGTTGATGTGACTATTGTTGTGACTTGGAAGATCCAGGGTGGAAAACTGAGAAGTTTCATCCATACCAAATAGACTCACCTATTTGGAAAAATGAATCAATTTCCTTACAAGTAATATCAGTTATCTCTGTGGCAAGATTAAGATGAATGTTCTATCTACCAAGGAATTGTGCCCACTCCTCATTGCACTTACGTTTGTGAGAACATTTTTGGTGGCAAAGGATAGAAAACACAACTTGAATTAAAGTAAGCAATAAAGAGAAACTTGCATTATACAATCAAAAATGTCAAAGGAAGATAAGACTTGAGGTGGAAATTCAAAAGGTGTCATAAGGATATAGTCTCTACTTTTGACTCTGCTTGTCTCTATATTACATTTATTTTCAAGTTCTGCAAGGTGTTAACGTGGCTGCCAAAATATTCAGCATGAGTTATTCCAGATTCAGATACCCCAGAATCTTTCCAGTATCTCTAATACAGCTCCTGGAATTCACTAGATTGGAGCATTTGGCTTTATGCTCTCATCTTTTAATCAGTCATTGCCTGGGGTATGAAGAATACTAACTTGTTAGGCTCACTAAAGAGGCAAATATTAATTCCCATGGACTATTACTTGCTTTGGCCTGTATCAGTTCCTCAAGCTGACTTAAAGTCACAACAGCCCCCTACATAGCACTCTCCATAAATAAAGCACTTGCCTGCTTTATTTTTCTCCATAGTGTCTATCATTACCTGATATACTTATTCTTATATATTTATTTGTGTATCTATCCCTCCTCAATTAGAACATGAGTGGCATTAGAGCAGGGATTTTTCCCCTGACCTAGAAAAGAGCATGTCATTTGGGATAGGCTCATTCGTGAATAACTGTGTGAGAAACATATATTATTATTCACCTTTTATAGGTAAGGAGAGGAGACCGAGGCACAGAAATGTAAAAGTGCCCAAAATTATGCATCTAATAAGTTGCTGAGCTGTAACTCACACCACTGACTTCAAAGGTGGCACTTAAGTTATACTAGTTGCCAGAAGAACTTGTTTTATACTATATCCACCATTTGGTAGTATTCCAAATGAGAGGATGACTTAGGGACTCAACCTCAGGTTTCTGTACCAAAATGAGGTCCTAATATAAAGGATTATGTCTTTTTGATAAAAGAACAATCTAACCTCCCTGGATATTAGTTCAAATACTAGCTCCATTTGCACATCAATGTTTGAACTGAATATTTAAGCCAAATCAGTATCATTAACTTTCACTTGATTGAGCTCAAACACCCCTAGGTAACTTTCTCAAACTTCTCCCATTCATAGATGACACAGCTGGGTAGAAATTAGTCTCTAAAAATACTTTCACACAACCGGCTTGTTTTCTAGTCACTGTCTGCTTATGTTATGCTCATTCCATCTGTCAATAGATGTGAGTCACACATTCGACCTTTCAGCTTCACTTGCGCACATAAATTTCTTCCAATTTCCTGTGAAACAAACACTTTTAACTCTTTAGGGTTTTGTAATGTGTACACAGGTCATTCAAGGGTGATTCAAATAACAAAACCCCCTCAACTGTGTGACAAATTTGACTTGAGCCCTTTATTCCAGGAATAGATTTTCTTTTACTGTTTCACTAATAAATGTAGGTCTAGATATAGACACAGACATACAAATAAATTTGTATATATTTCTATATACATGCAACCAAACCTTCCAGTGACTTTCCACAATGTAGGATAACTAAAAACAAAACAGTTTAAAGGAGGCACAGTACCCGCTAACAAATTCCTGCTAACCCTCCCTAGGTCTATGTAGTTTTTCCTCTCACAGTTCATATTAAAGGAGACTTGAACATTCAAGTAAGAAAGCAAAGTTGATTTCTCTGTAATGTCTACCTGGGATCATGACTGTCTTATCAGATTTGTTTAATCTTTGTATCCTGACGACACACAATAAAGACTCCAAGTTTGAAAGATAGGTTGGCAGGAACACATCTCAATTTTGAGAGATTTTATTTGAGTTTAAATTACAACTAGTTCCATGATTTAACAAAACGCACAAAACTCTCCCTAATGGCTTTTATGATAAAAAACATACAATAACTGAATAACAAAATGACAAAATTGACAAAGATAGGAAAAAAAAAAACCACAAAGTGTTTTACCTCAAAAGCTGTTCTTACCCCGGACAAAAGAGGAATAACAAGACACTTTCCTTCTGTTTCTTTCTTGGTTACCAATCCCAGAGTGGCTGAAAGAATGAGAGCTATTTCAAGTACTGTGGATGAGAGCTGTACCTGCAAAGCTCTAGGAAAATGGAAAAGAGATATTCTTCCTAGTGTTGTGCCAAAATATTAAGGACTATTCCTCCATGCCCATTTCTGTTTTACTTTTTTTCTTCCTTCCCTGTTAGTTAGGAAATCTATCGGCCTCAATAAAATTTTCTGACTACACTTCCTTCATTATGGATACAGCTCTAGGAACACAGGGACAAATAGTTACTCAGGAGAAGGTCTATGATTATTAACAATATAATCAAAGCACCTCATCTGAGACCAAAAGAGGTAGAAAAACTTTCCCTGGTCACACACTCCAGATGGAGAACCCAGAGATTCTGATTCACTGACCAATGCTTATTAGATTATGCCACAGTGTCTATTTCATATCTCTGTTTGAGCTGCTAGAAGTGGGTCCTCTGAATCATCCTAGCAAAAAGTATAAACCACAGTTTATCTTTAATATGTCAGTCCCAAATCTTGGTGTGGTTTTTCCTGAAAATTTAGAACAAAATGGCCAGGAACCTGGGGCTGGGTGCAGTGATTGCTTGGGGAAACCTCTAAATATATGGAAGTATGTGGGAGATGAAGGAAATTTTAGCATGCACAAATACATGGCACCCATGGAAGGTTGGAGACATATCCCATTCCAGCTTTGCTGACCTGGAAGAGAGAGCTCCATGTGGTATAATAGAACTCTGTATGAAATAAGGCAGATCCAGGATCCAATCCAACCTCTTCAACTGAATGGTCTCACACAAATGGCTCAATTTAATCACTTATAAAATGGAAAGAATGGGGAAAAGGTGGTAATAATAACTAGCTTGAATTATTAAGAAGATGAAATGATATGAAATACTATCTGTCTTACCACTGAATCCTCAGTTCCTTGGTGCTGCCAAGGAATTATTCCCTCAGTTTCCTGGGTTTGGCACATAGTGTGAGTTCTCTATAGGTTAGTTGTTCTCTCTGAACTTCTTTTTTTGCCTAAAAGTAAAGGATCTTCTTCCAATGCGATTCAGATTCATTATCCTGAGAATGTGTGGATAGTGAAAACTAATTAACTTATTGTTATGGTATGCCTGAGGAATAGAACATCCTAAATGAAAGGCAAGTCTGGAATCCTTCATCATTAGTTATTAATAATTGCAATTATTAATATTGATAGTTCATTATTATCATAAATATTAATGGAGATGCCCAGGAAGTAAGAAAGGACATTTAGCATGTGACAAGGCAGTCAAGTAGTCACAGCATCTGTTGTTGCAAAGGCCATCTCATTAAGGAAATAGCCAAAACATAATCCCATATAGATTTGGCAATACCAAGTTCAAGAAACGTTGGATTTCATTTAAAAGACTAATGAAATTTATTACCAAGAGAACAACATTCAAGTCCCCAACTAAGGAGAAAACATTTTACATAGAAAAGGCATGCCAGTAGTTTGGAGCATAAGAAGAACCAAAATGATGCCAAATTTAAATTCAGATCTCTCTCTAAGGGAAAACCATTAAGAATATCAGCCTTTTTCCCCAGGCCACAGAGAATAATCCAAGGAGATTTAACCACAAAATGAAGAAAACAAAATGTTGGTTGCAAATAAAACTTCCTGGCAGGAAAAGTCTATCAAAATGATGACTCTTTCCAAGAAGGTGATTCAACCAGCCTCCCAGGGGGAATATGAACCCAGGTAGCACAGAGGAATAGAAAGTACATCATGGTGAACAGTTCCCTGGGTGTACACTGGCCACACCAAGAAGTCTTTCCGTCTTGATTCTCTGTGATTTCAGCACAAATTGCTTTGCTGGGGGTTGGGGGAGCGGATTCCTGACCCCTTTTGGAGCTCATGAAGTTGCCAGTACATGACTAAATCAATGGAAAAGTGAAAAGCAAGGAGGCTCCCAAATCAGATTACTGTGTAAATATTAGAGATACTTCAGAGGACCCAGTGTATTTGGACGCTGGCTTCTGAGTCAAAAAGCAAATTTGTTCTTCAGGTATCTGTGTTTATGGCCTTCAGTTTACTGTCCAGTTGGTGTTTTAAACAAATAACTTTCTAAACTTTATTTCATGACATCTTAGTCACATTGCAAGGTTATTCTCCGTAGGCAGTGAGTCAAAGGGAAGTAGCAAATGACATAACCATTTTTGTAGCCACTTTCCTTTGGCTAGAGCTTTAGTGTGACAAGAGAAATATTTAAGGTGGTGACTCCATACTTATTTTCCTCTCAATTGATATTCTTGGAAGTCTATTTACATGTTACCTGGAACAAGATGGGATGCATATAAATAATGAACATGATCCTATTCTAGTAAAGAAAACCACTACTACAAATTATGAGCAGGAATAGGTCAGAGAAGTAAATAACCTAGTGCCAAATTATGTTGGATTCTTATCTAGAAATTCTTTCCCCAAATTAAGACTCAATAAACCTGAACTAAAGTAAATTGTCATACTACAGAAGGTGAATGAAAGCTAGATACAGAATCAGAAATTTAGCTTTCAAAAGCTTCATTATTTCCAGTCTTCATTTTAGCCCACATGTGCATTTCAGGAAGATTGCTCCAAAGTTAATTTAGGTACAGCAAACCCATTTTACTTTTATTATATTCTATATAACTGGGGCAGAAATCATAAGTGAAATGAATCTCAATTAGAAAATCACTTGTGTAGTCAAAATGGCTGGCCTTGTTGCCAACTGGGCACTGTAATCCCAAAATAAGAAAGTCTAGTGTCTGTAAAGGTCTTTACATTGTCCAAAGTGTGTTTATGTGCAATCATCTTCTCTTTTTGCATAAAGAAGAAGCTAACTGCCAGCGAGGTTAATTGAAGTGACCAATGAGACATGAGAGTTTGGACCTAGGGCGGATCACAAACACAGTTTACTAAAATGACCAATATACTCCTGCTCATGGCAGTAGCAGCCCACATACAGATGGCTGTTTTTCTTCTCTCATCCTTTTGCAGCCAACTTTTCTGCCATTGGTATTTTAATGCCACTTTGCTACTCCAGATAATAGGTATTTCAGATCCCTGAGAGGTAAAAATCTCAGATACCTGGTAGGTAAATTCTCAAAAAGGAATGCAGTATAGATAACTTGGGGGCCAGTGACTACTGCCCACTCCATCAGTTTATTTGACCACTCTTTACTGTTGAATCCTTGCTCCTCAAAAACTACTCAGACTTAGTTGTCAGACACATCTAAATAGAAATCAACATTTAGCCACTCACTTGTGGGAAATGTACTGAAATCATCTAAAATGGGTATTATATTAACCACTGTTAATGGTTGCTTTGAGGATTAAATGAGCGCTAATGCACCTAGATACATATCATTGGCAATCAAAGTTTTCCTCTTTCACTCACTCTCCACTTTCTCCACCCCAGATCTACATGCTACAAATTAACATAAATAAGGTCATCCCACAGTGCTCTGCCTTATTCCAATAGCCAATGACTTGCTGTAAATTGAGGCCCCAACCTCAATTTACTTAAAAACAGATTGTCAAAACCCGACCTATATATAAATTGCTCTGTCACAGTGATCTTGCCCTTAAAAGACACTATATTTAATCATTTTATTATTATATCTCAAAGAAAAGGGCAAAAGCAAATTTTAAAAAAGGGTACAGAGTAATAGTTATAATGCAGACAATTGTGTAATTAACACCTGAGTCAAGAAATAGAACACTGCTAGCAACACAGATGTTCTTGTGAGGGTACGACTTTTCTTAGAGACAGTCACAAGCGTATATAGAAATAGTGATATAGTGGAAAAGACATGGATTCTAAGATTACACAGCCCTGGGATTAATTGTGTTTCCCTCACTTATAACCTATGGGATTTTGGCCAAGTCACTTAATCTCTTTGACCCTCAACACTCACATTTGTAAAATGGGAATGATAAAATTTGCATTTCAGTGTAACTGTGAGATTGGTATATATACATAAACACATACATGTGTATGTGTGTGGAGGGCATATATAGTTCAATGAACAGTAACTATTACCATTAGTAATCAAATTTCAAAGGCATCATGATATATATTGGCTTTAATACATGATAACTTCACTCATTTCAGTAATTTAAATTGTAAACTTTGCCTTGGCTAAAATTTGTCTTTGCAAAAATTACATATCTAAAGAATAATGATTTATATATTACATTAGAATATAGAAGATTGAGGGGCACGTGGGTGGCTCAGTCAGTTAAGTGTCTGCCTTAGGCTCAGGTCATGATCCTGGGGTTCTTGGATCCAGCCCTAAGTGGGGCTCCCTGCTCACCAGGGAGTCTGCTTCTCCCTCTCCTCTGTCCCTCCCCTGCTTGTGCTCTCTTTCTCACAAATAAATGAATAAAATCTTTTTAAAAAAAAACTAAAATGTTAAAAAAAAAGAATATAGAAGATTTATTTAATAAACTTTTAGGCATTGTGTGCACTGCAAATTGAAAATTTTGTTAAAATATACTCAGAATTTCCCATTAGATTGTACATTGCTGTTTACTAAAATATTAAAGAAATGATATTTTACTGAAACATTCTAAGTTCAGACTTTTAACTAATTGACCAAAGTAGACTATCGCCAATTAATTGGACTTAACAGTGCTTTGATGAATTATTACTACATTTCTATCAATAACCTTTTGTAGCAATACAGTTTTAAAAATATCATGATTAAATTGAATTATTAAACTATCTCCTTATAGAATAAATCTCATTCCAGAATATTCTAGCATGCCATTCGTGGGAAAACCTACATATAACTTAAGGCAATAAGAGAATGGTCCCAAATTTTCTAGAGTTCTCAGGAAGTACATCAATCTGTTTAAATTATTTTTGTACCTGTGTTTCTTTCATGATGGCAAAATTAGGAAAGAGATAATGGGAATATATTTAGATGATTAGCATTTACTGCTTTATGTTTAGTTTTGACTTCTGCCCTCCAACTGGGAATAATGCATGGACAATTTTATTTTCCCACAACTGTAAATATATGATCTTGTTATGTCTTGTGTTTGAATCTCATCTCTGAACTCTTCATATTTGATATTTATTTCTTTTTAAAGATTTTATTTATTTGAGAGAGAGAGAATGAGATAGAGACAGAGAGAGCATGAGATGGGGGAGCGTCAGAGGGAGAAGCAGACTTCCTGCTGAGCAGGGAGCCCGATGCGGGACTTGATCCTGGGACTCCAGGATCATGACCTGAGCTGAAGGCAGTCGCTTAACCAACTGAGCCACTCAGGCGCCCGATATTTATTTCTTAATGCCTTTTAGCTTTGGTGGTGTCACCCCTAAAATTGAAATAATAATACTAGCTGTACCTATATCACAAATCTGTATTAAGGATCAACTGATAATATATGTAAAATACACTTTTTTAAAACCATAACTTGAAATACTAATGGAAATTATGATCACTATTTTCTTGTCTTGCCAAAGTTTAGTTAATTCAATTTTTATGAGTTGTGATGTTCTTGAAATGGATTATTTTACAGATCCTATTTCACTGTTTACCTTACTTTGGAGATGTCCTTAGAATGTAAAAGGGAAAGTCATGTTTATGGCTACATTCTTTGTGGATTAATGGTTCCAAGAAGAATCTTGGCTTCACCTTTTTGTTAGGTCTATCAAGTGGCATCTTGCCACTCAGGAATGCTCTAGTTATGATTCAAAAACTTTCAGAATTCACTTTTATATTAAGATGGATAAGACTGATTACTTTGACTAAGACTAGTAATTAAGATTATCCTTTAAATAGTCTGACTACAGATAAAATGTGGACACAGCAGTAAGCACATTAAGTACATGTAGATCCACCAAGGAATTTGCTGCAACATGGTTTCCTCTTCCTGAAAGGTTGTTACCCTTCTCTTCCTGTTGAAACTTGACACATACTTTAGAATCCAACTTAGCTGTTACCTTTTCTATAATGGTAATTCCCCCCAGAGAATAAAGTCAAGGCCTCTCCGCATCACTAAAACACTACCTCTCTTCTACATTTCTACTGCCTCTCTCATCCACCGGATCCTGGCATCCTTCAGGTCAGGAACCTAGTCTCACTCATTCTTGTATCTTTTGGGTTATCATAATGCCTTTCATCTTTCTCATTGTGGTGGTGAATGCTAGTTTCCCCCAATTATCTGATATCACTTTCTCATATTTTTTCACTTGGGCCTATGACTGCCCAGAATAATGATTATATTTCCCAAGCTAGGTACAGCCCCGTAACCAAGTCCATCTAAGTCATGATTTAATAGCAGAAATGACATCAGAAAATTCTGGATTGTACCTCTTAAAGGGAAATGTGTCTTTATTTATCTTCTTTTCCCCTCTTTTTTAGTCATCTTGAAACATGCAGATGAGGGCAACATTCTAGGGAACATGGAATAACATGATATAAGGAGACTGTGCCCTCACACCATGGAGCTACCATCCTAATTCTGGTATTCTTAGACTGTTAGTGGGGAGAAAAACCAACTTCCACCATGTTTAAGCTTCTATTGTTTTAAGTCTCTATTATGGCAATCAAACTTATACCCTAACAAATGTACTTCTGTACTGGGGATGCAAATAATTACATTTGGACAGAAAAAAATGTTTTATGTAATATAAATTGAGGAGTGCCTGGATAGCTCAGTCCATTAAGCACCTGACTCTTGATTTTGGCTCAGGTCATGATTTCAAGGTCGTGACATCAAGTCCTGCATCAGGCTCCATGCTGGTTATGGAGTATTTTCTCTCTCCTTCTCCCTCTGCTCCTCCCCAGACACTTCTCTCTCTTTCTCTCTCTCAATAAATGTTTAATACAAATCAAAGTGGTATGTTAATGCAGCCATATTATGTTAATGCAGCCATATTAACTCCCCTTTGGGCATATTTGCTGTTATTTGCTCTTTTAGCTAAACAGATCATCTAAGCTTTGGGTTTCAAATACATTTAGGTTGCTTGTTTACATCAATGACATTTTCTATGGTGTTTAACAGTATGCTCTTTTCTGCTGGAATAGGATTCCAAAAGGAGATTGCAGAAAGAGTATGACTTGAGCTTTGATATAATGTTGACTATGGGTCTAAATCTAGACTATATTAGAAATTGTTTTGTTCATTTTCTATGTCTTCACATAGGCTATTTCCATTTTCTGGGAGGCTCCTATATTTGGGATTACTTTATATACTATTTATCCTTTTGATCTCAACATGAATATTATTTCCTTTGGGAAAGCCATCACTGAACTTACAGGCTTATTAAAAATTAGTATGACATAGTACCATATTTTGTCACTGCAATTACTGCATTACTACTGTAATTATATAACACTTTGTATGAATTTTAATTTGATGGCTGATCTTCCCACCAGACTAAGTTCCATGAGTGCAGAGACAATGTCTATAAATCTTACTGATGTATCCTGAGCACCTGGAATATTTTATGTATTCAATAATTATTTGTTGGAAGGAGGTAAATAAAGAGAGAAAGAGGAAAACTACCCAGCCATGAAAAGGAGAAGAACTAGAAGACACTATGGGGATCTGATTATTTGAAATACCCACATAATGAGGGAAAATATGTTTCTAGAGGGGAGGGGTTTCAGTCATTAAAATTAATTCCCTCAAT
Source organism: Neomonachus schauinslandi (assembly GCF_002201575.2). Taxonomy (NCBI): domain Eukaryota; kingdom Metazoa; phylum Chordata; class Mammalia; order Carnivora; family Phocidae; genus Neomonachus; species Neomonachus schauinslandi. Next base: position 30,080,375 of record NC_058413.1, on the reverse strand, counting down.
TCTCTTCATTTTGTATGGGTAGAAAAAGAATAAGACTTTCATTTTATTACTATTATTTTCTTTCATATCCAAAAAATCAAAGCTTGAAATCTTTGCATATTTACAAATCAGCGGTTACCTCCAAAAAATCCTCTATAGCATCTCGGGATTTATGCCCAGGGTCTTCCAATTTTTCTTATTTCTTGAATAAGAATTTGCCAAGAGGGATTTGATCAGGCCCACCTCTGGCGCCGCCAGCCTGACTGAATTTCCTGGTCCACTAGGTGGTGTTGGAAATGTCACTTGAAGGAGTGCTGCCAAGTTAGAAAATGGACTGCTTATGGCTCCACATGCAGATAGGGACAGGTGTCTTCATCTGGCTGCTGGCTTTTCTGTGCCATGAGAAGTTTCTGTGAATACAAAAATTGATAAAGTTTCTTTTGAAATAGGGATTTTACATTTCCAACACATTTCAACTAAAAAATATTTGACAGAGTTGATCCTCCTGCACATTGATACACTTTTTTCACTTGGCTTTCAGAATACCACACTCTGCTGGTATTCTTCTACCTCACTGACCCCTTCCTTTTGGTCCCTTTTGCTCATTAGAGTACCTCACAACTCATTCCTAGGGTCACTTCTCTTTCCCACCTGCACTTACTCAAAGAGTTCATTTGTACTCTCAGTTCTGACCAGGATCTCTGCTGATGATTCCCAATTTTGTATCCCTAGCTATACTCCAGACCCATGTACCCAACCATTCATTTGGCTGTTCACGTCATCATACATTCACCATAACAAAAAATGAACTTCTATCCCACTTCCATATTTGCATAATCTCAGTTGCTTGAAACCCAAGCTTTAGTTATGAAAGGAAAAAAAAAAAAGTGACATCAGGATGGCAGCCTTCAGGCTTCTCTCTTACATTTCACTGCTGAGCGAGCAGGACATCTTGTGTACTCTATCTCAAAGTATATCTATACTTTGGCCATTTCTCAAATGACCTGCATCATATCTTGCCTGCATTATTAAATGATCTCCTATGTGGTCTCCCTGATTGTACAAAATCTTTGGTCCCTATCACCAAATCTTCAAATAGCAACCAGAGAGATCCTTTCAAAACATAAGTCAGAAAATGTCATCTGTCTCTCCAAAAACTAGTGGTTTCCATTCCACACAAAGTTACAGCCAGTGTCCTTTTCTTCACAGCCTTTTGTGATCTTCCCTCATGACCTGCCTAACCTCATCTCCTTTTCTCCTTGTTGCTTACTCTGCTTCAGCCACACTGGCCTGCTCACTGCTGTTCAATTGCACCAGGCAGCTTCTCATACCAGGACCTTTACACTGGCATTCCCTCTGCCTGGAATGTTCTTTCCATCCATCCACGTGGCTAACTCTCTTACAACCTTTGGGCTCTACTCAAATATCATTTCCTCTGAGGTTTGCCCTGTACCACCCCCATCACCTGACCCCTCCAACTGTGCTAGGTCTTCTTTAACCATATTAATTTAACCTCCTAACACTTTATCTAATTTATATATTTTTGTGGGGCATTATGTATTTTTTATCATTCCTATGAAAATATAAGTTCCATTAATGCAGGGAATTTTTTCTTGTTTTATTTAATAACTAGAACTTGTTTCTGGTGCACAGTTAAGAGTTTAATAAATATTTATTAAGCAGATGACACTTTGGCAGGAACAGGTCAAATTTGCCTGCTATTACCACTACTATTCAGTATGATACTAACTGACTAAGTCAATGAAAGAGAACAAGGAAAAGAATGAGTTATAAATAACAGAAAGGGAGAGCCAGGGTGCCTGGGTGGCTCAGTCATTAAGCGTCTGCCTTCAGCTCAGGTCATGATCCCAGGGTCCTGGGATCGAGCCCCGCATCGGGCTCCCTGCTCAGCAGGAAGCCTGCTTCTCCCTCTCCCACTCCCCCTGCTTGTGTTCCTGTTCTCGCTATGTCTCTCTTTGTCAAATAAATAAAATCTTAAAAAAAAAAAAAGGGGAGAGCCAAAACTATGACTATGTGCATATATAATTATCTACCTATGAAACAAGAAAGTGATCTAAGAGATGTGTAAGAACAAATGAAAGAATTCAGTAAAAAGGACACATTCATGCTCAATATGTATTTTTAAAAGATGAATAATTTTTCTATTTGCCAAAAGTAACTAAATTTAAAAACAGAAAGAGATCCTGTTTGCAATATAAAAAAAAAAAAAAGAATAAAATGCCTAAGAACACACCTAATAAAAGAAGCTCAATTAGTTAAGCATAGGACTCTTGATTTCAGCTCAGGTCATGATCTCAGGGTTGTGAGATCAAGCCCCGCATCGGGCTCCCTGCTCAGTAGGGAGTCTGCTTGAGAGTCTCTCTCTCCCTCTGCCCCTTCCCCTGCTTGTGCTCTCTAAATAAATAAAGAAAAGAAAAGTTCAAGGCTTACATTAAGAAAACTATCAATAGAATATCAAATAAATTAAATAGCATATCAAGTTCATAGGAAGATGTATTATAGACAAAATAATTTTCCAAAGTAATTGATGATTTTAATGCATTTTAATCAAAATAGAAAAGGAAATTTATAACTTTAGCAACTTATTTCAAATTCAAATGGAGGAAAATATTTAAGTATATTTAATACATTTCTACCAAAAGTAAAAAGAAAGGAAGGAGGGAAGGAGGGAGGAAGGGAGGAAGGGAGGGGGGAAAGAATGAGAGAGATCAATATTATTAGTACAGGAATAGACCAGATCCATGACATTTCAAATTTCTCTCTTTTTTTTTTTAAAGATTTTATTTATTTGACAGAGACACAGCGAGAGAAGGAACACAAGCAGGGAGAGTGGGAGAGGGAGAAGCAGGCTTCCTGCCGAGCAGGGAGCCCGATGAGGGGCTCGATCCCAGGACCCTGGGATCATGACCTGAGCCGAAGGCAGACACTTAACGACTGAGCCACCCAGGCGCCCTGACATTTCAAATTTCTTAGCAAAAGATGGACTATTAAATCATGTGCAGATAATCCGCTTTTTGTTAGGAAAATAACAAGTCAGACTGTACCTCAGACATGCATCAAGTTCGATTTGTGACGGATCAAAATGCTATAACTAAACTAAGTATTGTGAGAAATATAGGAGAATATCTTATAATTTTGCAGTAGAGAAGGGCTTCCTTAGGAAAGATACAAAACCTAACAAGTCTAAGAAAAACATTACCCCCTTTGCCCTCATAAAAACGAACAGAAATAATTTTTAAAAATGGGTTAGCATAGGCATCATTAACATTCTTAAATATCCAGGATGCCTAAAGATCTCTTTCAAATCAGTAGAAAAAAAGAAAAGCTTTCCAGAGGTCAAAATATATGAAAATATAGTTTACAGAAAAAGGAAAATATGGAAAAAATCTCACTGAAATCAGGGAAACCCAAACTGAAAGAGAACATGTTTTTTACCCATCTAACACATAAAAAAAGCTTAAAATATTGCCAAAATGTAGTATCAAACAAAGATATAGGGAAATGGAAATATATCCTACACTCCAAGGTAAGAGGTGTAAACCTCTGAAGCCACTTATTTAATGACTCAACTCCTCTGCAACTCTCTCTTGAAGAGGAAGAAAATGAGAGGAGCATATAACAAGCACTCTCTCATCTTTTTGATACAGATTCCATTCTCTCTCCTTGATTCCAATTATTCTTATCAACCCAACCATTTATTGACTACTTACTGACTCCCAATTATAAATGCTATAGCAAAAAAAAAAAAAAAAACTTTATACACAGACACACACGCACATGCACACATACGCACACAGTGAATCAGAGCCCACTGGCTCTGGGCTGCACAATCTATTGGATGAAGAAGAGCCTTCATAAGTATTTCTTATTCAAGATAGATTGTTAAGTGCTCCAATAAAGGCACACATCAAGTGCTATGGGACCACTGGGGAGGAAGAGATTAATTGCTACCATTACCACATTTTTAAAATCAATTTATCAGCTTCCCAGCTTTGCAATTTAAAGGAAATTTGCCAAGGCACTTAGAACAAAAGTATCTGTATATAATTTTCTTTCACTAATCTCCTCCAGATCCTTTCACTCTGTTACATACAATCAGCATGGTGTTTTTTTTTCTTTTTTCTTTTTTTTCTTTTTTTTTTTTTTTTCCCCCCCCCCCCCCCCCCCCCCCCCACTTTCTGGTCAAAATATGACTCAGAATGGAAGACTGACTTTGGATACAGTGTTGATGCCTTAGATTGCTTCACTCTTGCCATTTGTGATCTCAGAAATATCATACAATAAAGGTCATTCATTCTACCAGCATGAGAAATAGTTTTGGGGGAAAATTTATGCACATAAGAAACTTGTGACTTCCTTACACTCTAAAATTGTGAAGGATTTCTACCAGTTGTCTCTTAGGGAAATAATGTTCTGCTGATTATTTCTGCTTTCCTATTTGTTGCAAATTATATAATTTATCCAAATTGATAACAAAGTATGTAGAAAGTAAATTGAGTACAAGAAGCTGATTTTTGTTACCCATTTACAGATGAAGTTTCTCAATTTTTATTTACTTATTCTTTCAACTAATATTTGTTGAGTACCTACTAAGTTCAAAGCACTCTTCTAGATGCTAGGCAACAGAGATGAACAAAATATACGAAGTCCCTAAACTCATTGGATTTATTTTCTCATAGAGGAAACCAACAATAAACAAACATTAACAGAGCACAACTTCAGATAGCACTAAGTGTTAAAAGTGGCAAGAAAGGGATGGATTTAGGGGACAGCAAGTGATAGGAGAAAAGGCTATTCTAAGATACAATGGTAAGAAGAAATTTGAGCAAAGTTCAAAAATTAGAACACATGCTATGTGACGATAGGAGGAAACGCCATTCCAAGCAGAGAAACTCACAAGTACAGACACAGAGAGGGAACTAGGTATGTTCCAAGAACTCTTAGAAGTGGGGTGTCCAATTATTCCAGTTTGTCAAGGTCTATGAAGATCCCTGGGAGGCTTGTCTTTCAATGTGAAAACAGAAAACCCTGGAAAAACAATATTGAATTGAATCCTAACTTGGAAATTTGCCTTAACCAGAGCAGATGAAAAATGGAGAAAGTAGTGGGAGATGAGTTTACTGAGGTAAGCAGGTACCAAATAATGTGGAACCTTTAGAATCTGGTACAGAGACTGCACATTTTAATGTGACCAAGCCTTTGGAGAGGTATAATTAGAAGAACCATGTAATCTGAATTATTTGTTTTATTGAAATAAGTAGGCATCCTTCTTTTGGGGAAAGCTTACTGTTTTCTCTCTGGTCTCTCTGGGGAGACATCTCATCAATCTGAGCATTTCTGAAGGCCAGAGTCAGAAAATTCTGAGCAGAAGATTCACCTGCCCTCAACAATGTTTCCAAAGATATATTTAGAAATATGTTTTTGTAAGTGCCTTCGTGCTTCTCTTTTAAGATTCCGGAGCAAATAGCCTTCACATAGAGGAAAATGTTGAAATAAACTACACTGGGTCTGTTAATATAGGTATGAGATCTCAGACTATGGCCATGGCCCATTAGTCACCTCTTAGTCATTCATAACTGAAGGCACAATGCAATCACTGACATGATCTGAGTCCAAGAGCTCTTTATTCAGCAGAAATACTGAAGGTTTCTCTCACTACATTTTCTGTGTTAATGTCTCTTTTTTTATAGTGTATTTCCTGGAAAGTCTCAAAGCAATTTCTCTAAGCTATGAAAATGTCCTTATCTTTTGGCCCAAATGGAAAAATATACCCTTCATGGCTAGAATGACGACCTCTAAATGGACTGCTGTGTTCAGTCCAAACTGTAACAGCAAAATACTAAAGTCTAAGACTCTTTGATGCTGTGCTTCTCTCCACTGTGCTTCATTTTGTCTGAAGCACAGATGCTGAGAAAACTTTTTTTAACTAATTTTTTTTAAAATTCTAAATTAAAATTGAAAAAAGGGAGAAAGAGATGGTGATATTACCAATAATAAGTAAAGGATTCAAGAGGAAAGAAAGATGAAGTAAATGTGAGAGACAAATTCCATCTAGTAAGGAAGAACTAAAGCTCACTCCCTCTTTGGAGATCCTAAAAAGCCTGGACATTTTCAAGTCCTTTCCAGTGGAGGGGCTGCTCGATAGAAGGATGACCTAGGATGCAAAGACGGAAAAGGTAAAGACAGGCAGAAATAATTTATATGCACAATGTTTTTCTAATTTCCTTTGACAGCAAGTTCTCCATGAATTAGTCACTGCCACTTTCTGATCAGAATTACTTCTACTTTGGAATACAGAGTGGAAAAAATTATTAATAATAATTTGAAACAGTTGCATCAGAGTGGATGGATTAATGGTGAATCACTTTTATTTTAAATTTCCCTCTATGCTTTAATTATTCCTTAAAAATGAGCAAAAAGAAAATAATGAAACATGTAGATGGAACCAAATTTATTGTTCAATAATTCTAGTTTAAATTTAGTTTAATTGGATTTGTAATTAATGAGACTTAACATAGGTATATTTAACAAAGTATACAGAACCCAGAGTATAAATAACACTAGGTTATATGTGTATAACCTCACTGTATTTACAGTAGGTTTCTTCCCAGTTATGTATATAATGCATTTAAGAATCCTAACATTTGGATTACATATTTCATGAAATATTCATGATCTGTTTAAGAAAGAAAAAAGCTCATTTCACTGAACTTGTATTCCTGAGTTATGGCAGATAGACTGTTTAGGAGATTATAAGCCTAGGGTACATATTGTCAGTGTTACACAAAGAATAGTCCATATACAATGTGGTTTCCAGGTAGGCAGATAAGAATAAATACAAATGAAAAATATATAATTATGTGCACCATCTTTTTTGTTTTGATTATTCTGTTATGTTAATCACCATACATTATATCATTAGTTTTTCATTTGTGTTCCATGATTCATTGTTTGCGTATAACACCCAATGCTCCATACAGAACGTGCCCTCTTTAATACCCATCACCAGACTAACCCATCCTCCCATCCTGCTCCCTTCTAGAACCCTTAGTTTTTCAGAGTCCATCGTATCTCATGGTTCATCTCCCCCTCTGATTTCCCCCCCCTTCGTTCTTCCCTTCCTGCTATCTTCTTCTTCTTTTTTTTTTTTTTAAACATATAATGTATTATTTGTTTCAGAGGTACAGGTCTGTGATTCAACAGGCTTGCACAATTCACAGTGCTCACCATAGCACATACCCTCCCTAGGGTCTATCACCCAGCCACCCCATCCCTCCCAACCCTCAGTTTGTTTCCTGAGATTAAGAATTCCTCATATCAGTGAGGTCATATGATACATGTCTTTACTCTGATTGACTTATTTTGCATCCACATCGTTGCAAATGGCAAGATTTCATTCCTTTTGATGGCTGCATAATATTCCATTGTATATATATACCACCTCTTCTTTATCCATTCATCTGTCGATGGACATCTTGGCTCTTTCCACAGTTCAGCTATTGTGGACACTGCTGCTATAAACATTGGGGTGAACGTACCCCTTCAAATCCCTACCTTGTATCTTTGGGGTAAATACCCAGTAGTGCAGTTGCTGGGTCATATGGTAGCTCTATTTTCAACTTTTTGAGGAACCTCCATACTGTTTTCCAGAGTGGCTGCACCAGCGTGCAGTCCCACCAACAGTGCAGAAGGGTTCCCCTTTCTCTGCATCCCCGCCAACATCTGTCTAATTTTAGCCATTCTGACTGGTGTGAGGTAGAATCTCATTGAGGTTTTGATTTGGATTTCCCTGATGCCGAGCGATGTTGAGCACATTTTCATGTGTCTGTTGGCCATTTGGATGTCTTCTTTGGAAAAATGTCTGTTCATGTCTTCTGCCCATTTCTTAATTGGATCATTTGTTCTTTGGGTATTGAGTTTAAGAAGTTCTTTATAGATTTTGGATACTAGCCCTTTATCTGATATGTCATTTGCAAATATCTTCTCCCATTCTGTCGCTTGTCTTTTGGTTCTGTTGACTGTTTCCTTTGCTGTGCAAAAGCTTTTTATCTTGATGAAGTCCCAATAGTTCATTTTTGCCCTTCCCTTGCCTTTGGCGATGTTTCTAGGAAGAAGTTGCTGCGGCTGAGGTGGAAGAGGTTGTTGCCTGTGTTCTCCTTTAGGATTTTGATGAACTCCTGTCTCACATTGAGGTCTTTCAACCATTTGGAGTCTATTTTTGTGTGTGGTGCAAGGGAATGGTCCAGTTTCATTCTTCTGCATGTGGCTGTCCAGTTTTCCCAACACCATTTGTTGAAGAGACTGTCTTTTTTCCATTGGACATTCTTTCCTGCTTTGTCGAAGATGAGTTGACCATAAAGTTGAGGGTCCGTTTCTGGGCTCTCTATTCTGTTCCATTGATCTATGTGTCTGTTTTTGTGCCAGTACCATACTGTCTTGATGATGACAGCTTTGTAATAGAGCTGGAAGTCCGGAATTGTGATGCCGCCAGCTTTGCTTTTCTTTTTCAACATTCATCTGGCTATGCGGGGTCTTTTCTGGTTCCGTACAAATTTTAGGATGATTTGTTCCATTTCTTTGAAAAAAGTGGATGGTATTTTGATGGGGATTGCATTGAATGTGTAGATTGCTCTAGGTAGCATTGACATCTTCACAATATTTGTTCTTCCAATCCATGAGCATGGCACGTTTTTCCATTTCTTTGTGCCTTCCTCAATTTCTTTCATGAGTATTTTATAGTTTTCTGAGGACAGATTCTTTGCCTCTTTGGTTAGATTTATTCCTAGGTATCTTATGGTTTTGGGTTCAATTGTAAATGGGATTAACTCCTTAATTTCTCTTTCTTCTGTCTTGGTGGTGGAGTGTAGGAATGCCACTGATTTCTGAGCATTGATTTTATATCCTGCCACTTTCCTGAATTCCTATATGAATTCTAGCAGTTTTGGGGTGGAGTCTTTGGGGTTTTCCACATAAAGTATCATATCATTGCAAAGACTGAGAGTTTGACTTCTTTGCTGATTTGGATGCCTTTTATTTCTTTTTGTTGTCTGATTGTTGTGGCTAGGACTTCTAATACTATGTTGAATAGCAATGGTGATATTGGACATCCCTGCTGCATTCCTGACCTTAGGGGGAAAGCTCTCAGTTTTGATATTTGCTGTGGGTTTTTCATAGATGGCTTTTATGATATTGAGGTATGTACCCTCTGTGCCTATACTCTGAAGGGTTTTGATCAAGAAAGGATGCTGTACTTTGTCACATGATTTTCCTGCATCTATTGAGAGGATCATATAGTTCTTGTTCTTTCTTTTATTAATGTATTGTATCACATTGATTTGCAATGTTGAACCAACCTTGCAGCCCAGGGGTAAATCCCACTTGGTCGTGGTGAATAATCCTTTTAATGTACTGTTGGATCCTATTGGCTAGTGTTTTGGTGAGAATTTTTGCATCCACATTCATCAAGGATATTGGTCTGTAATTCTTTTTGATGGAGTCTTTGTCTGGCTTTGGGATCAAGGTAATGGTGGCCTCATAAAACAAGTTTGGAAGTTTTCCTTCCGCTTCTATTTTTTGGAACAGTTTCAGAAGAATAGGTATTAATTCTTCTTTAAATGTTTGGTAGAATTCCCCTGGGAAGCCATCTGGCCCTGGGCTTTTGTTTGTTGGGAGATTGTTGATGACCGCTTCAATTTCCTTAGTGGTTATATGTCTGTTCAGGTTTTCTATTTCTTCCTGGTTCAGTTTTGGTAGTTGATACATCTCTAGGAATGCATCCATTTCTTCCAGATTATCTAATTTGCTGGCATAGAGTTGCTCATAATATGTTCTTATAATTGTTTGTATTTCTTTGGTGTTGGTTGTGTTCTCTCCTCTTTCATTCATGATTTTGTTTATTTGGGTCATTTCTCTTCTCTTTTTGTTAAGTCTGGCCACAGGTTTATGAATCTTGTTAATTCTTCCAAAGAACCAGCTCCTAGTTTCATTAATCTGTTCTACTGTTCTTTTGGTTTCTATTTCATTGATTTCTGCTCTGATCTTTATTATTTCTCTTCTCCTGCTGGGTTTAGGCTTTATTTGCTGTTCTTTCTTCAGCTCCTTTAGGTGTAGGGTTAGGTTGTGTACTTGAGACCTTTCTTGTTTCTTGAGAAAGGCTTGTATTGCTATATACTTTCCTCTTAGGACTGCCTTTGCTGTATCCCAAAGATTTTGAACAGTTGCGTTTTCATTTTCATTGGTTTCCATGAATTTTTTTAAATTCTTCTTTAATTTCCTTGTTGACCCATTCATTCTTTAGTAGGATGCTCTTTAGCCTCCATGTATTTGAGTTCTTTCCAACTTTCCTCTTCTGATTGAGTTCTAGTTTCAAAGCATTGTGGTCTGAAAATAGGCAGGGAATGATCCCAATCTTTTGGTACTGGTTGAGACCTGATTTGTGACCTAGGATGTGATCTATTCTGGAGAATGTTCCATGGGCACTAGAAAAAAATGTGTATTCTGCTTTGGGATGGAATGTTCTGAATAGATCTGTGAAGTCCATTTGGTTCAGTGTGTCATTTAAAGTCTTTATTTCCTTGTTGATCTTTTGCTTAGATGATCTGTCCATTTCAGTGAGGGGGGTGTTAAAGTCCCCCACTATTATTGTATTTTGTCGATATGTTGCTTTCCCATGTTAGGGGTATACATATTTACAATTGTTAGATCTTCTTGTTGGATAGACCCTTTAAGTAGGATATAGTGTCCTTCCTCATATCTTATTATAGTCTTTGGTTTAAAATCTAATTTGTTGGGGCGCCTGGGTGGCTCAGTCGTTAAGTGTCTGCCTTCAGCTCAGGTCATGATCTCAGGGTCCTGGGATCGAGCCCCGCATCGGGCTCCCTGCTCCGCGGGAAGCCTGCTCTCCTTCTCCCCCTCCCCCCTGCTTGTGTTCCCTCTCTCGCTGTGTCTCTCTCTGTCAAATAAATAAAATCTTTAAAAAAAATAAAATAAAATCTAATTTGTCTCATATAAGGATTGCCACCCCAGCTTTCTTTTGATGTCCATTAGCATGGTAAATCGTTTTCCAACAGTTCACTTTCAATCTGGGGGTGTCTTTGGGTCTAAAATGAGTCTCTTGCAGACAGCATATCGCTGGGTCTTGTTTTTTTATCCAATCTGATAGCCTGTGTCTTTTGATTGGGGCATTTAGCCCATTTACATTCAGGGTAACTATTGAAAGATAGGAATTTAGTGCCATTGTATTGCCTGTAAGGTGACTGTTACTGTATATTGTCTGTGTTCCTTTCTGGTCCTTGTTACTTTTAGGCTCTCTCTTTGCTTAGAGGACCCCTTTCAATATTTCTTGTAGGGCTGGTTTTGTGTTTGCAAATTCCTTTAGTTTTTGTTTGTCCTGGAACCTCTCCTTCTATTTTCAATGACAGCCTAGCTGGATATAGTATTCATGGCTGCATATTTTTCTCATTTAGTGCTCTAAATATATCCTGACAGTCCGTTCTGGCCTGCCAGGTCTGTGTGGATAGGTCTGCTGCCAATGTAATGTTTCTACCATTGTAGGTTACAGACTTCTTGTCCTGAGCTACTTTCAGGATTTTCTCTTTGTCTCTGAGACTCATAAGTTTTACTATTAGATGTCGGGGTGTTGACCTATTTTTATTGATTTTGAGAGGGGTTCTCTGTGTCTCCTGGATTTTGATGCCTGTTTCCTTCCCCAAATTAGGGAACTTCTCTGCTATAATTTGCTCCAATATACCTTCTTCCCCTCTCTCTTTTTCTTCTTCTTCTGGGATCCCAATTATTCTAATGTTGTTTTGTCTTATGGTATCACTTATCTCTTGAATTCTGCCCTCGTCATCCAGTAGTTGTTTATCTCTCTCTTTCTCAGCTTCTTTATTTTCCATCATTTGGTCTTCTATATCGCTAATTCTCTCTTCTGCCTCATTTATCCTAGCAGTTAGAACCTCCATTTTTGATTGCACCTCATTAATAGCCTTTTTGATTTCGACTTCGTTAGATTTTAGGTCTTTTATTTCTTCAGAAAGGGTTTCTCTAATAACTTCCATGCTTTTTTCAAGCCCAGCTAGTATCTTTAAAATCATCATTCTGAACTCTAGTTCCGACATTGTACTAATGTCTGTATTGGGTAGGTCCCTGGCAGTCGGTACTGCCTCTTGTTCTTTTTTTTGAGGTGATTTTTTCCATCTTGTCATTTTGTCCAGAGGAGAATAGATGAATGACAGAACAAAATGCTAACAGGGTAACAACGTCCCTAGAAAATATACACTAAACAAATCAGAAAAGACCTGAGACCAGGGGAAAAGAAAGGCATAGAAAGAAAAAAGAAAAAGATAACAACAAACAAAAAAAACCCAGAATATGATCAAATATGATCAGGCTGGTGCATAGATCAGTGCCACACACTAGATTTTGGGTGTATTTTGGTCTGTTAGAAGAAAGTGCCTCCCAAAATTTTAAAGAAAGAAAAACTTATATATGTACAAAAATAAGGGTTGATATGATGAAGGTATGGAATATGACTGTAAAGATGAAAATTATAAAAGATTTTATAAAAGAAATTGATAAGTTGGTTGAAAAAAGAAAGAAGAGGATAAAAAAAAAGGGAGAGAATGTGATCAGGCAGGAGACTAGAACAAAGCCATACACTAGAGATTTAGGGTATATTTTTAACTGTTAGAAGAAACTGTATCTCAAAATTTTAAAGAGAGAACAACTTATATATATATACACCAAAAATAAGGGTAACTACTCTGAAGGGGTAGAATAGGACTCTAAAAGTGAAAAATAAAAAAATATTTTTTAAAAAAGGGATTGATATGGTTGAAAAAGGGAAAAGAAAAATTAAAAAAAAAAAAAGCCAGTTAAAAAAAATTAACTTTGAAAGACTAAAGAATCATGGTAAAAAAACCATGAATTCTATGTGCAGTATTCCCCTAATGCTGGAGTTCTGCCGTTCTCATTGATCAGTAAACTTGGTCTTGGCTGGCTGTTCTTGCTGATCTTCTGGGGGGAGGGGCCTGTTGCCGTGGTTCCCAAATGTCTTTGCCGGAGGCGGAATTGCCCCGCCCTTGCCGGTCCGGGCTAAGTAATCTGCTCGGGTTTGCTCTCGGGAGCTTTTGTTCCCTGCAAGTTTTAGGTACAGCTTTGGAGGACGAGAGTGAAAATGGCTGCCTCCCAATCTCCGCCCAGGAGGAGTTGAGAACTCGGGGCCCCACTACTCAGTGAGCCCCCAGAGAAAAGCAGTCACTCCTGTCTCCCTGGTCTTCAGCCGCATCCATGCTCACCTGGACTGCGGCTGAGCATTTCTATCTCTGGCACCTGACCCCGTGTGGAGTCTCCAAACCCAGCAGATCCCAGTGGTGCGCTCCCACGCTGCTCCTCCCGGGGGAGGAAGGGGAGTCTCCCCGGATCTGCCGCTTGTTGGGTCCCTGCTGGAGGACCAGTGGCCCGACTGTTCTGTGGATCACGGTTTATGGCAACCCCAAGCTGAGAGCCCACTCCTCTGCTCCATCTCTGCAGCCAGCTTCCCTGCTCCAATACCTGGGTGCTCTGCCACACTCAGGCACCCCTGGTCTTCCTGTGACTCTGAGGGTCCTGAGACCACACTGTCTCATGAGGGTTCCACCCCCCACTTAGCCACCAGAGTGACGTCCCTCAGCGGAGCTGACTTCTAAATGTTCCAATTTTGTGCTCTGGTGCTCTATCACTTGCCAGAAGTGGCAGACAGAGGACTCCTCCCCCACAGTCTATCCTCCCGAATATCGCCTCGAATTCACTACTCCACACGTCCTACCTTCCAGAAAGTGGTCACTTTTCTGTTCAGAGAGTTGTTGCTATTCTTTTCAATGTCCTGTTGAGTTTGTAGGTGTTCAGAATGGTTTGATCTCTATCCAGCTGAATTCCTGGGACCAGACGAAATCCAGGTCTCCTACTCCTCTGCCATCTTGCTCTGCCCCAATTATGTGCACCATCTTGAGAAGAGACTTTACACTGGAAGAAAGGAAGTTGGAAGTCATTGAGTAAAGTATCTTAAAATTAGGTTTGTCATGTCTTGGGAAGAAGCAACAGAAATTTGAAGAGAAGATAGGACCAAGTGAAGGATTGGCATGAGGGAAAGATTTTCTGAAAGCTTAAATTTGTTTAAATAAACTTGCTTATTTTTTTACTGAAGTACAGTTAACACTCAATGCCACATTAGTTTCAGGTTTACAACATAGTGATTTTATATGTCACGCTATGCTCACAAGAGAGGCTACCTTGTCATCATACAAGAATATTACGATACCATTGATTATATTCCTATGCTGTGCTTTTATCCCCATGACTTATTCCCTAACTGGAATCCTGTACCTCCCAGTCCTCTTCACCCATTTTGCCTTCCCCTCCCACTATTGCTCTGGAAACCCTGAGTTTGTACTATCATAGGTCTGTTTCTGGTTTTTGCCGGTTGTTCATTTGTTTTTTTTTTAGATTCCACAAATAAGTGAAATTATATATTTATCTAATTTCAGTAGCATAATACCCTCTAGCTCCATCCATGTTGTCACAAATGGCAAAATCTCACCCTTTTTACCTTGTTTTTTTCTGGTATATTTAACAGAGTGTTGTATTAGTTTCAGGTGTACAATATAGTGATTCAACAATTCTATATAGGACTCATCAAGATAAGTACTCTTAATACCCTTCACCTATTTCACCCATCCCCGACTTATCTCCCCTCTGGTAACCACCTATTTGTTCTTTATAATTAAGAGTCTGTGTTGGTTTGTCTCCCTCTTTTTTTTTTTTCTTTCGTTTTTTCATTTGTTTTGTTCCTTAAATTCCACACATAAATGAAATAATATGGTATTTGTTTTTATGATTTACTTCACTTAGTATTATACTCTATAGCTCCATCCATGTAGTTGCAAATAGCAAGATTTCATTCTTTCATATGGCTGAATATTATTCCTGTGTGTGTGTGTGTGTGTATCACATCAATTCACAGTTTCCTTATCACACTTGGGTTGTTTTCATACCTTAGGGTATTATAAATAATGCTGCAATAAACATAACTTTGCAAATTTGTGTTTTTGTTTTCTTTGGATAGATACTCAGTAGTGGTATTACTGGATAGTATGCTATTTCTAATTTTTGTGGAAACATACTATTTTTCACAGTGGCTATACCAATTTACATTCCCACCAACCATGCACACGAGTTCTTTTTTCTCCACAACCTTGCCAACATTTGTTATTTTTTGTTTTTTTGATTCTAACCTTTCTGACAGGTGTAAGCTGATATATTTTTTTTATTTGCATTTCCTTGATGATTAGTGATGTTGAGCATCTTTTCATGTGTCTGCTGTCCATTTGTATGTCTTCTTTGGGAAAATATTTATTCATGTCCTCTGCCCATTTTTAATTGGATTGTTTGGTTTAGTATTTTTTAAGTTCTTTATATATCTTCTCCCATTCAGTTGGTTGCCTTTTTGTTTTGTTGGTTTCCTTTTCTGTGCAAAAGCTTTACCTTTTGATGTAGTTTGTTTTTGTATCCCTAGCCTGAAGAGACATATCTAGAAAATTTTGCTAAGACCAAAAAGAAAGTACTTAAATGTCCATTTTGTTTCAGGTCTTTAATTCATTTTGAGTTTGTGTGTGTGTGGTATTTCGTTCTTTTGCAGGTAGTTATCCAGTTTCCCAACACCATTTATTGAAGGGACTGTCTTTTCTCCATTATTTATTCTGCCCCCTCTGTCATAGAGTAACCAACCATATAACCATGAGTTTATATCAAGGATGTCAATTCTATTTCATTGATCTGTTTTTATTTCTATGGCCAGTACCATACTTTTATTATTATATCTTTTAGTATGTCTGGAAATCTGAGATTGTGATATCTCCAGCTTTGTTCATTTTTCTCAAGATTGCTTTAGCTATCTTGTGGTTCCATACAAATTTTATCTTTTTTTTCCCCCCCCCAGTTCTCTGGAAAATGCTGTTATTGTGATAGGGATCACATTCGATCTGTATATTGCCTTGGGTAATATGGACATTGTAACAATATTCTTCTAGTCCATTAGCATGGAATATCGTTCCATTTGTTTGTGTTGTCTTCAATTATTCTCATCAGTGTTTTATAGTTTTCAGAGTACAGGTCATTCACCTCCTTGCTTAAGTTTATTCCTAGGTACTTTATTCTTTTTGGTGCAATTGTAAATAGGATCGTTTTCTTAATTTTTCTTTGTTACTTTGTTATTAGTATATAGGAAATCAACAGATTTCTGTATATTCATTTTTTATACTGCAACTTTATTGAATTCATTTATTACATCTGATAACTTTTTGGTGGATTATCTAGGGTTTTCTATGTATAGTATCATGTCTTTTGCCAATGTGACAGTTTAATTTCTTCCTTACCAATTTGGATAACTTTAATTTCTTTACCTTGTCTGAGTTCTGTGGCTAAGACTTCCAATGCCAGGTTGAATAAAAGTGGTGAGAGTGAGCATCCTTGTCTGGTACCCCATCTTAGAGGAAGAGCTCTTGGTTTTTCACCACTGAGTATGATGTTAGCTCTGGGTTTTTCATATACAGCCTTTATTATGTTGAGATATTTTTCCTTCAAACCCACTTTGTTGAGACTTTTTATCATGAACAGATGTTGAAGTTTGTCAAATGTTTTTTCTGCATCTATTGAGATGTTCATATGATTTATATCCTTTGTTTTGTTACTATGGTATATCACATTATTGATTTGTGAATATTGAACCATTCTTGCATCCCCAGAATAAATCTCAACTTACTGTGGTGAATGATCCTTTTAGTGCATTGTTGAATGCTTTTTTACTAATATTTTGTGGAAGAATTTTGCATCTAATTTCCTCTATTAGTGTTATTGTCTTGTTTTGGTATCAGGGCAATGCTAGCTTTGTAGAATATATTTGGAAGTTTTCCTTCCTCTTCTTTTTTTGGGAATAGCTTGAGGAAAATAGGTATTAACTCTTCTTTAAATCTTTGGTAGAATTTACCTGTGAATCCATCTGGTCCCAAACTTTTTACTATTAGTTGATCTGTTCAGACTTTTATTTCTTTCTAATTCCACATTGGAAGTTTGTATGTTTCTAGGAATTATCCATTTCTTGTAGGTTGCCCAATTTGTTGACATATAATTTTTCATAGTAATTTTTCATAATTGTTTCTGTGATATCAGTTGTTACTTCCCTTGTTGCCCTTATTTGAGCCTTCTCTTTTTTTTCCATGATAAGTCTGATTAAAGGTTTATCATTTTTTTAATATACTTTCAAAGAACCAGCTCTTGGTTTCATTGATCTTTTTAGTCGTATTTTAGTCTCTATTTCATTTTTTTAATGCTCTGATCTTTATTATTTCCTTCTTTCCACTAACTTTGAGTTTTTTCCTTTTCTAGGTCTTTTAAGTAGAAGGTTAGATTACTTATTTGGGATTTTTCTTTTTTCTTGAGGTAGGCCAGTATCACTATAAGTTTTCTCTTAGAACTGCTTTTATCTGAGCCCCTAAGATTTTGCACCATTGTGTTTTCATTCATTTGTCTCCATGTATATATATATTTTTTATTTCCTCTTCGATTTCTTCACTGACCCTTTGGTGGTTTAGTAGCATGTTATTTAACCTTCACGTTTGTATTTTTAAATTTCTAGTTTCATACCATTGTGGTCAGAAAAGATACATGGTATGATTTTAATCTTCCTAAATTTATTGAGGCTTGTTTTGTGACCTAACCTGCAATCTCTCTTGGAGAATGTTCCAAGTGCACTTGAAAGAATGTATAATCTGTTGTTTTTGGGTGGAATGTACTGTATATATCTGTTAAGTCCATCTAGACTAATGTGCCATTCAAAGACTATTTTCTTGTTTATTTTCTGCCTGGACAGACTACCCATTGATATAAATGGGGTATTATTATATTGTATAACTCTCAATTTCTCCCTTTATGTTAATATTTGCTTTATGAACTTAGGGGCTCCAATGTTGGGTGCATAGATATTGACAGCTATTATATACTCTTGTTGGTTGACCCCCTTTATCATTATGTAATGTCCTTCTTCATCTTGTTGTAGTCTTTGTTTTAAAGTCTATTTTGTTTGACTTTTTTTTTTCCTATTTTTTTCACCTCTGGACCGTATTGTGTTTAAGTCTGAAGTGAGTCTCTTAGAAGGGTCTTGCTTTTTTATCCATTTTGCTATCCTGTCTTTTGATGGGAGCATTTAGGCCATTTACATTATAAGTCGTTTTAGATAGGTAGGTACTTACTGCCATTTTGTTAATTGTATTCTGGTTGTTTTGTAGTTCTCTTTCTCTCTCTCTCATATATATATATTTTATATCCTATTATCTATTTTTCTCTTCCTTTCTTATGACTGATGATTTTCTTTAGTGTTCTTCTTGGCTTTCTTTCTCTTTATTTTTTGTGTATCTATTACAGGTTTTAGGTTTGTGGTTACCATGAAGTTCATATATAACGTCCTAAGCATATAACGGTTTATAGTTAGTTAATGTGAATGATTATTTGCTTGATGTTTTCCAAGAGATTCATTAACCTATCATTTTTAAATTTATTTATTTTTGCTGTTTAGTTTAGCTACTTTTCATTATTCAAATATCCCAGATTGCCAATCTGTCTTCTGCATCCTCTAATCTGTTCATTCCCTCTAGTATATTTTCCATTTCATTTATTGTATTCTTCTACTCTGATTGGTTCTTTCTTTGTATTTTCTCCTTGCTGAAGTTCTCATGGAGTTCTTGCATTCTTATCTACAATCCAGTGAACATCTTTATGAGTATTACTTTAAACTCTTTCTCAGGCATATTATTTAGTTTTTTGTGGGTTTTTTTGAAGTTTTGTTCTTTCATTTTTTTTATTATGTTAATCACCATACATTATATCATTAATTTTTGATGTAGTGTTCCATGATTCATTGTTTGCGTATAACACCCAGTGCTCCATTCAATACGTGCCCTCTTTAATACCCATCACCAGGCTAACCCACCCCCCTCCCCTCTAGAACCCTCAGTTTGTTTCTCAGAGTCCATAGTCTCTCGTGGTTCTTCTCTTGTTCTTTCTTCCTCTGTCTCCTCATTTTATCTGACTTTCTGAGTTTGTTTCTCTGAATTAGGTGGAAAAGCTACTTCTCCTAAACTTGAGTGATATTGGCTGGCTTATGTGGGCTGGAGGTTCTCAGGCATACTGTTCCTGGAATGCCCTGGTGAGATGACGGGTGCTGGAGTGAGCATGGACCTGCGGAGTACTGGAGCTCTCTGTGCAGAGGGTATCAGGGAAGGACAACTGATGCTGAAGTGGGTGCAAGCCAGGGTGTCCTGGCATGCTCTGTGCAAGGGACATTCTGGCAGGACAGCTGTAGCTGAAGTGGGCATGGGCCAGGGTAATGCTAGGGCTCTCCACACAGAGGGCATCCTGAAAAGATACCTAAAGCTGAAGTTAGTGCAAGCCTGAGGTTCCTGGTGTCTCCATGCAGGGGGTGCCCCAGAAAGACAGCTGAAACTGAAATTGGTGCAAGCTATGGTGTTCTGTGATGCTCAGCACAGGAGGCATCTGAGTGGGGCAGCTAGAGACAGTACCTACATAGGGCAAGGTGTCCTGGTGCTCTCCATATAGGGGACGCCCAGGTGGGGCAGTTGAAACTGAGTGTAGGCCAGGAGGTCCTGTGGTGCTCCACACAGGGAGCGCCCTGGCCAAATAGCTGGAGCCAAGGTGGGCAAAGGCCATTATTTTCAGGGGTGTTCCATAGAGGAGGTACCCTGGCAGTGTGGCTAGAGCCAAAAGAGGCATGAGCTTGGGGGTCCCTGAGCACTCTGGCCCAAGAGTGCCTTAGCAGGCTGTATGGAATCAAAGTGGTGCATGCCTAGAATATTGGGGGTATTATGCACTGTGTACCCTTGGCAGGATGGCTGGAGCTGTAGTAAGCACCGACCAGGTATGTCTCAATCTTTGCCATGCTACAGCTGCCTTGGCCTCTAGTCCATGGCAGCCCCAGTGGCTGTGATGGAGTAGGGGCCTGAGGTTCACTGAGGCAGCAAGCAGGTCATGACATCCAGACCCTGGTCCAGTCTGTGCTGTCAAGGTGGAGGGAGGAATGCAAACTGTGATGCTCACTGGCCCTTCCAACCCAGAGGAAATTTGAGCAGCTCTGCCACTATTCGGTGGAGTTTTTAACTACAACTTTTCTGTGTCCCAGGGTATCTGAGGCTGGTGTGGGCTAGGGGCCTAGGGCTAGCTAAGGCAGCATCTAATCCCTGCTCCACCTGCACTATCAAGGTGGAGGGTAAACATAAATAGTGGTGCTTGCCAGCCCGTCTCAACCAGAGAGCGTTCTAGCAGCTCTCCCGCATTTGGCAAGGTTCCAGGGTTAGTTACTTTATACTCTAATTGCCCTTTTAAACCTTGTTTTTGTTTGTGTGCCCTAAGGAAGACAAATCTACTCATGGTCCCTCAGTACTATACCTATGCACTGCAGTTCAAAGCATTGGGGATAAGTGTTCCCTTTATTACCAGGTTTCTGTCTCTTGCCATTCTCTATGTATTTTTTTTTGTGCAGAAGATGCTCAGTGAGCCCTCAGTTCTTTTCCAGGAGGATCTGCTCTATAAATAGGTGAAGATTTGGTATGTCCATTCAGGAACTGAGTTCAGGGTCTTCCTATATCACTATCTTGGACAGGAACCTTAAATTTAGATCATTTACATTTAAAGTAATTATTGATAAGTATGTACTTGTCATTTATTCATTGTTTTTTGGTTGTTCCTTTCTTCTCTTGCTGTCTTTCCTTGTGATTAATGACTCTAGTATTCTGTTTGGCTTTCTTTCTCTTAATTTTTTTTGTGTGGCTATTACAGGTTTCGGGTTTGTGGTTACCATGAGGTCCATATGTAACATCCTATGTATATAAGCAGTCTGTATTAAGTTGATGGTAACTTAAGTTCAAACACATTCTAAAAAAACTTTTTTTATACTTCCCCTCCATGTTTTATGTACCATGTGTCTTTTACATATCTTATTTTGTGAGTCTCCTTATTTTTAAAGATAAAATTGATTTTACTACTTTTGTTTTTTTAACTTCATATTAGCTTTATAAATGACTGTACTACTACCTTTATGTTTGCTTTTACTCATGATATTTTTTTTTCTTTCATAATTTTCTTCTAATTATGGCCTTTCCACTTATAAAGAAGTCCCTTTAACATTTCTTGTAAGATCAGTTTAGTGGTGATGTGCTCCTTTAACTTTTGTTAGTCTGAGAAACTCTTTATGCCTTCTTTAATTCAGAATGGTAAACTTTCTGGGTAGGGTTGGTTGTAGTTTTGCCTATTTGTTTGTTTGTTTTCTTTTTAGTACTTTGAATATATCCTGCCCCTCACTTCTGACCTACTAAGTTACTTCTTAAACATCAACTGAAGGCCTTGTGGAGATTCAGTTGTACGTTACTAGTTGCTTTTCTCTTGTTACTTTTAAAACTCTATCTTTGACATTTTAATTATTATGTGTCATGGTGTGCACCACCTTCGATTCATATTGCAGGGGACTCTCTATGCTTCCTGAACCTGGATGTCTATTTCCTTCCCCTGGTTAGGTAAGTTATTGGCCCCTTTTTTTCTTCTCCTTCTGGGACCCCTAGTTTGTTCACTTGATGTTGTCCAAGAGATCACTGAATGTATAATTTTTTAAATTATTTTTTTTCTTTGTAAGCTTCAGCTTGTGTACATTCCATTACCCTGTTTTCTAGGTCGTTAATCCATTTTTCTACATTCTGTAATCTGCCTCCCTCTGGTATAGTTTACATTTAGTTTATTGTATTTTTCTATCTGATTGGTTCTTTTCTATATTCTCTCTTTGTTGAAGTTCTTACTGAGTTCATCCACTTTTTCTCCAGTCTTATGAGCATTTTTATTACCATTACTTTGAAGTCTTTATCAGGTACACTTGTTATCTCTTTTTCGTTTAGTTCTTTTCCCGAGGTTATATCTTGTTCTTTCATTTGAAGTATGCCTCTGTCTCCTCATTTTGCTCGATTCTCTTTTTTTTTCTATGAATTAGGTGGAACAGCTAGATCTCCTAAACTGGAATAAAGGGACTTCATTTTGTCTGTAGGCTGTCTGTCTAATGACTTTGGCTAGCTGGGGGCGGCGGTGTCCCAGGGCACTCCATTATCGATTGCCTTGGTGGCATGGCCTGAGCTGAATGGGTTGTGATGGTCCCAGGGCTTTTTGCACAGAATGTGCCCTGGCTGGGCTGCTGAATTGGTCATGGGCCAGGATAGGCCCTGGGCTCTCTGCACAAAGAGCAACCTAGAAGGAAAACTGAAGCTTAAATGGGTACAAGCTGGAGTATCCTGGGGTACTGTACTCAGGGTCACCCTGGTGTGGCAGGTGGAATCAAAGCAGGTGCTTGTTGGCAGGTCCTGGAATGTTCCATGCCAGGGGCACCCTGGTGGCAACTGAAACTAAGATGGGCATGGGATGGTGGTTTCAGGTTGCTACACACACAGGACACTCTGGAAGGGTGGCTGGAGTGAAAGCAATGCAGGCTGGGTGGCCCAAGGGCTCTCTGCACTGGAAGTCATCTGGAGCTGAAGTGGTACATGCTTTGTGCCTGTGTTACTTTGGCAAAACAGCTAGAGCTATAGTCAGCACTGACCAGGGATGTCCTAGTATATGCCAAGACGGGGCCACCTTGATGGGATAGCTGGCACTGGTATGGGCTAGGGTACTGTGACTCACTGAGGTGGCAGGCCGGCTAGGGTGCCTGGATCCTCCCATCTGCACTATCAAGGTGGAGGGGACACGAACTGTGGTGCTCACCAGCCCTTCTGACCCAGAGAGAATTCCAGTACCTCTCTCTCCATTTGGCAGGGTCCTAAGGCTGATTCCATTATTTTAGTTGCCCTTTTGAACTATGGCTTTTTCTGTGCTCCAGGGCAGAAGAATCTGCTCATAGTCCCAAAGTATTATGCCTCCCTACTGAGGTTCACAATGTTAGAAGCGTGGGTTCCTTTTGTTACTCTATCTCCATCTCTGTCTTATTGCCATTCTCTATGTGGTCTTCAGGGGGAACTGCTGTATAAATAGGTGTAGATTTGGTGTGTCTGTGTGAAGGTGAGTTCATGGTCTTCCTACATTGTTATCTTGGACCAAAACCTATCCAGCATTAATTTCCAAACTTAGTAATATTTAGCCACGTATGTGCTCAGCACCAAACAGGCAAATTACTTGGCCTTAAGAAGCTCTTTTAGAAAAGATTATCATTTATTGAGCTTCTATGTGGTGGCTACTGGGTACTTTATTATCTCATTTTATTCTAACAAAATTCAGACATTTCAGCTACTTTAAATGTCATAAATATCATTAGTATTCATCCCTATCCAGTTTTCATGTCCTTTCTGGCACATGGGAAACTACAGTTCCCAGGTGACTTGAAGTCAGGCAAAGCCATAGGACTAGTGCTGGCCAGTGACATAGAGCCACTTTCTGGACAGGCCTTTATAAGCTTGCATGACACCTCCATAACTTTTTCTTTTTTGAATAAACTTGGAGGCCACATATGAAGATGGCAGAGGCACAGGATGGGAACAACCTGCATCCCTTAGTGTTTGGAAGAGTTTCCCAATCCACACTGGACTTATTATGAGCAAGAAATAAATCTTTCTTGCACTAAATAACTGAAATTCCTACTAAGATACAAAACATACAGTGGTCAGAGGCTAGGATGAAGATATTGAAGTCTATACTTGCCTAACTCTAAAGACCAAGCTCTTTCTACTGTATTACACGATGACTCAGACTTTACATGGTCTATAAACTCAGAACAAGGTCTCGATGGTTGACTTGGATCTTGAAATGAATGGTGAAAAAAGAAGGGAAAGTTGTATGAAACCAGGCCTTAGGGGTCCCAATGAGAATAGACTCTTTGAGGAGGAGATATATATGCTGGGAAACCACAGAATATAAGATTAGAGTGCAAGAGGAGCTATTTTCTTGAGAATCTCAATGCTAGAATTTAGCACAGTAATAAATGGCTGAGAAAATAGCTTCAGCTCTGCTGGCCACAAGGATCTCTTGTTTAAAGTGTGGGGTAGATTGTGACTAATCTCTAAGATCCCTTCCAATTCTGTATGTCTTCAAATATACATCTCACAGATCCTTTATTTAGGGAAAAGTGACTGATTCTGCTGCTGTGGTGATAGATGTCTATGGGTATATAGGCTAAATTGACTAATATTTTTGTTTCCATTACAAGTAGGTTCTGCCCTCATTGCCTTTTGTTAGGCAATTTATTATCACTACTTTCCTGGAACTTGATCACCAATTCTTCTGTCCTCTAATCCTCATTCCATCTCTCTCCAAAGCATTTCTTTCTCAGGAAGCCCCTCTATTCAGAGGCAGTGGGAAAGGTAACATTATATGACTGCATATGAGCATAGGCATACATTGACTGTCCTATAAATGCTAGCAATCTGTTGAACACTAAAGATTATATAAATCTTAGCAGCTTTACTGATGCTTCATACACAAGCAGCTGTTGTTTCTTGGTCGCCTGATTAAATATGCTGCAAAAAATCTCACCAAAGTTGATTCCAGCAAATCCTTCATAACATCTCTGCTAGCAACTTCAGTTTCTAAGCAATTCAAAAAAAATACCCAATCAATAGCAATTCTTTCAAGGGGGCTGCTCTTTCTCCTTTTGAGACAAGGTATTTATAACACCAGACCAAGTGTTCTAGTCTTGGCTCTGCATTAACCAGCAGTCACTCAACATTTTTTAAATGAAGTTCTGAATATTTTAGAGACATGTGGATTAAAATGTTTTTGACAATATGTCTCTACATATCTGTTTCTATAAAATATATATATATTAAGTAGAAAAATTATGAGTATATATTTAGAGACAAAGTCAGAAAAATGCTTAAAGCTATCAAATATCAACATTAATCATCTGTGAAATATTCACTGGAGAAATCAAAAGTCTACCTAAGGTTCTAGTTCAAGATGGCAATATAGGAAGACCCTGAACTCATCTCCTCCATGGACACCCCAAAACTACCTCTTTATAGAACTGAAGGCTAACTGAACAGCTTCAGCACAACAAAAGATAGACCACATAGAGAATGGCAAGAGAGACCAAGACATGACACCAAAAGAAACATACATCTCTGATGCTGCAAACTAGTTGGGAGGGATAATACTTTGAGCAGATTCATCTGACCTGGGGCACAGAAAAAAAGCTTTGGTTTAAAAAAGCCCCAGGAACCTTGTACCGGGCCAAACAGCAAAGGAGCTACTAGAATTCTCTCTGGGTTGGAAGGGCTTACTGGTTTATGTCCCTATGGAAGGGAGTAGGGTTGGGTTGCCCTAGCTAACCTCCTGTCTCAGTGAGCCCCAGGCCTCTAGCCCACAGTAACCCCAGCTATCCCGTGAAGGTAGCCCCTATGCAGAACACACTGAGATACCCCAGTCACTGCTCACTATAGCTCCAGCTATTGTGTCAAGGTGACACAGATGCAAAGCACCCCCAGAATTCTACAAGGCCACATCATTTTGGCTTCACCCTCCCAGCTAGGTGCCTACTGCTTGGAGCACCTTGACAAAACTTAGCCAATTTTTACCTAGGTTCTGTCCACTCTGTCAAGGTGTTCCCTAGGCAGATAACATCTAGAAACCCTGGCCTAAGCTGCCTTGGCTCCAGTTGCACCACCAGGATATCCCCTATGCTGAGCAATCCAGGAAAACCTATCCACTTCAGCTTTAGTTGTCCTGTCACATTTCAGCTCCAACTGTTGGTATGCCTGCCGTATGGATATTCAGAGGACCCTACCAGCCCATGTAGAATTTTGGTTCCAGGGATCCCACAAAGGGAATCCTCTGTAAGAAGAGACCCCAGTTTGCATCCACTTCAGTGCCAGCTATCCTGCCCACATACATACCCTCTGCACAGAGAGCCCCAGTACTGCCCAGGCCTACACACACTTTAGCTCTAGGCATCACACCAGGAAAGCCCAGTACAGAGTGCCTCAGGAACCCCAATCCACACAAACCAAAGTGATCAGACACACAGCCTACACAGAGGATGGCCATACAGAATACCATTCCTTCAGGTTTGGAAGTATAGACACAAATACAGAGAAATACACTCCAAATGAAAGAACAAGACAAAACTTCAGAAAAAGGACTAAATGAAAAAGAAAAAAAAAAAACAATCTACCTGATAAAAGGTTAAAATAATGATCATATACTCACCAGACTGAAGAGTGTCAACAAAGAGATAGAGAATATTAAAAAGAACCAATTACAGTAAAAGACGACTACAATAACTGAAATGAAGAATACACTAGAGGATGCAAAGAATGGATCAGTGATCTGGAAAATAAGGTAATGGAAAGTACCCAGGCTGAACAGCAAAAAGAAAATAGAATTTAAAAGAATGAGGATAGGTTAAGGTATCTATCGGATAGCATCAAGAGGAGTCCCAGAAGTAGAAAAGAAAAAGGGGCAAAAAACTTACTTACCTAACCTAAAAGAAGGAAATACACACTCAAGTGAAGGCAGAGAGTTCCAAATAAGGTGAACTCAGAGAGGTCTATAACACCACACAATAATTAGAATTTCAAAGGTTAAATGTACAATCTTAAAAGCAGCAAGAGATAAGCAAAAAGTTATGTACAAAGAAAACCCCATAAGGCTATCAGCTGATTTTTCAGCAGAAGCTTTGAAATGCTGAAAGAAAAAAAGAACCTACAGCCAAGAATACTCTAACCAGCAAGGTTATCATTCAGATTTTAAAAAGAGATCAAGTTTACCAGACAAATGAAAGTTAAAAGTTTCATCACCATTAAATCAACATTAGAAGAGGACTTCTTTAAGTGAAAAAGGCCAAAATTAAACATTAGAAATGATGAATAAAAAGAGGTAAAATATAACAATATATACATATAACATGGGGATAAAAACAATTATCTTAGGATGGATTCAAACATAAGTGCCATCATATAGTAACCAAAAACCTGTAATAGTTTCACAAAAAAAAAAAAAAAAAGGGAAAAAAAACCAAGCATAACACAACAGAAAGTTATCAATCGCAAAAGAAGACAAACAGAAACTACAAAAACAATCAGAAAATATAAAATGGCAATTAGTATACATCTATCAATAATTATTTTAAGTGGTCTAAATGCCCCAATTAAATGACATATGGTGGTAAAATGGATAAAAAAAAAAGACCCATCTATATGTTTCCTGTAAGAGACAAACACATACAGACTGAAAGTGAAGGATGGAGAAAGGTATTCCATGTAAAGAGAAGAAAAAAAGACTGGTATCAATATATCAGACAAAATAGACTGAGACAAAGAAGGGTGTTATATAAAGGGGTCAGTCCAACAAGAGGATATAACAGTTGTAAATATCTATGCAGCCAACATTGGCACACCTAAATACATAAAGCAAATAATAACGGGTATTTTACAGTAATACAATAATAGTAGGGACTTCAACAACCAATTTACATCAATGGATAGATCATCAAGGCATAAAATCAATAAGGAAACAGTCTTTGAATGACACATTAGTCAGATAGACTTAACAGTTGTATACAGAACATAGCATCCCCCCCACCAAAACAGAATACACATTCTTTTTAAGTACATTTTCCAAGATAGATCATGTTAGGCCATGAAACAAATCTCAATAAATTTAAGAAGACTGAAATTATATCATGAACATTTTCTGACCCAAACAGTGGGGAACTAGAGATCAGTCATAAGGAAAAAAAAACCTAGAATAAAAAGAAACACATGGAGGCTACACAACATGTTGCTAAAAAACCAATGAGTCACTGAAGAAACTGAAGAGGTTATCAAAATATGCATGGAGACAAATACAAATGAAAACACAATGGTCCAAAGTCTTCAAGATGCAACAAAAGCAGTTATTCAAAGTCATACAGTTTTATATCAAGAAAAAAGTAATTTCAAATAAATAATATATTACACCTAAAGGAACTGAAAAAATAGATCAAACAAAACCCATGGTTGGTAGAAGAAAATAACAAAAAGCAAAAATAAATGACATAAAGACTAAAAAATAAAAAACAATGAAAACAAGTGCTGGTTCTTAAGACGTTGGTCAGACCTATCAGGAAAAAGAGAGCACTCAAATAAATTGTTATAAATGCAAGAGAGGAAAGAACAACCTACACTGCAGAAGTACAAAGATTATAAAAGACTACTACAAAAATTATATAGCAAAAAAATTAGATAACAGAGAAGAAATGTATAAATTCCTAGAAACATATAATCTTCTAAAACTAAAGAAGAGAGAGAAAATACGGACAGACCAATTCAGTAATGAAATTGAATTGGCTATCAAAAGCTCCAACAAAAGTCCAGGACAGATGGATTCACAGGTGAAGTCTACCAAATTCTACCAAATTCTCTTCTACTGAACAAATTCATTCTATGAGGCTGGCACTACCCTGATACCAAAACCAGACAAAGACACTACACAAAAAGAAAACTATATACTAATACCTCTGATGAACCTAGATGCAAATCCTCAACAAAATATTAGCGAACCACATTCAACAATACATTAAAAGAATTATTCACCACAATCAAATAGGGTTTATTCTGGGGACGCAAGGATGGTTCATATTCACAAACCAATCAGTGAGATATACCACACTAACAAAATAATGTAAATCATATGATCATTTCAATAGATGCAGAAAAAAAGCATTTGACAAAATCCAACATCTGTTCATGATAAAAATTCACAACAAGGTAGGCTTAGAGACAACCTGCCTCAACATAATAAAGACCATATATGACAAACCCACAGCTAATATCATACTCAATGGTGAAAAAATGAGAGCTTTTTCTTTTTTTTAAAAGATTTTATTTATTTATTTGACACAGAGAGACACAGCAAGAGAGGGAACACAAGCAGGGGGAGTGGGAGAGGGAGAAGCAAGCTTCCCGCTGAACAGGGAGCCCAATGCAGGGCTCGATCCCAGGGCCCTGGGATCATGACCTGAGCTGAAGGCAGACACGTAACAACTGAGGCACCCAGGCACTCCTGACAGCTTTTTCTGTAAGATCAGAAACAAGACAAGGATGTCCACTGTTGCCACTTTTATTCTGCATAGTACTGGAAGTCCTGGCAGCAGCAGTCAGACAAAAAAGGAAAAAAAGGGGAGAAGGGAAGGCAGGGCAAAAGGCAAGGCATCCAAATTGGTAAGGAAGGAGTTAAAGTGGTACTATATGCAGAAGACATGACACTACACATAGAAATTCCTAGATTCCACCAAAAAACTATTTGGAGTAATAAATGAATTCAGTGCACTTGCAGAATACAAAATTAATATATACAAATATGTTTATATACACTAATAATAAAGTAGCATAAAGAGAAATTTTTTTAAAATTCATTTACAATCACACCAAAAATAATAAAATACCGATATACTTAAGCAAAGAGGTGAAAGACCTGTAATTTGAAAACTATAAAACATTGATGAAAGAAAATGAAGATAAAACACACAAATGGAACACATCCCATGCTCAAGGATAGGAAGAATAGTGTTGAAATATGCAAACTACCCAAGGCAATCTATAGATTCAATGCAATCCCTATCAAAATATTAACAGCATTTATTGTAGAACTAGAATAATACTAAAATTTATATGGAACCACAAAAGACCCCGAATATTGCCAATGGAGTCTTGAGAAAGAAGTACAAACTTGGAGGTATCACAATCCCAGATTTCAAAATATACTATAAAACTGCAGTAATCAAAAAGAGAAATGACCCAAATCAACAAAATCATGAATGAACGAGGAGAGATCACAACCAACACCAAAGAAATACAATTATAAGAACATATTATGAACAAATGCCATCTATGCCAGCAAATTAGATAACCTGGAAGAAATGGATGCATTCCTAGAGATGTATCAACTACCAAAACTAAACCAGGAAGAAATAGAAAACCTGAACAGACCTATAACCACTAAGGAAATCAAAAATCTCCCAAAAAACAAAAGCCCAGGGCCAGATGGCTTCCCAGGCGAATTCTACCAAACATTTCAAGAAGATTTAATACCTATTCTTCTGAAACTGTTCCAAAAAATAGAAATGGAAGGAAAACTTCCAAACTCATTTTATGAGGCCAGCATTACCTTGATCCCAAAACCACACAAAGACCCCATCAAAAAGAATTACAGACCAATATCCCTGATGAACATGGATGCAAAAATTCTCACCAAAATACTAGCCAATAGGATCCAACAGTACATTAAAAGGATTATTCACCACAACCAAGTGGGATTTATCCCTGGGCTGCAAGGTTGGTTCAATATCCACAAATCAATCAATGTGATACAATACATTAACAAAAGAAAGAACAAGAATCATATGATCCTCTCAATAGATGCAGAAAAAGCTTTTGACAAAGTACAGCATCCTTTCTTGATCAAAACTCTTCAGAGTATAGGTACAGAGGGTACATACCTCAATATCATAAAAGCCATCTATGAAAAACCTACAGCGAATATCATTCTCAATGGGGAAAAACTGAGAGCTTTCCCCCTAAGGTCAGGAACGCGGCAGGGATGTCCACTATCACCACTGCTATTCAACATAGTATTGGAAGTCCTAGCCACAGCAATCAGACAACAAAAAGAAATCAAAGGCATCCAAATCGGCAAAGAAGAAGTCAAACTCTCACTCTTTGCAGATGATATGATACTTTATGTGGAAAACCCCAAAGACTCCACCCCAAAACTGCTAGAACTCATACAGGAATTCAGTAAAGTGGCAGGATATAAAATCAATGCACAGAAATCAGTGGCATTCCTATACACCACCACCAAGACAGAAGAAAGAGAAATTAAGGAGTCGATCCCATTTACAATTGCACCCAAAACCATAAGATACCTAGGAATAAATCTAACCAAAGAGGCAAAGGATCTGTACTCAGAAAACTATAAAATACTCATGAAAGAAATTGAGGAAGACACAAAGAAATGGAAAAACGTGCCATGCTCATGGATTGGAAGAACAAATATTGTGAAGATGTCAATGCTACCTAGAGCAATCTACACATTCAATGCAATCCCCATCAAAATACCATCCACTTTTTTCAAAGAAATGGAACAAATCATCCTAAAATTTGTATGGAACCAGAAAAGACCCCGCATAGCCAGATGAATGTTGAAAAAGAAAAGCAAAGCTGGCGGCATCACAATTCCGGACTTCCAGCTCTATTACAAAGCTGTCATCATCCAGACAGCATGGTACTGGCACAAAAACAGACACATAGATCAATGGAACAGAATAGAGAGCCCAGAAATGGACCCTCAACTCTATGGTCAACTCATCTTCGACAAAGCAGGAAAGAATGTCCAATGGAAAAAAGACAGTCTCTTCAACAAATGGTGTTGGGAAAATTGGATAGCCACATGCAGAAGAATGAAATTGGACCATTTCCTTACACCACACACAAAAATAGACTCCAAATGGATGAAAGACCTCAATGTGAGACAGGAGTCCATCAAAATCCTAAAGGAGAACACAGGCAGCAACCTCTTCGACCTCAGCCAAAGCAACTTCTTCCTAGAAACATCGCCAAAGGCAAGGGAAGCAAGAGCAAAAATGAACTATTGGGACTTCATCAAGATAAAAAGCTTTTGCAAAGCAAACAGTCAACAAAACCAAAAGACAACTTACAGAATGGGAGAAGATATTTGCAAATGACATATCAGATAAAGGGCTAGTAAACAAAATCTATAAAGAACTCAACACCCAAAGAACAAAGAATCCAATCAAGAAATGGGCAGAAGACATGAACAGACATTTTTCCAAAGAAGACATCCAAATGGCCAACAGACACATGAAAAAGTGCTCAATATCGCTTGGCATCAGGGAAATCCAAATCAAAACCTCAATGAGATACCACCTTACACCAGTCAGAATGGCTAAAATTAACAAGTCAGGAAACGACAGATGTTGGCGGGGATGCGGAGAAAGGGGAACCCTCCTACACTGTTGGTGGGAATGCAAGCTGGTGCAGCCACTCTGGAAAGCTGTATGGAGGTTCCTCAGAAAGTTGAAAATAGAGCTACCGTATGATCCAGCAATTGCACTACTGGGTATTTACCCCAAAGATAGAAAAGTAGGGATCCGAAAGGGTACGTGCACCCTGATGTTTATAGCAGCAATGTCCACAATAGCCAAACTATGGAAAGAGCCAAGATGTCCATCGACAGATGAATGGACAAAGAAGATGTGGTATATATATATACAATGGAATATTATGCAGCCATCAAAAGGAATGAGATCTTGCCATTTGCAACGACGTGGATGGAACTGGAGGGTATTATGTTGAGCAAAATAAGTCAAACAGAGAAAGACATGTATCATATGATCTCAATGATATGAGGAATTCTTAATCGCAGGAAACAAACTGAGGGTTGCTGGAGTGGAGGGTGGGGTAGGAGGGATGGGGTGACTGGGTGATAGACACTGGGGAGGGTATGTGCTCAGGTAAGCGCTGTGAATTGTGCAAGACTGTTGAATCTCAGATCTGTACCTCTGAAACAAATAATGCAATATATGTTAAGAAAAAAAAAAAAAAGAAGAAGGTAGCAGGAGGGGAAGAATGAAGCGGGGGAAATCAGGAGGGGTAGACGAACCATGAGAGACGATGGACTCTGAAAAACAAACTGAGGGTTCTAGAGGGGAGGGGGGTGGGAGGATGGTTTAGCCTGGTGGTGGGTATTGAGGAGGGCACATTCTGCATGGAGCACTGGGTGTTATGCACAAACAATGAATCATGGAACACTACATCTAAAACTAATGATGTAATGTAGAGGATTAACATAAGAAGAGAAAAAAAACTGCAGTAATCAAAATAGTATAGTAGTGGCACAACAACAGACACACAGATCAATGGAATGGAATAGAGAGCCCAGAAATAAACCCACATCTATATGGTCAATTAATCTAAAACAAAGGACACAAGAATATACATTGGGGAAAAGATAATCTCTTCAAGAAATGGTGTGGGGAAAACTGGACAGCTACATGCAAAATATTGAAACTGGATCATTTTCTTACACTATACATAAAAATAAACTCAAAATGATTAAAGACCTAAATTGGAAACATAAAACCATAAAACCCCTAGAAGAAAACATAGGCAGTAATCTCTTTGACATTGGCCTTAGCAACATTTTTCTAGGTATGTCTCCTTAGACATGGGAAACAAAATAAACAATTGGGACTACACCAAAATAAAAAGCTTTTGTACAGTGAAGGAAACCATCAGCAAAACAAAAAGGCAACCTACTGAATGGGAAAATATATTTATAAGTGATATATCTGATAAGGGGTTTGTATCCAAAATATATAAAGAACTTATACAACTCAACACCAAACACACACAAATAATTGTGGATTAGTGAGTGGTCAAAGAAGGATGCCTGAGGAGGTACTACATAACCAGATGTTAGAATGGAGAGTAAGAGTCACTAATGAATTCACTGGGGAAAGCATTCCAGGATGAGGGAATAACATATATAAAAGTCTTGAGGCAAAAGAGAAAAAACGGTGCATTTGCTGAAAGCTTATCATTATAATGTGACATTGTAATTGATGTGTACCACTTCTAAGACGATAATACCCTGAACACACAAATCTTCCACATTTTTTTCCAAAGAAGACATACAGATGGTCAGCAGATACATGACTAGATGCTCAAGAGCACTAGTCATCA
The DNA here is from genome assembly GCF_002201575.2 of Neomonachus schauinslandi. Classification (NCBI taxonomy): domain Eukaryota; kingdom Metazoa; phylum Chordata; class Mammalia; order Carnivora; family Phocidae; genus Neomonachus; species Neomonachus schauinslandi. The sequence goes on along the minus strand of NC_058413.1, from coordinate 30,046,563 downwards.
AGGAAATGTATATCCAAACCACAATGACGTATCACCTTACACCTGTCAGAATGGCTAAAATAAGAAGGACAGAAATAAGTTTTGGTGAGGATGTGGAGAAAAATGAACCTTCATGCACTGCTGGTGGGAATGTAAATTGGTGCAACCACTGTGGAAAACATTATGTAGTTTCCTTCAAAAAACTTAAAATAAAAATAACATATGATCCAGTAATTCCACTACTGGATCTTTAAAGAAAATGAAAACAATAGATAGATGAAAGGATAAAGAAGATGTGAGACCAGCAGACCAAAGCAATACTGGACATAGTGCTGCACCCAGTGACTAATAGAACATTAGCCATAAAAAGAATGAGATTTTGCCACTTGCAACTATAGAGATGAATCTAGAGGGTATTATGCTGAATCAAATAAGTCAGAGAAAGACAAATACCATGTGATTTCACTTATATGTGGAATCTAAAAAAACAAAACAAAACAATGGACAAACAAAAATGCAGAAATATACTGATTAGAGAACAAACTCGTGGTTGCAAGAGGGGAAAGGGATAGGCAGAAGGGCAAAATGGTGAAGAGAAGTGGGAGATATCAGTTTCCAACTGTGGGCTGAATAAATCTTGGGGATAAAAGGTACAGGATAGGTAATGTAGTCAGTGGTATTGCAGTAGTGTGGTATGGTGACAGATGGTAGCTACACTTGCCATGAGCACAGCATAATGTATAGACTTCCTGAATTACTATGGTGTATACCTGAACCTAATGTAACATTGTGTGTCAACTATACTTTGATTTAAAAAGAAAAAGTCTAAAATGTGGTTTGCGAGACTATTATTCACAAAGGCAGGGTTCTACCTAAGTCTATACAAGAGTTTTGTGAAGTTGTCTGATGCCCAGTGTTTAATTTATATTTACATCTCAACTGAGATGTCACTTCCTCTAAGACATTTCTCTATTTGAATCATATGCCTTTTATTTATACCTATACTGTCCCCAGTAGTTACATCATCACATTTGTCTGATTTTCCATTAATAATTACTTTTAAGAAATATCCCTCGCAATTAGTACAGTGCCTGATACATAGTATGTTCTCAGTTTTAAAAGTAAATTGTTGAAAGATTTATTGAAAATTTGTGTCTTCAGGGTATTATCGTCTTAGAAGTGGTACACATCAATTACAATGTCACATTATAATGATAAGCTTTCAGCAAATGCACCGTTTTTTCTCTTTTGCCTCAAGACTTTTATATATGTTATTCCCTCATCCTGGAATGCTTTCCCCAGTGAATTCATTAGTGACTCTTACTCTCCATTCTAACATCTGGTTATGTAGTACCTCCTCAGGCATCCTTCTTTGACCACTCACTAATCCACATCTTCCTTTATATATCCACTAACATCTCTCATTGCATTTATAGTCTTCATCATTGTGTATATACTTGTTTAAATATTTGCTTAATGTATGTTCTTCCACTAGCAAGTAAGCCCCATGCTGGCAGACGAATGTTCTTGCCAATCACTCTATCCCATCATCAAGCAGAGTGTATGGCATACTAAAAGAATTCAATAATGACTTCTTGAGTTAATAAATGACTGTAAATAGATTTAAAAATGAGAAATTCCCAATAATACTCCAGTATTGTTCAGGGAAAATATGCATATTACTTACAATAAGAACTATATATATAGAAATGCAAAATGAAATTCACTAGACTTTAAAAATGGGAATGATTCATTAAGAGTGTATTTTTTGTTATTACTTGCTCTAGTTTCCTGGTCACCCAGAGACCTTCAGATCTGAAATTTGATCTTCTTTATTAATATACATGACAAGCAAGACTGTGCAAATACCCAGAGCTGAGTCATCTGCCAGAAACATCCTCAACTACATAATAATCGATTTATAAACCAGCTCATTGAGTTTAGTCACTGTGAGATGATAATCAAGAGATAGGCAATATTCATTACATATACATTCATTCATTCACACATTCATTCATTCTTCATGTTATTTCCTAAATGCCCTACTGGGTGCAGCACTATGTCCAGTGTTGCTTTGGCCTGCTTAACTGTGCATAAAGAGTTAACATCAGGCCTGGGCTGATAGAGAATTGGGAATTCAGTGTCTGTCTTTGCAGTACTGTTTCCTTGGAAACTACAGAGTTAAGATAAATGTGGAATGTTGGTTCTGCCTTGTCTGCTATATGGAAATACACCTGGATTGGGGCATCTGGGATTGGGCAAGCAGGCCTGGGCCCTATGTAAATAGAGGTATAAATGATTTCTGAGAAACTAAGGAGCCAGTTTCTCTGAGTCAAAATGACCCACACACTCCTTGGCTCTCAACAGAGGAAGCCATGCTCACCCTATATGGGCATGAGGACTAAGGAATCTGTGAACTCAGGTAGCTAGAGGTCTCTGTTGAGATGCAGATGGCTAAGTTCTGAATCTCCTTCCCTATGAAACTAAACAAATTAGGAATGGAATGAAGCCTGTCTATGTTCCATGGGTTAGATTGCTTTCCCAAGCCTGTAACAATGCTGTACACTGACAAAATCTGGGACTGATCCTCCAAATTCAGAACTACACCTTCCCCCACAAAAAACTCCTTGAATAGTACAACCTCCCTGTAAGGTCCCACTTTACATCTTGCTGGCCTTTCTCCTTTGCTTTGTCTACTCTCTAACATCTGATGCTCTTAGTAGCTTATGATGATCAGCATCGTGGTAAGAGACAGACCCACATTCATGGATCAGCCCCACTAGTTCTTGGCTCTATGGCTTTGGCAAGTGATTTAATTTCTTACATCAGTTTTCTTCTGCAAATGAGTTCACACTGAAGAAAAGAGTAGAGCACACTTGTTAAAAATGCAATCTTTACAGCCTGTTTGCATAAATTGAACTACCATTAATAAACAAATGGCTGTGTGTCCAACTTGTAGCCAAGTTACTGAATCTCTCTGTGTCTTGGGTTCCTTAAATACAAAATGGAGAGAATAATTGCACACATATTATAGAGCTGCTATGAGGATTTAAAAAGTTAGAATATACAGTTGATACAATGTCCAGCACATAGTAAATCCTCAATAAATGCTAGCTGTTAATTATAATTATATTCAAATTACAACTTAATATTTATTCTTACAACTTAATATTTATTCTTTCAGTGTTTCTACTTCACTGAAAGCAATGAAATGATAGGTTATTACCCTGGGAAGATTAAGTAGTAAAAGAAGGGCTACATATTCCAAGTATACATGAGAGAAAACAAAACACAACTAATCCAGAGTAGTTACTTTCCTCTCTTAGACTGGAGAAACAATTAAATGATATTTAAATGAAATAGCATAATTCATAAGTAGCAAATTAACTGAAGAACAAGACGACCAGGGTACATACAAAGTCACCATGGTGATCCAGAACAAATTATCTCAATTGGCTCAATTTATTTAATATTTAGTCCTCTTTGTTTCTCCAAGTATTTACATAAATCGATACATTACTTCCTTTCTCAGAGGGGGGCGGGGCTCAGTTTTCTCTTCTCTAAAATGAGAGTGTCAGATGACTTGTATGACCATTTGTAGTTCCAAGTTTCTATTACCAATTCAAGCTAAGGAAACTGAAGCAAAGGACTCTCAGATGTGCAGCCACACTGGATAATAATTTTACATATGCATATGTCTTGTTTTTAGTAAAAGAGAAAACAAAGGAAGAGAAAATGTGTAACTCAACTTCCCCTTTAATTAATCATCCCACAGATATTTTAAGTGATTTGCCTATTTTATACTCTTCATCTGCTTACTTTAAGTTTTGTGAAGAATTTCCATTTGCCTATGTGGAAACTGAGTATTGAGTCTCTCCCAGAATCTAAAGTCATGTTTGTCTCCCACACATCCAATTCTGAAATTTTTTGTGATATTTTCATTGGTTCAGTAAATTACTCGCAGTATATACTTGCCTTTCCTTTCCTTCCTCACCCCCCAGAGGGTGAGCGAGGTGGAGAGGAGGAAGGTAGAGGAGAGGGGAAGAGGGAGAGGGAGAGAGAGGGACAGAGTGGAGAGAGAGAAAGGAAGGGAGAAAAATGTATATAAATGAATCTGGTCTCAGCTGTGGAGACTTTCCTAGTCACCTCTCACCCACACTCACCCAGCTCACCTGGCAGCTATTCATAGCAATCATTTCAAATAAAGCAAAAATCATTTTTAATCAGGGATGCTGTTTGGCTTTGTCTGTTCTGTCTTGTGGCAAAGTTTCCTCAAGTTCCACAGATGTACTGTAGATGATTCAAACTCCTTTGTCATTGATTATGTTCATACATGCGTTTAATGTGAGTGGGCTGCTTGAGAAATAATTAATTGTCTTTCTACAGCTGGGGAAGAGTCCTTCCGCTACAGCAGTATGGGGCTGAAGGATGCTATGGGACTGTTCTCAGCCATCCCAACCAGTGAGTGACTGCTTATAGACAATTGAAATCATAGGCTGGGAAGGCTGATGTATAATAGGGTTCCATACAGAAATTCGTAATCATTATTGCCTTCTCTGTTGGGGATAAACTCAGGAAGTTTACATGATGCATAGGTGTGTTCTGCCCAACGTTCATGGAAATCAGAGGCTATCACATTGAATTACCCTATGGGCTTTGGAACTGGTAAGACCTCAGTTGAAGTATGCTCTTTAAAAGTTATGTACTTCATATTTTTGAACTTGTCGTCATACTTGAAAGACAGGGAAAAAATGGTATGTACTTTATAGAATTTTTATAAAAATTAACTAAGTTAATTCATATAAGGTGCTTAATACTATGTTTGGTATCTAGTATTGGCTCAATAAATGTTTATTATTTTTATTATTTAGCCTACATTTTGGGTGTGATTCCAATTGATTCACTCAATTTCATGTAGCAAAACACCCATCCCAAAGTTCTACGCTATACCTTCCAAACACGTTTTTGTGCATATGACAAATGTGCCAGCAGTGTCAAAAAGAAGATGGCCATCCCTATTTCTAGAGACGAGATTAGATATTTATTGCTGAAAATGGTTTATAGCATCATTTTAATATGCTTTATAATCATGTGAAGGATGATAAATCATATAATATCCATGTATGAACAATATTAAGATAAAGATCAAGAAATGGTTCCAGGTGTGATGGGAAGAAATCTTCAAGGGGTTTTAAAGCCTATAACAGGGTATTGTCTAGAATATTGAGGTTTGGGCCATTATGAGATTTCCCCAGTTTATTACAGACTTTACCCTAAGCTAGTCATGGATGAGGATGCATTCTGCGATCCTATTAATATTTTTATGTACATATGGCAACAGCACCACTTTAACCCAAGTATAAGTAGGCAACACTTCAAATGACATTGTGATCTGGGGAAAACTGTTCTCTTCCAACTGTACTACTAGCAATGCTTCTGATTAAAATCTACCTAGAAAGAGGCTCAAGACAATTTGTTTAACATTCATAGAGATAAATAGCAAACATTTGATAAGCTATCAGAGATACTAGGATATTTACAGTTTTAGGCATAATAACAGTGTATGTAAGGAGATCTAGTGCATTGTGCTTTTATGATTTTTAAGGTATTGATAGAGTTGGGCATCTATGAAGTGTCAAAGTCTTTGTGGCACATCTCCAGCATGCATTGGCTGAAGAGGACTAGTTGATCCTATCCTCCAAGGGTGAATCATACATATAGATAGAAATGGAACAAAGACACAGAATCAGGAACCCATATGTTTCAGTCTTAAGCATTGTTTAACTAAGACTCAGATTCATCTGTTGGATACCTTTATATTTAAGATATGGAACTAGGTACTTTACATATGTTCATTTCATTTGATGTTAATCTTAGCCCTGACCTGTTACTATCTCTATTAAAAGACTGAGAAAGAGCAATGCTCAGAGAAGAAAAACCACTTGCCCATGATCTCATAGCTAAAATACCAGAGCTGAATTTTACATTCAATTATACAAACCTGATCTCCTCTTTCCTAGATTAAAAGCAGAGGAGTAGTTGAGTAATGGGGTTTGAGGGAAACTAAATACCCACCATACAAATCTCCTCCTTGAAGGCGGCACTTTTTCCAACATTGTAACAATTGCAAAACATGAACGGTCTTTGTTCATACCTTTATTTAATGAGTGCCTATTATTTATCTATCATTGTTCTAGGCCTGACAAATACAGATAAGAAAAAGAGAAAGGGGGAGGGAAACAATATGATCTTTTTTTAAATAAGCTTATAATCAACAAATCCATCTAAAGAGCAGCTTTGGAACTCTGTCATTTCAAACTAATGTTTGATGCAACAATAATTCTTCTGGCTTATGACCCACAGTATACATCGGTAATTCTATAACCTGGTCAGTTCTCCCCAAAATATAATTAAGTGTTAATATATTGGAAATATTATATCAGAGATTTACAGAATGGGGTGGCAATAACACATTTCGTGTAATCTTGCTATTGAATAAAAGGGTTGGTTGAAGACTAAAAGGGAAGGTTGTCATTAAATCATCAATTACCACATTTAAAATGGCCAATTTAGTTTACTGATTAAGTCATTTGAATAAGAACCTAAAAATAATCCATTTTGGGGAAAAAAAAACCAAACACCTAATGGAACTGAAGCTCTAAGATGAAAAAAAAAAAAAAACTACACCATGGAAACAACTATCAAAATAAGCCTTAGCATGTAGACTTAATTACTGACTCTTGTAAAGTATGTGTATAAATAGTTTGACTTTGCAAATAAATGCTATCTGACAGCTATTTAGTAAAATGAAATTTTGTTACAAAGCCTTAAATTTTATTTAATCATGTGCTATAAATATAAAATGAGTCCAGAGAATAACATGAGAATCTCTCATTTGATTAGCACACCGCTGCTTATGCCTTACTAGGTGAATATGAGCTGATTTTTGTTGCTGTTGTTCCCCTATATATGCCATGGTTCTAGGTTTCTTTTTCTAAAACACAGCTGTGGTCTCTTTGTTAAGACCCTGTTACTACAAGTCTGGGGTTTTACTGAGTTGGCATTTCAAGACCTTCTACGATCTCATTAAACTCCCTTCCTAGCATTATCTTCTACTCTCCCCTTCAATTGTGGCCTCAGTTTTGATATATTGTTATTTGCATATGCTGTTCTTTCCACATGTGATTCTTTTCAAGACTTTCCCATCCTAAAAGGCAGTGACAACACCACGGTGGGTCCTAAACATAATCACCCATACTATCCATTGGTTCTCATAAGTGAGCACAAATAAGCACACTTTCTAAATTGAAAAAACTGGAAATGCAAGTTGGGAGACTGATAATGAACACTTATTATGGTTGTTTACTAGCATTTACTACTCAACCTGCAACTAAGCAGTTCAAAGGGAATATAGGATCAAAGATACAAGCAAAAGAACAAGATTTTCCAGTGCCTTTCCTATTTCACAGAGATGTATACTGAAATTTGGGTCATGAATTAACCCATTAGAATGACAAGGCTGCTTGATCAGAGTAGCTCAGAATCACAGACTTACAATACTTACCATATGTGGCTGGGGAACAGATCAAGAGTCAAGAGTGCACTTATTAACATTCATGAATTGTTTGTTATGCTAGATTTTTATACTTCTGTATTCTACTTCTAACTGTACCACCCGGCCTATAGGTAGTTGGTTGGTAGCCCAACATATAAATATATTAACATGTGCTTGCACTGTAAAGAAAGCCCTAAGATAACTCACCTAAGTTGGATACCCTTTCATCTACTCCTTCAACCTGATCACTACTTCTAAACTACTTCTAAGCTGTTTCAAGATAATGTTTCAAGGCCAAGCTGGCATATCGACAATGTGGGACATTTTCTAGATAATGCCATCTTCTTTCTGCAGCTGAGTGTAAACTTTCCCTCCAAACCATAAAGTGCTGTCTTGGGTTTTCACATTCTATTTTCTGTAAACACCAATGGAGTGGATGTAAGTATAGCAAGCCTGGTATTGGCCAGAGACTTTATTGTTCCATTTATTAAAATAAAAAAAGAGGCAAGTAAAGTGTTGTTGATTTATTTTGCTGCTTGGACAAGAAAGTTAATTCTCCTATTTCAAATGTCTGTGGTCCCTGCTCATCTCTGAATCGTGACCCTTAGTCCCACCATTATGATGAAGAGAGAAGCCTAAGATAAGGCCATAAATGTTAGCAGATAGTCAAATGATAGAGATACTTATGGAGTAGACACACATGCTTGGTCCACTGTTTTAGGAATGGTCTCAGAAAGAAGCATTTCTAGATCTTAAAAGAAAAAAAAAGTAATAGGGCAAACTGGACTTTGCACAATTCTCACACAAAATCATTAGCAACATAAAAACACCAACAGGAAAGATAAAACCAAGAAAATAAGGGAATGAAAGAAGAGACTTATCTCATCTGTTTCTTTATGAGATGCATGTTCGCACTGAACACAAAGGAAGGGAACTAGCATCTAAAGCCAATAACTGTTCTTGGCACTGAGGGCCTTGATGTTGCTCTTGCAGTGAGATCCTCCTAATCTCCCCTGAGGTCTCTAGTTCTCCAATGAGGACATCAGGAAGTAGAGTGTAACTTGCCTAGGATCACATAGCTCCATGAGGCAGAGCTAAGATCCAAAGGTAAATCTGACTCTGAAGTGCATGCTCTCTAGTCTCTCTTGGCTGAGCAAGTTTGGTGCTATTTTGTGATAATTATTAGAGGATGGGGTATTATAGAATGACTACTTAAGGAGAAAAGTGAAACTGCTCTGAGAGACTAAAAATAAATTGAGGTTGTGGAAAGGTTCCAGTACCAGTGAGATTAATTAAAAGTAGATATTTAATAAAGTTTTCACTGAAACACAGAATGGCAGCTGTAATCAAATCCATGGGAAGGGTAAAGTATACATGCTCCCAGTGTGTGAAGGACAGAGCTATTTCTGAAATCAAAACAGTAACATGAAGAGATTACAGTTTGACCCATTTCCTGGCATAAGAACTTGGTATTTCCAGATTGCTCAGAACACCAATAACCTACCACAGCTTGAAAATATTATTTAGGATCAACTGATCTGCAGGCAATGTTGAGAATGGATGCTGAGGCACTTGAAACAGATTTATCTATTATTTAAATTAAAAATGTTATTAATGTCTTATATGCAGAGATAGCCTGGGGGCCAGATGGCTGTACAATCCCATATTCTAAAGCTCACAAAGCATATTTGATTTAAATTTTGAACTTATAGTTTCCACATTTAAAAAGGAAATTATTAAAGCCACATATAGACCTCATTCTCAGGAATTAAAAATGACTTTTAAGGACTTCTTTAAAAAAAAAAAAAATGACTTTTAAGGACTTCTTAAAAAAAAAAAAAACTACTAGCAAAGAGTACAGATTTACTTCTAGGATAATTTGTGAGGGCAAGTGATATGGCACGAATGGTTGTTTTCCCCAGATACTTATATCCTCCTCCAGTGCCAACTAAGGGAAGTCAAAATGTTTTCAGCTATTAGGGATGGAACCCTGTTTCTAGAGGTTGTAAATCATTGTGTTTCAAAAAAAATGCTTTAGGAACATATAAAAATATTTTTATCTACAAAATGAGAAGCCATTCCAATAAAAAGTGAGAAATGCAATTTATGGTTCAGCAATTTGGAAACATCTGGCTAAGTATAGCTCCTTGAAAGCACATTATATTTGGCTTTGTGTCTGTGAACCATGGAGATGTTTGTCTGAAATTATCACTTTTATCTGCATTAACGATAGCTCCCCTGAAAAGGAGTATTCAATAATGATATTTAAAAATTTCCAAAAAAATAAATAAGCAAATACCCTTAAGAGACAATGTAGGGCTTAACAGCTTGGACTTTATAGGGGGATAGACCAATGTTTAAATCCCAGTTTCACTAACAGTGATTTGATTATGGGTAGCTTATTTTAATTTTTCTGATACTTAATTTCCTAGTGTGTAAAAGGAGAAATTAAATAACATATACAAAGTATTTATATAATACTTGAAATATAGTAATTCCTCAATGTTATTATTAGATTGAACCACATAAAATTGCCATTTTTGTATGACAAATAGTCAAACATTGGCAGCTTCATATGATTTCATATAGTTCAGTCTAGCATTATAAATTCCAAAAATACTGAAAGGGAGAATGGTAAGTGAAGGCCTAATTTTCCCGCTGAATCAAAAAAGGGAAATTTTCCAAAAGGCAAGGAGGCATCTCTCAATACTGATAGAAATACAGCAATACCCATAAGCTCAGAAAAGGTATTGAGTTTTGAGAAGAGGAAATACCAAATGATACATTCCAGAATACGATAGAGGGAGAATTCTTTGGCAAACTAAATATTGAGGATGGTAGAGGAGTAATTATCTACAGGGGTATAATTTTTCTTGGTGGTTTTTTAAAAAGAGTTAATACATCAAAATGGAATAAAAAAGTAAATAAACATGGGACACCTGGGTGGCTCAGTTTGTTATGTGTCTGCCTCCGCTCAGGTCATGATCCCAGGGTCCTGGGATGGAGCCCTGCATCTGGCTCCCTGCTCAGTGGACAGCCTGCTTCTCCCTCTCCCTCTGCCGCTCCCCCCACCCTCTCTCTCTCTCTAGTAAATAAATAAATAAATCTTTTTTTTAAAGTAAATAAACAACATGGAAAATAGTAAATTCAGAATACTTTCTTGATTGAGTAAATTTTCTATAAATTCAAATCAGGAAAAAGTTAATGACAACAAAGAGGATTTCTTCTCCCTATTTATGTTTTTTCTTAGAACATTTTTGTTTGACTTTTTTCACACCCAGAAGACAAAATAGTAAAAATTCTTTAAAGGCTGAAAAAAGTTGTACGTAATTCTTAACATTTTTTAAATTCTTTACATTTTAAAAATTCTATTAAATTGCAGGCAATGCCTAGCCTGCTTTTCATATACTTTGAAGTGATTCTAGTGGTCATCTTTAATTGTGGTAATGACTTAGAAATGACCAAGGATATCCAGGAAATAGAAGAATTGTGTATTTAAATCCACCTTGACAAGAGCCAAAGGTCCCCCAAAACCTTGGAGTTCCCAACACCTCTGCCTACATCCTTCAATTCTCTTCTTGTCATCGTTATGCTTACTTCACCCTTCAAGTAGAAATACACATCAATTAATAAAACTGTTTGTATCCCTAAGATTATTTATAATGAAACCTTCTGCAAATTGAATGTGTTTTTCACATTTGCTTCCAAAATATAAGGTCTTCCAAGAACCATACAATGCTAAATAGATACACAGTACCAGCCTCACATTCACAAAAGCAAATAAATATCAGAGATAAAGGAAACTGAAGTATCAAGCAGAATAAAAAATCTCCATGGAATAAGTTCTAGGACCCAGGACTTCTTTTCAGGTATTCATAGATTCATTCATTCCTTCTTTCCTTCAAGTAAGATGAATTGAACTTCCTGCAACTGGGCATATAATTATGAGAAAAAATACAAAAAGTTGCTGTTTTCATAAAATTTGCTGTCTAGAGGGGGAATAGGTGTCAACACTCAAATGAATAAATAAATACTTCAAATTAAGATGTCTTACACAGAAAACAAGCAACACACGACAAAGAACTTTTTCTGGTGTCAGTTTACAAATTCCTTCCCTAAGGAAGTAGCATTTGAGGTAGAAGACGAAGGGTGAGAGTTAAGTCAGAAAAATTGAAAAGTAAATGGAAATTGGGGGAAGAAGGAAAAGAATATCCAAAGGTCCCAAGCCTGGAAAGAAAATGGCTTTTCCTAGAATCTGAAAGGCCAGAATGGCTGGAGCACAGAAAATGAAGGGAACAGGCCTCTTAAGATGTGGTTAGAGAAATGAGCAGGGTCAAGACCAAGGATCTTGAGGGTCATATTAAGGCTTTTTACTTTTGTTTTGTTTTGTTTCATGTTATTTTTTCTTATGGGCTAGATGGCTTAAATCAAGGGGTGAAAAAATCAGCTTTATACTTTTAAAATTTTACTCTTATGTAGGGTGGAGAATAAAAAAAGAAAGAGAATCAGATCAAAGACCAATACTGTCACCCCTTCAAGAGATGGTGGTGACAAAGAACCAGAAATCAACTGGGGCCAAGGACTCAGAGACAGTCTTCTTTTCAATAGTTATTTTGTCACTATAGGTAGCATAACTATGGACGGTGGTTGTGGAAGGGGTGGGGGGTACATTTCCTTGCCACAAGCCTAAAGACCAACTCACCATGGTCTCTGACTTCTGTTTACCAAGTTAGTATACCAATTTGGAATCAAGGGGCAAGAAAATTTGAAAATAATTTTTTCAGCAAAATTTTAGCATTTTTTAGGCCAGAAATTCCCCTTACTTCATAAATTCAACTATCAGGAATTTAGTATTGTTAACTTACGATAGAAGATGCCTTCTAGATTTTTGTTGGTGGAAAACAAAGTTACCTTTGAGGGGTCTTTGCCAATCAGCTCAAGGAAAATTTTAAAAGGCTGTGGAGGGTGAAGTGACTCATGAAAAGTGAAAAGACTCAGAGAACTTCACGTGGAATTTGACAATAGCAAACATAAGCAGTGCTGATAGGAATCGGAAATGTTTACGATAGCTACACTGTCTATCCTTCTGAGGTGGCATTTTCCCTATCTGATATTTTCTTCATACGTGTTCCATTCTCCTCTGCAGACTGACTTCCTCTGCTTATTCATGCCATCAGTGCCCATGACCTCAAATTATCTATGGCTTTGATTTGCCTGTGAATCTCCTACTCTGACACAGAGTGACTTTCCAACCCTAGAGCCATCTTCCTCTGAACTTAGGTTCTTTGTCTCTTGGTTCAAATTATCTTTTAGGCATCTAAATGGGTAATTTCAGTTTGTGGTTGCTTTTCTCTTAGTTCAAATATCTACCCCAGAAACAACTCATTATCACACTAGGAGAGTTTGATAAACATAACTGCCTAAAGTCCGTCATCAAATCAGATCAATTTAGAAGAGAAAGCTGAACCTACGAGAAACTGAGTTCATATCATAGATTAAAAAGAAAAGAATAACAATTACAATAATTTTAAAAACTCAGAAAAAAACAACAACTTCAGTTTCTACTCTAACTCTAAAAAGGATGTAAAAGGGCAACTCAGATAATGATAATTCTTAGCAACTTATCTGTAAGTCTCCCCTGATCAAGTAAGACTTGAGCACTGGGGATCTTTGACCTGTTTTTGCAGGGTTACATTCCCTACTAACCCCAACCTTCTAAGTTATGAAATTTTAAAATCAAATTTAAGGGCAGAATTTTACTTCACACTTTGAGTACACACATATCATTTGCCTGAAGCTGGGTTTTACAGTTTGGGGTATGGAGAAGCCAAGTGCTCTCCTGATCTGAAACATTTTATTTCTCCCTTAGAGACACCATCACTGGACTACTCTAGGAAGATGAAGGAGAGAATGAGACATCACTTTTGCCTGAGTGGGAGTCAATAGTGGAGGAAGAAGGCTAGGGATGGCTCACAAAGTACACTCCAATTTTCAAATTTCTGGACTTTCATGTGCTGCCGGATAGACACTCTGGAGCCATCTAGTGGTATAACATTATTGATATAAACGTTGAGAAGAGCTGGGTTCAGCCTTGAAAAAAGAGCATTGCAACTCTAGTGGAATCAGACTATCTCTCAGAACAATCTCACATAGAAGTATCATCACTTTAGGAAGGCAACTCTAGCTGAGGATGTCCTGGTCCTAGGAAAGCAATGGATATCCTCACTCTGACTCATTCCCTCTGACTACAGCTTCCTTTAGCACTCTTCCAAGGTGTACATCATCTAGTGACCTAGGTGGAGTGGAATCTATAAACAATATTTTAAAATAAATCCATAAAATACAAGACTGAATTTATCCAGTGGTAATTAGAATTTGATGATTTTATTATTGATTCCTACATAACTCTACCTATTTTCAAATGAACACATTTGGGCTGAGGTTGTCAAGGGGGTATTGGATAGCTTTAAATTGTAAGGGTATTGCTTTGTTTTGACAGATATTTATGGGGCTTGGAGAATAGAAGGACTAAAGCCATTTTCTTGTTCCTGAAACTGAAAAACAATCCTCTATGAAGACTTATACTGGGGGCGCCTGGGTGGCTCAGATGGTTAAGCGTCTGCCTTCGGCTCAGGTCATGATCCCGGGGTCCTGGGATCGAGTCCCGCATCGGGCTCCCTGCTCCGCGGGAAGTCTGCTTCTCCCTCTGCCTCTCTCTCTCTCTCTGTCTCTCATGAATAAATAAATAAAATCTTAAAAAAAAAAAAAGACTTATACTGGATGGGACTGATTTGCAATACTTAGAAAAGGTTTTCCTTAGAAACTGCACTGATAACTTCTTTCTATTCATTTTAGCTCATTTCTTTTACTTGGTAAACTAAATTAGGCTCTATGGCAGTTGTTCTAAAAAATTGAGCATGCATTGGAATCACCTGAAGGTCTGTTAAAATATAGATTTCTAGACCACCCCCTCAAAGTTTCTACTTCAGGTGGGTCTGGGTAAGGTCCAAGAATTTACATTTATAACAAGTTTCCAAGAGATGTTGATACTATTGACTGAGGGACTGTACTTTATGAACTACTGATGTGAAGAATCAAGACATAGAGGTTCACCCTTTATGGTTTCACTGACTTAAGGACAAGATCCAGATGTTCTTTTAGAGTTCCCCAATGAGCAGCAGGTTTTTACTGTTTGTAATTCATCTATTTTTAAAACTAGACCTGATTCCTCCAATAAATCCTTTGCAGAACCCCAATATATAGAATGTAAAAACAAAGCTACTCTGATTAAAGTGAAGGTTGGGGAACAGAAGTTCACCTGTTCTTCCTCACTCCCCACAAACTTACAAAGCAAATACAGAACCATCTCTACAGAACCCTTAAGCTACCATAGAGCAGTTGGAAAACTGAAGCAGCCAATATAACTGCCATCCTCCTAATGGTAACCAGCTACACAACTTATCAGAAGATTCTGTTCATCATCCAGACTTTTCTCTCTAGTTGTTCCATCCCAGCCTCAAATACTATTTCCTACAAAATGCCCCCTTTTTACCTCACCATTATTTTTCATGGGGTTGGGGGTGAGGAAGAACTATGAATAGAAGAGCGTGCATTTCTCTTTTGAGGATAACACTTGACTACAAATTTTGTCTCACAGGAGATATTGGGAATGAATAGTGGAAAACATCAACACTGTGTGAGGTGTATCTTCTGCACAGCCTGGTTTGTGAACACCAATATTTATTTGGAAACAATTTTTAAACAATACCTTTTAACTTAAGATTTCTCTCCTTTAATAGCCTGATTCTGGTCTATTACAGAGTGAAGGGAGAGAAAAACGTTAAGAATTGTCATCAATTTGCAGGTTTTCTAAGCCTCAGCCTTTATCAAGCTACCTATGGGAATATGTAACCATGTGAATATTTATCTAATGTAGATATTTCTCTTTTTTTCCCCTCCAGATGAGTTCTTGAATCTAAACTGTTACTTAAAAGCAGAAAGGTGGAAGGCTCTGTATCTCTGAGTGCCGGGCTTGCTTTGGGATATAAATCTAGAATAAATTTGCTTTGGGCTGCAGGAATTGTATTATTTCCTGCGAGATAGGAACCAAAGAAGAATAGTCCCATGCGTTTATTGTCAGAGCTATAACCCACTTTGACAATCAAGGGAAAACAGACCAATCATATTAAAGGCAGGCATTCCTTTGTTACTGATGTACCAATAATGTAAAGGAGAGTTTCAGAATAAGGGAAACCCACTGGGATGTAGCAGTTCACCTTTGGCTTGTTGTTTTCTTATCCCCATAGACTGAATGTGAATTTCACTGAGCATGTTTCAGATAGTCAATATTCTTTCTCCAGAAATTTCCATTACAGTCCCTATACCCATTGTCACTGATCTGTTTCTTAATCTGAACTATAGGAAGACCCTTATCTGTAATCACTATTGTATTACATCTACTCCACACTTGTTGGATCCTCTTGATGGGGAATCCAAGCCTCTCTTAAAGAGGCCAAAGACAAGATTGGCTAATGTGAAGTAGATTAAAAAGTTAGGATTAAGTGGGATGATCCAGAAGTAAAAACTAGTAATGCTTATAAAAGTGAGTTCTACATCCATCACCAAGGATCAACATTAGAGAATCCAAATTTATGTTTGAATTCAAGAGGTGAATATAGGGTTAACAATGTGAGATAACTGTTAAAAAGCCAATTTCTGAACAAATTTAGGGAAGTGGAATTAACATTAAAATAATGTGAGTGAATCCAAAACACCACAATATGTTTCATCACATACAAAACAGACGTAATAAATGTTTGGTGACTTATTTCACAGGTTTGTGTTGCTGGGTGTATGTATTAAAGTATGCATTCAGAATATACATATAATATGCCACTATAATTCCCAAAATGTTTTGTCTACTCTTTTCCATTCCTTAGACTAGACATACCTCAGATGCCTGAAGTGTAGTCTAACAACAACAAAATCATCCAAATTAAATTTCCAGGGGAACAATAACGGGATATACATGGAAAACATATGATAGCATCTTACCGATTTCTCCTTCAGCCCTTGGAAGTTGGTATCAACAACCATGATACCAAAGTTACCTACTTATTTAGTCCCAAATTAGTTCACTCAGGATATGGAGCACACAAAACCTCAAAGTGAACCATACAAAGAAATTCTTTAAAAGACATTCATCAGGGACTTTTTACAGAGTGCTTAAGGACCTTGTCCATGGCAAGGTGTGGAAGGTGTGCCATTAAGATATGAAGGTAAATCACCCAGCTTCATATCACAAGGTGATATTGGAATTTAAAAACATCTCCCAAGAATTACTGCTCTAGTCCTAGCCACTCCTTCTTTCTCATACTCAGAACCTATATGAACTCTCTCTGTGTTTGCTACTTTTAACTTAGGAAAGGAAAAGGGGGAAAAAACGGTATTTCCCCCTTAGATGCAACTGCTCAGTTTCCTATGGAAAAACAAAATTAAACTATTTTATAATACACTGAGGAAATTTGGATAGTGGTCCAAATAAATCCTCCAAACTGAGAGACCTATGATTTTTCAAGGGTTGTTACAAAGACTATGCCCTTAGGCCAAACAAGCATCATCTTTGGGGAGATTTTATTTGTGTGATCAATTCATATCTGGACAGGTCTTCTGTTGGTTGGCATAGCAACTAACTGAAGTTCATTGAACTTTTAGATGTGTGTGCTAACAGTCTAAAGCTGATTTTCCCCCCATAGGGACCAGAAAAGGCTTTCTTTGTTAAACCTCTCCAGTTGCATTCAAAAATACATCATTTTCCTCAAGCCTACAAACATACACATTTGAGATTTGGAAAGTAATATTAGGGAAATTGCTTCTATCATATAATACCATAATAATTTTCCTCTATTTCCTGAAAGAAAGGCTAAAGTTAAACATTACCCTGTTTCCTATTCATTTCTAGGACTTTCCATGGTAATCTTAGGAGATTCTTTCCAAGAATTTCTTGGGGTAAGATTTTGTTGAAGAAGTATGAGCAGTGATCTTTCAGTGTTGGTATTTACTCTGGCCTTGATAAAAATTTTCAGTTTGGAAATGTTAGGTCTCCCCTTCTTATTTAGTTAAAGATCTCCAGTAATTTATTTTCACGCTGTTGGTTAAGCAATGAGTTAATCAATGCATATTTAGAGAAGAAGGCCTGTCATGAACTGTGAACATTAAGCACTGTGAAAGATGAAAAACAAGAGATATCATTGGCTTTTACATAATTTATAAAATCATTTTTTTAAGAAAAGGCCAATGGAAAGGGAATACTAGCAAAGATGTTTCTACTATGAACAGTACAAAAAATACTTTAAAATGAAACATTTGCTAGTTACATCATACCTTCTTGTTGATTAATTCCCAATTGTGAAAACACTATCACTGTGGGAGTTGAAGAAGCTTCAAGTGTAGGGCAGTTGTTTTTTTCCGGAAGATGTAATACCTGACCTATGTGCACCTAAGAAGATCATCTTAGTATTTAAAGATATAAGAAGAAAAGATAGGTTTCAAAAATTACTCCCTTATAAAGAATAGAATGCTATTCTAATTATTTGTTCAAGGGACATCCTCATTCCTTCTTATTTAAAGTCTGCAAAAGTACCCAATTTTCCCAATTTTAAAAATATTTTATTTTCCTCACTTCTTTTTTCTGGAGAATAGGAAAGATATCTCAAATGTGATTTGTAGTCATTTCTCGATACTGGATCTGTTGGAGGCCACACTGCTCTGATTAAATAATTACCATATGACTACTCAGGAAGACTATTTCCTTCTAGCCTGGACCTGAGCCAATCTACTGCCGACGAGGCTATTACACTTCAATGACTTTATTGATCAACAGTGATTAGGTCAAGTTGCTGACAATGTTTAACTGACCACTGCTATTTATAAACAACTACTCAGCAGCCCCAAACTAAGGCTTAGCTGCATGTGGTTTTGTGGGCAGCTGGACTCCGGCCTCCTGTATCTGGGGTCTTTTATAATGAAGCTGGTGTATTGTAGGGATATTCATTTATAAAGGTCCTTTTTGAACTGAAGGGGCTGCCTTTGTTTGATACAGAAAATGGGGAAGTGAGAAATGTTTAAAGCAAGGGTTGCAGGAGGTTGTGGGCATATGGAGAAAAGGAGAGTTGAGTGCCAATTCTGAACAAAACCCGGCTATATGATTTTGAAGGGGTATGTATGGTAAGGTTTAACATTAACCTATACTGCCATCCTGTGGAGCAAAGGAGAAATTTTTATCCTAGTGACCTAGCAGACAGAACAGCAGGGAACTTAATGATAAATAGGAGGCTAAAGGCTGGCTTCAAACAATACACTTTTAATTAAAAATATCTCGAGTCCACATTACTACTGCTTCAAATGACAGGCTTTGGGGCATTTTCTAGAGTATTAAACAAAGCAATCCTCTGAGACTACTAATAGTCTCTAAAGGCCTGAGGCCAAACCTCTCTTACACAGTGGAAAGGCTGAGGCTCTGAACCTAGGCTCCTTCATCCCATCGGACAAACAAACCAAAAAGTTCACAAGTGAAACCTTCTAAAGACTAGATTAGAGAAAAGAAGAAAAGGCAAGAGACACAAGTATCAGGAACAAATGAGTGTGAGTGGAAAGGAAATGACAGAAGAAAGTGTTAGACCTGAAACCAAGTGACTCTGCATTTAAGCCCTAGCAATCATTTACTGAGGATTCATGTCAAAGAAAAACTGTACCAGGTGGAGTTAAACAGGCAAAGAATACATTATTTAAGACAATTGCAATAGGGGGCCGAGAGATCGTGGAAAAGTACTGGAGGACTTTAGGGGGAAGGTTGGTCAATGTAATTAGATCATCTCTGTTTGCTAATTGATGCTTATGGAAGTTAGATTCCTACCCTCCTACAGAGAATGGGAGATAGGGCCCAATCTTGATGAAAAAGAAAAATTTTCTAAAGTAAATTATTTTAAAAAGAAAAGTTAGGGGCCTAACATCAGGAAAACACCTGTCTGAAGTCTAGTCAGATTAAGAAGAACTTTGGTCAATCAGTCTCCCAATCTGTAAAATGGCTACAGTAATTCCAGTCATCTTTACCTACACATGTGAATGTGGGCATGGGGGGAAAAATACAGAAATGTGTGAATATGCTGTAAACCACTAAATACAGTCAACATTATTGTTAATAGTTTTCTCCATCTAACTTTAGAAATATGCACAAATTCAACTTTAAAAGGACTAAAGTGAGAAAGGAAAAATGTCTCCACAAAGTAAAAGCAGGTCTAATAGAAAATCTCAGATTCGGGTCTAGCTCTATAACTTACTAACTATGGAGGCTTAAGAAAGTTATTTAATCTTTCTGAACCTTAGTAAACTGAATGCACAAACACCTACCTCACATGTTGTAAAATTTAAATAAGAAAATATGGAAATCTATAAGCACAATGTTGGCACTTAGTGACTACTAGTAGAATCTGAAGTTGGATATAGTCTAGCTTTGTGTTGTGGGCTCATTTCTAACATGGCTTTCTTATTCTTGATTGGATTCATGCATATGTCAACCACTTTCACAAAAATGTGATATAACAAATCACCCCTAAACCCAGTGTCTTACAAAAATGAGCATTTATTTCTTGAAATAAGTTATGGAAATGTGCTATAGGTCTCATGCTGCTTTTGCTGAGGCTGGATTCCAGTCTTCTAGGCTGGATCTGGCTGGATTTGAATCCAGGTTCTTCTGTGCTTCTCTTTATTCTGGGACCAGTGAACTATTACAGTGTGTTCTTCTCATGGTAATGGTCCAAGTGCAAGAATACATGCCTTTGCTCATTATACATTTACTGAGAGCCAGCTGGCTAGCCAAGTCACATGGGCAAACCCAAAGGTGGAAAAGCATGCTGCCCAGGAAGGCAAGAGGGTGAATATATAATATTACTTCAGAGAAGTAGAGGATTAAGACCAATAGCTCAATCTACCACAATATATCATCATCATTTGTATATACTGTAGTTTCCCCTCCATACTGTGGTGCCCCAAATCTTCAGATCTTAAATGGTGATTAGTTATGGGATTAGAGAAAGTGAGCATAAAGCAAAAAAATCTCAGGAGAAAGGTGGGCATATTCCCATCACATATTCCCTACCACATATTTGAAGGAAAACATGACCCAAACAAAATCTTGCATCTCTTTGCAAAAAAAAAAAAAAAAAAAATTTTCACAAGTGTTTTTTTTTTTTTAGTTTTCTTTAAATTGATTCCTTAAATCCCTTATTGAGAAATATTCCTATGATAAATTAAATGAAATAGGGTTGCCAGGCTGAAGTAAGGAATTTGAAAGAGTTTGCCAGGTACAGAGGAAATAACTATGAAAACGTGAGCAAGAGATGGATACGAATGAGTACTCACCCCCCTTTCTTTAACTCTCACCTCCTACTAACAAACCTGCGTCATTTGAGCTGAAAGAATTCATCTCTGAATATATATCTGAATTAAAACCCATCTGCAATGGTCCTACTGTGGCTTTTGAGAACAATGCCATCTCTTAAAATAACTGTTTTCAATCGTGACCTTCGGCATGTCTGAAAGTTTGTAATGATGAATAGTGAATGGTGAATGGCACGCTACAGAACGCAGCCTCTTAATTGCTCACAGCGAAGTCACATAGGATTTTCTATTCTTCTGTTTATGCCAAAGCTTGGAAAAGATCACTGAGTTTGGATCTATGTAGAGCTACGAGACTGAATCAGAGATGAAAATTTCATTTGAGCCAGCTACTCAGCCTTTCATGAAACAATTTGGAGAGGCGGAGGCAGGAAACACAGTGTGTAATGACGGCGTGCACAGAGTTTGGCATCAGTCATGTGTGCGCTTAAATTGTGGTGCTACCATTTAAGAGCTGTGTGGCCTTGAGCAAGTTTGTTGTCCTTTCGCGTTTCAACAACAATATCTGCAAAATAGGAATCGTCATCCCTGCTGGGGTTGCTCTGAGGATTTAGCATGCTAATATACGTAAAATATGCCACACAGTAAGTACACAAGGGGGAACAACTGTTGCTGTAGCTATTATAAAGCATTAGGGATTTTTTTTTCCCCCAGCAAAGAATAAGGTAAGAAACCAGTCTGCACTTACAGTGGTAGAACCTGAAGACCAGGGTGGCAAGGATGGAGGCTGTGGGATAGGGCAGGGATGGAGGTTATGGGATTGGTGAGGAAAGAGTCTGATAAGACAGGTAGGTGGGTATATAGGGAATCTATCTGGACCAGAAACAGAAAAATGATAACAAAAACAACTTCTCAAGTCTAAGCATTACAAGTTTGCTCCTGGAGCATCAGATTCATGTTGATGATCCCGAATTCAGTGATTACAGTGGAAAGTATGCTTTTCAGCCACAATATTAAAAGAGAAAAGGATGTGACAGTTAATTTTATGTGTCAACCTGCCTGCCTCATGGGATGCTCAGATACTTGATTAAATATTATTCTGGGTGTGTTTGTGAGGGTGCTTCTGGATGAGATTAACATTTGACTCAGTAAAGCAGATTGTCCTCCCCAATGTCAGTGGGCCTCATCCAATCTGCTGAAAGCCTGAGTAGAATAGAAAAGGCTAAAGGGGAATTCACTCTCCTTAACCAACTCTCTTTAAGCTGGTACATTGGTTTTCTCCTGCCTTAGGACCGACTCAGACGGAAACTTACACCATTGGCTCTCCTGGTTCTCAGGCCTTTGGACTTGGACTGGAGCTATATCATCAGTTCTCCTGGGTCTCTCTGGCTTGTTGCAGATCTTCTGAGGACTCCTCAACCTCCATAATCACAAGAGCCCATTCTTCATAATAGTGCATATATTACATACATATGTTAACATATTTTATATTATATATTTATATATAAATATGTATATTATCTATTATATTATATATATGGTTCTGTTTCTTTGAGAACCTAAACTAATAGAGAGAATGTTGTGTACAACCCTAAAACAGTACCAAAGTCATCCGGACTTAAGATGTGAGGCAAATTAGACTGGGAATTCACCTCCAACGTCTGTGTTCCAGGGAAAGCAGGTAATAATCAACATCACTGGTAGCTCTGAAGAAGAAAAACAAGCAGTTGTCAGGAAGTCCAGCTAGAAAAAGCTTTAGGGGACATTATTAGAAAACTAGAAAAATCAGGAGCTTTCCCTCCAAGCAGAGTGAGCATAGCAATGGGAAATTATAGGAGCACTGGGGAGATTCTGAGAGACAACAGAGAAACTTCTGAGAGCAAATCACATGAGTCCCAACTGATTAGAGAGTGGGAGTGAGGGGAAGAATCCTCTTTTGGGGAAGGAATGGAAATGACAAAACCAGGCTTTTTTAGTTTTGTCAGAACATATTTGGAGCTGAGGATTACAAGTAGGCCTCAATTTAGACACAGGGCACAACATGTCTCCTTCCCAGGAGCCAGGTAGAAGCCTGGTCACTAGAAATAGAACACAAGACACAGAAGGGCTGGAAGCCAATATGACTGGATGTAAGGCACCTGAGCTTCCAATTAGAGTCCTATTAAAGGATCCAGACAGAGGACAGCTCTGATCCAGGTTGGACACTGACTTGGAGACAAGAGACCTTGACAAGACTTTTGTAATGACCAGACTGCCAGCTGGGCTTTTGAGCAATAAATCTCCCTGACATCTCTTTTTTCATACTTGTAGAAAGGAGAAGTTCCCTGTCCTTATTCTTGTCCAGGCCTTTCTATTCATGAAGCTTCCCCTGGTGAAACCTCATAAGGCAGGATAGATTTACAGACCTAACCCTGAAGTGCTGTGTCAACTCACTCTACTCGTGATATAATCTCAAACTGCTCTTTAATCTCTGAGTGGTGACCTTGTTACTGACTTTCTCATTTTTAACTTGACTACCCTTCACACTTCAGACTTGATATTCAATACTGTTTTCTTAGAGCCATTCTTGAATCCCTTTCTTAAATTTGTTGAAGTAGAATAATAAGTACACAGGCTCTAATTACTGAAATAGACTTGGAAATTAACTTTTCCCATCTCTGCCAGAACTCTTGAAGGCGAGATGGATTTATTGATCAGATACATGGATAGAGGCTTCCCTTTACCTCAGCCATGGTTTAGAATATATCTGCACATGAACATTCCTCCATACTCTGAACAGCACCATGTCAATCTTAATCATTAAGGAAAAGGAAGATGATAAGTTTCCTAGATACAAAATTTATAGTTTCAATTTTGCTTTTTAAGAGTTAGCATAGGATGCCAAGTAGGCTGATGGGAATCTTTGGAAATTTAGAGTATGAGATAAGAACTTCCAGAAAAAAGGCAATTGTTACCACAGTAGGCTCTTTCTTGATACTCTCCTCCAGCTCTCCAACTCCATTAATATGGGTTATTACTTCGTGTGTTGAAGTGAATTTGAAATTGGGAGATGAGAAGTTATTAACTTTGAAGAGGTTTAAAGTTCATTATAAATGCCTCTCTTATGGAATTAGATTTGAACTGGAAAACTTTTCAAATTCTAACATTATAGGGACAATAAAATATCTTAAAAGTCAGTAAGGCAAATGGCTTCAGTTTCTTCCAAATTTATTATCATGCTCCAGTAGCAAATTAGGCAGCAGTTCTTTACCATTACTGAATTTCAGAAGATTGGAGGTTACCAAAGCAATTTGTAAGACTCTTTCTAGCCCTCTCTCTTCATCCTATTTTCATGCCCATTTTCTTAAATCAATTTGAATGAAGGCAACAAATACGTGCAAGTGGATTCTATGACTTGAAGCAAGAGATCCTGGATGCCCAGGCTGCCCACTGTCTGATAACAACTAGGGAACCTACTTGAATGTGGCAAGACTGGTCAGGCTTGTATATCAAGACTTTTCCATTAGGGGAGTCTTTGGGCTATTACTTCAAAAAACAAAGACATCATGGAAGCAGAAATAAGCTATGATATTGTGATTTATGATAAGAGATACATGTTTGCCATTTCTGGCACAGAGCTCCTAAGTGATGAGACATAGATATCTTTTGTTATGTAAATGAGGTGACTCTTGGACAGCACCTAAGAATGAGGGCTGGTTGCCAGGAGAACCGACCATGTGATTAGAAGTTTGGAACTTCAGTCCTATCCCCCTAATTTCTGGGGAGGGCAAAGGGCTGAAGATTATTTAGTCTCCAGTGGCAATGATTTAATCAATTATACCTTTGTAATGAAGCCTCTATAAAAACCCAAAAAGGATCGTCTCCCCCTCCAATTTTTTTTAACATATAATGTATTATTTGTTTCAAAGGTACAGGTCTGTGATTCAGCAGGCTTGCACAATTCACAGCACTCACCACAGCACATACCTTCCCCAATGTCTATCACCCAGCCACCCCATCCCTCCCACTCCCCACCACTCCAGCAACCCTCAGTTTGTTTCCTGAGATTAAGAATTCCTCATATCAGTGAGGTCATATGATATATGTCGTTCTCTGATTGACTTATTTCGCTCAGCATAATACCCTCCAGTTCCATCCACGTCATTGCAAATGGCAAGATTTCATTCCTTTTGATGGCTGCATAATATTCCATTATATATATATACCACCTCTTCTTTATCCATTCATCTGTCGATGGACATCTTGGCTCTTTCCATAGTTTGGCTATTATGGACATTGCTGCTATAAACATCAGGGTGCACGTACCCCTTCGGATCCCTACATTTGTATCTTTGGGGTAAATACCAAGTAGTGCAGTTGCTGGGTCGTAGGGTAGCTCTATTTTCAACTTTTTGAGGAACTTCCATACTGTTTTCCAGAGTGGCTGCACCAGCTTGCATTCCCACCAACAGTGCAGGAGGGTTCCCCTTTCTCCGCATCCCCGCCAACATCTGTCATTTCCTGACTTGTTAATTTTAGCCATTCTGACTGGTGTGAGGTAGAATCTCATTGAGGTTTTGATTTGGATTTCCCTGATGCCGAGTGATGTTGAGCACTTTTTCATGTGTCTTGTTGGCCCTCTGGATGTCTTCTTTGGAAAAATGTCTGTTCATGTCTTCTGCCCATTTCTTGATTGGATTCTTTGTTCTTTGGGTGTTGAGTTTGCTAAGTTCTTTATAGATTTTGGATACTAGCCCTTTATCCGATATGTCATTTGCAAGTATCTTCTCCCATTCTGTCGGTTGTCTTTTGGCTTTGTTGACTATTTCCTTTGCTGTGCAAAAGCTTTTTATCTTGATGAAGTCCCAATAGTTCATTTATGTCCTTGCTTCCCTTGCCTTTGGTGATATTTCTAGGAAGAAGTTGCTGCGGCTGAGGTTGAAGAGGTTGCTGCCGGTGTTCTCCTTTAGGATTTTGATGGACTCCTGTCTCACATTGAGGTCTTTCAACCATTTTGAGTCTATTTTTGTGTGTGGTGTAAGGTAATGGTCCAACTTCATTGTTCTGTCCAATTTTCCCAACACCATTTGTTGAAGAGACTGTATTTTTTCCATTGGACATTCTTTCCTGCTTTGTCGAAGATTAGTTGACCATAGAGTTGAGGGTCCATTTCTGGGCTCTCTATTCTGTTCCATTAATCTATGTGTCTGTTTTGTGCCAGTATCATACTGTCTGGATGATTACAGCTTTGTAATAGAGCTTGAAATCCAGAATTGTGATGCCACAGCTTTGCTTTTCTTTTTCAACACTCCTCTGGCTATTCAGGGTCTTTTCTGGTTCCATACAAATTTTAGGATTATTTGTTCCATTTCTTAACCATGAGAGACTATGGACTCTGAGAAACAAACCGAGGGTTCTAGAGGGGAGTAGGGTGGGGGGATGGGTTAGCCTGGTGATGGGTATTAAAGAGGGCACGTATTGAATGGAGCACTGAGTAATATACGCAAACAATGAATCATGGAACACTACAACAAAAACTAATGATGCAATGTATGGTGATTAACATAATAAAATTAAAAAAAAAAAGGACCATGTTCAGAAAACTTCGGAGTTGAAGAACACATGGAGATTTGGGGAGAGTGACATATTTGGGAAGAGCATGGAAGCTCAGAATCCTTTCCCCATACATTGCTCTATGCATCTCTCCTATCTGGCTATTCCTGAGTTATATCAGTTTATAATAATCAGTGATCTAGTAGGCAAAATGTTTTTCCAAGTTTTGTGAGTCACTCTAGCAAATTAATCAAACCCAAGGAGGGGGTCCTTGGAACCTTCAGTCTATATAGTCAGACAGAAGCTTAGGTGACAATCTGGACTTCCTACTGGTGTCTGAAATGTGTGTGGCGGGGAAGGAGAGCAAGTCTTGTTGGACTGAGCCCTTAACCTGTGGAATATGATGCTTTCTTCAGGTAGATAGTGACAGAACTGAGTTGAATTGTAAGATACCCCGCCGTGTCTGAGAATTGCTTGTTGGTGTGGGGACCCTATACACACATTGTAATTGGGTGCTGAATTATTATAATTCTTTAAAGCCTTTCAAGCACAGCCTGACTTTACCATGCCATAGTCTCAGATATCCTTTCTTCTCCTCTGAGCTAGGCACCAGAAAGCCTTATATTAAATGTCCTCTTTCTTTGATACACCCACCTTGCTCTGAGACCAAATGTGCTGTGCGAAAATTAATAAAAGATGTCGAGAGCAAAACATTCTTAAGTGAGTTACTGCAAGAAACTTGTTTTGTTTACTTAAATGCTGAGCTCAGATTATGCTTGTGTGTTTATAAAAAGCTTTTATTATTTGAAGAAAATGTTCTAAAATGTAAACAGAAGCTGTTTTGGGGTTGCAGGATTACCAATGGCATATCCTTGGAATTTTTTTTCTTTTCTGCTTTTATTACTTTTTTTATTAAGTGTATGCTATTTTTATAACCTAAGAATGGTATAAAATTAAAATCCTATTCATTTGTATGAACACTTCAATATCTTCCTATTTGTGTGTATATGTGTGTGTGTGTGTGTGAACATGGCTGCATCTCTGCATTACTGTATCACAAGGGACTCTTTTCCTATGTTATACTTTCCTCTTCTTTGTCCCTCAGAATTATTTTTAAGCTATAATCAATGCAAAAGAAAATCCCAAAGGGCTTTACTTTTCTCACACCAACTACCACTTTAATTTATTCTGAATGAACTCAATAGATCAACAATAAAGAATCATTACACAACAGAGCATTCAAAAAAGACAATATACATCTTAAGTGATATATTGCATACTATACCTGCTTCCCAAGAGATGCCCAGGGCAGGCATCTCCAAAAGATTTAGCTTTACTAAAGACCAAACACGTACAATGAATTATCTATGACCCCAAGATTATTCACAAGTCCCCAAGAGGTCAAGAGCATGAGTCCTGAGAATGATGTCAAGATGTTGCTTGGAAGCACTTAGAACAAGGAAGTGATTGATTAATTGAAGATTAAAGACTTCTCATGAATTGGTATGTATGCTCCAGGTTTGATTTAATCTGTACAATGTCACTCAGCGGTGGATGACGTTATCCTCATTTTGTGGATGAAAACACTGAAGATCAAAGAGTAACGTGGCTTTCTTCATCTTACATATTCATTAGGTGGCAGATTTAAGATTTAAGGCCAGGTCCTCTGACTCCAAACTTCCAAACCATGACTTTCAGGAAAAGGGCCAGGAGTATTCAGAAGTATGAGCTCTATGTTCTGAATATACAGTTGTGTGGGTGGGGAGAAGGGAGTAGAACATGGAACGAGAGCATGTAAGAGGGTGCTGAGGGTGAATGTTCAAATCTTCACCTGTCTCTAAACCATATTGACCCTAAAGAGCCCCTTTCTTCCTCTCCTTTTATTGCCTACATTATTTCCCTAAATCCAATCTCTTCTCTAGGATGGGCTATAAAACATGTATAGGCTTAAAAAAAAAAAAAGTCACAAATAGTAATTAAATCTCAGAGATTCTAGGTGATTTCTGAACTTTTATTTTTATTTTTTTTTAAGATTTTATTTATTCACTCGAGACACAGGGATACAGAGAGAGAGAGAGCATGAGCAGGGGGAGAGGCAGAGAAAGATGCAGGCTACCTGCTGAGCCAGGAGCCGGACGTGGGGCTCGATCCCAGGACCCTGGGATCATGACCCAAGCCGAAGGCAGATGCTTAACCATCTGAGCCACCCAGGCGCCCTAATTCCTGAACTTTTAAAATCACTTATTTTAAACAACTTCTCTAGAAACTCTTTTTTTTTTTTTTTCCCTTAGCAATGTGAGGAGGTTATTAGTGTTGGCAGGGCTAGTTATATGATAGACTGAATAGGCAAGCCTTCAACTTCAAAATGATTTAAAGGGATACTTTGCTTCAAAATATCTGTAATCAGAGCATACTGGGATTTAAAATCAGACAAAGGATTTGAAATCTAGCCCTGACCAGATAAGCAAAATAGAACAAGTCACTTCACCTCACTGGACACAGGAATAAATGCCTAAGATATATACTTACCCTAAGGCACACTGAGAGGTAATGAAATAACTGGGCTTGGAGCCCAGGTCAATTGATTCCTAGCCATGTTAACCAAGAAATAACCCACAGGAGACCCCAAGTAATTGATTGACGCTTTCTACTTTGCCTACCTGCAGCCTAGAGGCTGGACTCTTTTTTTAGTCTTAATGATCACAGAAACTTTCTGCTTCAAATGATAAACTTTGAGAGCCCTGGAATACCCCCTACCAGCCCCCAGCCTCCACCACCATTCCCTCACCAGCATAGAGCACAGCCTAGAAAGAAAAGGAGAAGGGTTTCTTTTATTTTTTGATAACCACCAGGTATCAAATACTATGATGTTTACATATTAACTCTCATGTTCATGCATGTTATCTCAAGTCATCTTACCTCTTTATGTCATGACCATTGTTATTCTCAACTTAAAATTGAAGAAACTGAGGCCCAGAGAGATGAAATAACTTTCCAAGTATCATCCTGCTAGGGAGTGACTAAAACAGGATTGAAGGTCCATGTTGTTTCTCTATCCCATGCTTTCCTCCACAGAACTCTGAGGAATGGGTTCATTAGATTCGAGAGGTTTATATTGACCTACACAGTGTCTAGCCTACCAGAAACATGTCCTTAGATCCAAGAAAAGAGGGGAATGGAGAAGCCCATTTTGCAGTGGTCTGCACTATTCTTGTCTTTCTCTCTGTACTCTACATTTGGAGGAGGTAAAGCAGTTTCCTCTTCTGTTACCTGGAGGGGCAGACAAAAGGTGCAAAACTAGAAGAGTAGCATCTCTGCCATCTAGAGTCTATGTGCCCCACAGGGACCTGAGGTGCCTCCTTGGTTACCCCTTCTCTGAGTCCTGTTCATTTCTCACTTGGGGTTGACCAGAACTCTGCAAAGAATGGGTTAAAGAATGCTAGTGTGGCCTTCCATTCCTTGTCCTTTACAACAACGAATGCAATTGGTTCTGGTTCAGCTGTCTCACAAATGAAAACCTTCCACAAAACAGCATTAGGAAGAAAAAGTAAGTCAATCCTGCAGAGGGCAAGGACAGAAGAAATCCTGTGTCTGTGACAAATTGGTTTATGAGATTTCCTGAGGCCTTAAAAAAAAAAAAATGCCAATGACACTGCGCTGCCTCAGTGAACAAATAGTGGTCCACTAGGTGGCAGCACACCCTACCCCCGCCAGCCCGACTTCCTGTGGGCTGGTTTAGAGAGCTTGCCCTTTTCAAAATGAAGAGAAAAGGGCTAAAAACAGGGCATAAAAGGGAGTGAAGGGAAAAGAATATTTCCTGAGGGTCTCCAGTGTGCCACACCCTAGTATATATATTTTAGAATACATTAGTCCATTTAATTCCCACAGCTTATTGAGGTAGATATCCCTGCTTTAAAGTTACTTATAATCAGTATTGAATATTGAGGATTTACTCTATGCCAACTACTTTACTATACAATCATTATCTTATTTAACTCGCTTAATACCACTCCCCAAACTGGGTACTATTACTAACCCTCTCACAGATGAGGGAACCAAGGTTTAAAAAGGATAGATAACTTTAAAATCATACAACTACTAAGCCAGGACATTGAAAATTGAATTCTGGGAGGATAATATCAGAGTCTGTGAATGACTGAATACACTTCTTGTGTAAGAAAGATTAAATAACTTCAGATGTAAAGAGTAACAGAGTTAGAACTAAAACCTATGCTTATATTTTTTTCTGAGTATAAAATGAATACATGTATTTATACACACACACACACACACAAATATAATGGAGAAATTTTACATACAGGATGCAGATCCAAAGAATGTAATTATCATCTATAATCACACAATCCAGAGATAGCTACTATTTTTTCCCCTTCCATTTCTCCCACAGGTATGTGTATTTATCATAGCACATATCATACTTCATATATAGTGTTTGACTAGAATTTATTTCACTTAATATTCAAGAATTTTTCCCAGACCATGAAAGTATGTTGAAAGTACAATATTCCATGAAATGCCTGACAATACTTAATTAATTATACACATATTTCAGAATCTGAATTGGTTCCAATTTTTCACTACTCTTAAGTTTTGTTGCAATGCATAGCCTTAGCTGTAAATCTGAGTACACGTCTCTACTTCTTTCTGCAGGCAAGTTTCCTGTAAACAGAAGTGCCAGATCAAAGGAAATAACCACATTTAAGTTAATAGTTACTGTCAAATTTATTTCCAGAAAGATTGTATCGGTTTTCATTTGCACCAGCACTGTACAACATTTTCAGATTCACTTACTCCTTGGTTTTTGAGCCTGTTCTCCTGACTCATGGGCTATTTCACCTACAACTGGTTCCTTCTTTCCAGAATTGTGTCTCCATCATCCCAGACCCCTTTGCTCTGCTTTCTAATGTGTACCACGCTTCTCTTCTACCCTAACTCAGAATTATTTGATCCTGTACTCCTTATGCTTTACCCTATAACTCTCTGCCAGTTCATTATCAGTTTTCTGAAACACATGTGGTGTGTATCCTTTGGCATGCTGTCATATATCCACACTCTGCCAGTTCCCTCTCATTAGAGTTCTACCTTCTTTATAGCTATCGACCTCTCACCTGTCTTGATCTCCATTATTGCCAACTTCTCTGTATAATTTAGCATCATCAAACTTTTCACCAGATTTCACTCACTCTAGTCCCTGTGACATTGCATTTTCCTGTTTTTTGTCTTATGTTTGAATAACTCTCCTCTTCTACTAGAACCTATTCCTTCTCCTTGGGAATCCTCAAATTGTTATCAGATCCCACTTTTTCTAGGCCTAGTTGAATACATAGCTTGGCTATTTTGATATAAACACAAACTTAAATTATAACCATTTTTTAAAGATTTTATTTATTTATTTGACAGAGAGAGACACAGCGAGAGAGGGAACAGAAGCAGGGGGAGCGGGAGAGGGAGAAGCAGGCTTCCCGCGGAGCAGGGAGCCTGATGCGGGGCTTGATCCCAGGACCCTGGGATCACGACCCAAGTTGAAGGCAGATGTTCAACGACTGAGCAACCCAGGTGCCCCAAATTATAACTATTTTAAATCTCTCAAATAAGCATAAAATTTATCCAAATAGATGGAAAAGGCAGGATATAGAGAGAATATTTAAGGTAGAATAGCAGAGGAAAGATAGAGATAGGGATGTGAATACTACTTTCAAGAATGGCTAAAGTAGCATTTTTCCTAGCATGTCAGGGCATTTTTAGATGTTGTTCAAAATAAAAGAGGGCAAGTACAAAGAAGGGTAATCAAATTTGAAACTATTTGGAAAACATGGCATGCAATTCCTTAAATTTACCATATCCATTTGCACAGCAAAGTCCTTGAGAAGTCCTACAATATAAAGATGTGTTTTCATATTTATTTGACTATTGGACCTTTTGTAGGAGAAGACCTACTGGGATATGAGCATGGGAAATTCTGGGCCAAGAAGATGGGGTTCCCAGTGATGAGGTTAGAAAGTTAGGAAAAGCCAGTTCATGGCATGTCTTAGCTATCCAGGACTGGTGGAAGTGCATTTTAGATGTTTTTTTCAGGTTTGAAGACTGATTATGAGTATTTAAAAAGGGAGTATTCAGAAATTTGCTTTATAGACAAATAACTTTTCATGTTATATAATCCAGTCCCTGCAGCTAGGGAATGAATTGAGAGGATTTGGAAACTGATGGGATTTCTTTACTGAGAAAAGGGTCACTGTTCAATTCTCATCATGGTGCCTGGGGTAGAGAGAAAAGCACTGAAAGAAGATGGAAAGACCAAAACTCTGTCATTGATTAATAGGGTGAGGAAGAGAAAGGAATCACATTGCACTCATACCTGTTAATTCACTTATTTATACATACAACAAATACCTAGAGTGCTAGTAAGTGCAATTATAAATGGCAACTAATATTCTGTAGTCTCTACTTTCAAATAATTCTTTGTCTGGTAGTACAAGAGAATGCTCAGAAGAACCACTGCCTATATCTGTATCTGTATCTATCCACAAGATAGAGAGAAAATTTAAATATAAAGAAAATTAAATATATAAAAATACATAAAATTCATATATAAATCATAATCCCTTATTATAAGATATATAAATAATACATAAAATATATAATACAGAAGTGCATAAACATTATGCATAAAAATGCATAATGTATTTTATGTACCTAAAGCACATTTATAAAAATATTATTAGATGTGTATATATCAATAAAATACTGAACTATAAGGGAAGTTCTATGTGAGTATGTACATTATATGCATATAGATAATGAAGTATTCAAAATCTCTAAGGAAATAAGATAAATCCTGTAAAGCAGAAGATAACTGATATTATCATATCCCTAAGAAATGCTGACCTGATATTGATGGAGCGTTCAAAATTCTGCTTCCAAATCACTCAGCCTATTACGACTATTTCATTGCACTGTTCCTTTTTTATTTCTATAATAATGATAACAACCGACTCATCAGTACCTGGTGAGTAGAGCATACTACCACCAGAGAAAATCTATTGTGAAAGATAAACCAGTTGCTCTGAGCTGAAATGACACTAAAAATATATATATAAAAGAACACAGGAGAAAAAAAAATGTGGTATCTGGAGGGAGAAAATTCACTCTCTTTGCTGCAATTTTAGAAAATGGGATATAACAACCTCTTTTGGTTTGGTGTCTGTGCATGTCTCAATATTTTTATAGAAAATGGTAATATAACTCCTAGTACCAGAAATGAGCTGACATGGCCAGCAATTTTTAGTGGCCTCTAAAGAGGAGGTAAGATTGATATGAATTACAGCTTTGAAGTTATCTGTATACTCACCAGCCTTATTCAATGAAATAAAATTCCAAAATGTTATCTTAGAATCAGAATGAGGCAGAAATGGACAAAACACTTAATTTCACAATATTTTTCTTCTCCTGATAAATCACAAATCCAATTGGCAAGCATGTGCTTAGCTGGCCAGTTGAGGAAGGCTGCTAAGAGTGGGATGATAGTAATACAAGAATATAGGTGCTAAAGTCAAATTATGATACTTCTCTCCACTACTGACTAGTTGTGTGACCCTGGGCAAGGTGTTTGACCTGTTTGGACCATGATTTCCATTTTAGAAAAATGGGGAAAATAAACACAAAACATCTTATAGGATTGCTGTGAAGTTTTTCAAAAGTGAAAAATTAGTGTCTTTCACAGAAAAGGGGCTCTTAGTTCTTGGTTATCTCACCTCACCCAACACCCTTGTTTTACTATAGGGTCAAATTGAACCCAAACTCTTTGTGAATAGGGATATGGTCCCAATTCTAAGAGAGGTTGTGAT
The DNA here is from genome assembly GCF_002201575.2 of Neomonachus schauinslandi. Lineage (NCBI taxonomy): Eukaryota > Metazoa > Chordata > Mammalia > Carnivora > Phocidae > Neomonachus > Neomonachus schauinslandi. Next base: position 30,012,237 of record NC_058413.1, on the reverse strand, counting down.
CCACCTAAAGAAACCAAATGAAAACAAAAACAAAAACAAAATAGTCTAAGCAATTTTACATATGGCCCATTCAAGAAAAAGTAGTGAGCTACTTCTCAATGCATTTCACTGAGTTATGTAAACAGCAAGTGCTCCAGGACTAAAATAGTCATCCTTCATAAACACTGATCTAGGTGTTAAAGGATTGGTAAGGTTCAACTAGGTGAGGAGCATTAGGAGAGATTCCTCCAGTGGGCAGAGGGTTTCAGCAAATATGAAGGCAGAAAAACACATTTTAGAGTATTGAATGAGAGAAGAACCCCTTCTCATAACGTTGAAACTTGACTATATTTCATGTTCAAAGTTGAAACAAAACTTTTCCATCTTAGGCCTGATTGAAAGAAGAGTTCAGTAATAAAAAGGAAAAAAAAGAGAAACACCTTAATTAAAAATTAGTTGAAGGATGTAATCAAAGAAATAAAAGTACAAATAATTAATATATATTTTTGAAATGTTAAAACCTACTACAAAAGAACTACAAACTGAAAAATGAAAAATCACATTTAACCTTTCAACTCTTAAATATCACAAAAGAAGGAGGAGGAGAAATATCTAGTATTGGTACAAATATAGGATAACAGCCACTCACAAACATTGCTGGTTGGCATGAATTGGCACAATCTTTCTGAAAGTCAATTTGCTATTATTTATCATAAGATTTTGAATTTTTCATATAACTTAGTCTAACAGTTCCTAAGAAATTCATCTTTTATTTTTATTTTTTAAAAGATTTATTTATTTATTTGAGAGAGAGAGCATGAGCAAGGGGAGGGGCAGAGCGAAAGGGAGAGGGGAAACTGACTTCCCCTGAGCACAGACCCCCACCTCGGGACCCTGAGATCATGACCTGAGCTGAAACCAAGAGTTGGACTCTTAACCAACTGAGCCATCCAGGTGACCCAAGAAACTCATCTTTTAAAAAATAGTCATGGATACATACAGGAAAGGATGCTATATTTTGTCAAATGCTTTTTCTGCATCAATTTAGAGGACCATATGGTTCTTCTCTCTCCTCTTATTAATATGTTCTATCACATCAATTGATTTGCAAATTTTGAACCACCCTTGCATCCCAGGGATAAATCCCACCTGATCGTAATGGATAATCCTTTTAATGTACTGTTGGATCCTATTACCTAGGATCTTGTTGAGAATTTTGGCATCCATATTGATCAGGGATATTGGTCTGAAATTCTCCTTTTTGATGGGGCCTTTGTCTGGTTTTGGGATCAAGGTAATGCTGGCCTCATAGAATGAGTCTGGAAATTTTCCTTCTGTTTCTATTTTTTGAAACAGCTTCAGTAGAATTTCTTCTTTGAATGTTTGGTAGAATTCCCCAGGGAATCCATCAGGCCCTGGACTTTTGTTTTTTGGGAGGTTTTTGATCACTGCTTCAATCTCATTCCTGGTTATTGGTCTATTCAGGTTGTCAATTTCTTCCTGTTTCAGTTTTGGTAGTTTATAGGTTTCCAGGAAGGCATCCATTTCTTCCAGGTTGCTTAATTTACTGGCATATAGTTGCTGATAATAATTTCTGATAATTGTTTCTATTTCCTTGGTGTTGTGATCTCTCCCCTTCCATTCATAATTTTATTAATTTGGGTCCTTTCTCTTTTCTTTTGGATAAGTCTGGTCAGTGGTTTATTGATCTTATTAATTCTTTCAGAGAACGAGCTTCTAGCTTCTTTGATCTACTCTACTGCATTTCTGGTTTCTAATTCATTGATCTCTGCTCTAATCTTAATTATTTCTCTTCTCGTGTGTGGCTTAACATCATTTGTTATTTTTTCTCCAGTTCTTTAAGGTGTAAAGTTAGTTGGTGAATTCAGGATTTTTCTATCTATCTTTTTGAGTAAGGCTTGGATGGCTATGTATTTCCCCCTTAGGACCACCTTTGCAGTATCCCATAGGTTTTGGACTGATGTGTTTTCATTCTCATTGGTTTCCATGAATTAAGTTCTTCTTTGATTTCCTGCTTGACCCAAATATTCTTGAGCAGGTCTTTAGCTTCCAAGTGTTTGAATTTCCTCCAAATTTTTTCTTGTGATTGAGTTCCAGTTTCAAAGCATTGTGGTCTGAGAATATGCAAGGAATAATCTCAATCTTTTGGTATCAGTTGAGACCTGATACATACAAATATACAGCTAAAAGAATGTTCATGACAGCCCTCAAATAATAGTGAATCATTGTCAACAATCTACCTACCTTACCATGGATTACTGATTAAATAACTCATGTCATATATGTTCATGGAAATTCTATGAAGCTGTTAAACATGTTAGACATGTACAAGTAATGCCACATTATAGAATGTAAAACAATATTGCAATATAAGTCCTTTAAAATGTGTATATAAATGTATACAAACAGAAAGAGCAATTGCTATTTTGAGAGTGGTCATTAATTGCTGATGCTTGTACTTTTAGTTTGTATATTTGTGTCTTCTGAATTTTCCACAGTGAACAAATGTCCCTTGTTTAATAAGATATAAAAAACAAATGAAAACTGAAAAACACAAAAGCAAATTCATGTGTTATTTGGTGTTAGTGGAAAATAGTTCTTCAGGATCTGTGTATGGGATAAAAACATGGAGGAAAGGACAGTGAAAAAAGAGAAAATCTAAAAAGGAAGTGGATCATGTTTAACCAAATTCTATCTTGTGTGATGTCTAATACATAGTTTATTCAACAGTAATTAATGTGCATCTTGAGTGGGTATGAAATGGTGATAGAGAGTAAATGGAGCATTTTCAGGGCTTTTCAAGGCAAATGGCCAATTTTGTGACACGGCAAAGTCTTGGTCTGGAGCTCCTGAGAATGTTGCAGCAATCCTACGTGTCTTTCTCTGTTGGATTTTCTTTTGGTTATCATAAAGTCTTCAATAAGATCTTATTAAACAATAGTTTTGCCTTATCTGTCCCATGGGGCATTAAGAAAGGATATATGCATAGTATCAGGATTACAGGACTGTAGCGAACAGTGTCTATTAGACAGAAAGAAAGAAAATGATGAAGTACCAGATTCTCAGTTAAAGAGATGGCAACACCAGGGCAAATTTGTGGATTATGAAAACATCTACAGCATGTCTAGAATAAACTATCTGTGCAGTTAAACTGTTGCTTCACATTCAATTAAAATAAAAATGATGAATTAAAATCATAGTACTTAGAATATTCCAGGTCTTCATACTGACAATGATACCTGGAGAACTCAGAATTAGCCCCATGTCACATGGCACTGCCCTGTTCCCAAACATGCATCAATTGATCCCAGTTCAAGAGATTTCATTAGTCCCTGATGCACAGTCATCACAGATAGGACTTAAAATGATGTTGACATTTTCCCAGGCCCCACCAAGACAGAAATACAAGTGAAGTCATATTAGTGGTAATAACTAAAAATATGCCAGCCAATTCCTCACCTACATAGTGGACTGCCAAGACTTTTATCAAGCCTGTCATAATCACTTCTAAAGGCCATTAGAAAAGTCACTTATAATCCACTAACCTTTATACCATGTTTTCACAATGCCTTGATTCTAATAGTTCAGCCAGCTTCTCTTCTCCCATGATATTAGAAACATTAATTCATTCAACAAATATTTGTTAAACACCTCCTATATTTCATTCTCTGAGTCACTGTATAGCAGTGAATGAAAGAAGAAAAGTTCTTGCTTTCAGGGAGCTCACATGGCAGGAGATAGGTAATACATAAGTAGACAAATAATAGGCTAAGTAATAATAAAAGCAATGAAGAAAAATAAAGCACAGTAAGGAAATGTAGTGTGATGGAGCTGAGGGCAAGCTTTATAAATAAGAGAGTCAGGAAAGACCTATTTGTGCAGAGACCTGTTTGAAGTGAGGGGGCAGGCCAATGGATATCCATGCAAAGATTCTAAGAGTGGTATCTGTGAGGACACATGGAGCTTGTGGGTACTTTCTCTGGTGTCTCTGGGAGTCATATTCAGACTGGCGGAGAGCCCTGTCAAGAAGACAATTACTAATATCCCTGAACCTATATATTTTCAAAGGTTTCCCTCAAATTATTACTAAATAGAGGGTACCTGTATTCCAGGCCAGAGAGGGAAAAATGTTTCTCTCTTACACTCTGTATTAAAACCCATCACTCCAGGCCCTGAAAAAGCATTGCTTTAATTAAGAATCTCATGGCTCGCAGAGAAACAACTCCTCCTCCTCTCTTTAGGGCTAAAGCAAAAATTGACACATTTACACACTTATTCATTCATTGACTTATTAGGCACTTACCGAGTACATAGTGCCTTTTGAGCCTCATGCAAGCACAAAGTATGCAATGGTGAATCAGTCAGCAAAGAATTTTCCTGTCAGAAAACTCATTTTCTAGTGGGTAGGACAGAAAAAATAATATATATATATATATAATATTATCTTTTCTACTTGTCAGAAAACTCCTCATGAGAACGGATATTGTTTTATACATCACTTGCCTAACGTAATGCCTGGAATATAATCGATACTCCCACAATAAATGTGTATTATCTTTATTACAACTGAACACTTCTAAAGATATTGTACGCCTTTATTGTCTTACCTCTTTGCTTGTTTTTCCAAAATGTGGAAGTTCCAATAAATGGAAATAATAATTTTGCTCTGTTTCAAGCATAACTCACATACCCTTGGCTACTGATTAATCAGAAAAAAAAACAAAACAAAAAACCTATTCCTAGCAATGGAGCTGTTGTTCAAAAATAATTAAGTAAACTTTCTAAGATGTGATATTAATCTCTCTTTTGGACAGTGTTCATGGAAATGCTGCTCACCATTGTTTCTCCACACACCTGGCCTCCATGCCATCTTGCTCATTATTCCCTTGTGGCTCATTCTATGTCATCCAATACTGGCACTCAGGCCAATTTCATAAGTGTGTAACCTGTGCAGTACACAGAACCCCATGCTTAGAAACGCTCTGTGCTTGGTTTAATACTTACTGTCACCATCTATCTGTTCTTCCTAATATTTGAACAAGGGAGCCTGAATTTTTATTTTGCACTGGCTCCCACAAATTATGTATCTGATCCTGCTGTCACTAAAGCTGGGATTCTAGGGAGATGAGGATGCTGCATCAACAATCAAAAAACTGTCTTTTTTTTTTTTTCATTTTCTGGCAAGCCATTGATAGGTTCCTCAATAACCATATAACCTTGGGAAAATCACTTCAGTTTACTGAGCCTGGACAACCTCATTTATAAAACCTCATTTAAACTTAATGCTCTCTTATGTACTTCTAGTTATAAAATACTATAAAATCTGTTAATTTCTAAATACAGAGAACTTTACAATTTAAAAAAAGGAATCCCTACTTTAGAGAGACACATTTTCTAAATCTATTGAATCTATTTAAGAAGAAAAACAGATGGTGAATGTATCCTAAGATGCCATTATTTCTCATATAACTATATACCTTGCGTTTCCATATAATTTCCTGGAGATAGTCAATCTGAAAAGCTTTCTATACCTTAGTCTGAAAAATGACACATCAACAACATGCTGAGCCTCCTAATTACCAGGAATGTAGGGCCCATTAAACTGTGAGCATGCAATATGCACACCTAATTATGTTTATGCCTACTTATAAATCAGCAAAGTGAAAGCATATGCATGCTGAAAATTACCCATCATTAACTTTCCTAATTGTACCCATAAAAAAAAGGGAAATAATTCACTTCAGAGTATGTTTTCATCCTTTGGGCAAAGCCTACACTCATCTTGTTTAGGTTTTGAAAAATTGTCTTCTTTCTCATAAATGGAAATCAATTCTTTGGATGCCAAAACACAAAATAGTTCTTTCCTGGGTGTAGAGCCAGAGAAAATGAAAAGATTCAGGTATGAATGTCAGAAGACTAGAGCATGGATCTGGGAAGCAAACAGCACAGAAAGGAGATACTAGATAAATGAAAACAATTCAATCATTCTGATGAAGAGTGCAATGTAGATGGTGACAGGCCAACTACAGATACAATGGGATGCAACAATGAGGGACAGATCCTCAGGGAAAAAGAAGCATTAAATTTAGATGTCGGACAGAAGACTCAATTTCATGACAGTAATTGAGATCAATTGGAGCACTGTCTGCTCTCCTCATTCACAATTTCCCTTGTAGTTTCTTGAACAATTACTATTCTATTACTGGCAGGATTAAGATAAGACAGACAGGAGTTGTGCATGCCTAATTGGGCTTCCACATGTGGTTTATTGCTGTCCTTAGAGACAGAGAGCAGAAAGAAAGGGAGGACGGCAAAAACCAGCGCTTTTGATATTCACAATAATGGGAAACCATCCTGGTACTAATTCAGAGGTACAGAGTGCTGAATAATAAAGCCTAGGATGTGCCTCCTGATAATTCTCCTCTAGACACTTTGCATTCGTTATTTTTTTTTAAAGATTTTATTTATTTATTTGAGAGAGAGAGAATGAGAGACAGAGAGCACGAGAGGGAAGAGGGCAGAGAGAGAAGCAGACCCCACTGAGCAGGGAGCCCAATGTAGGACTCGATCCCGGGACTCCAGGATCATGACCTTAACCAAATGAGCCACCCAGGCGCCCGCATGCATTATTTCATTTAGTGCTTACAACAGCACTGCAGAGGCTTCATCACTGTCCCTGTTATAGAGATGAAGAGGAGGATAAGGAGGTCACCTAAGATGGCCCAACCACTAATTGACAGGGTGAAGATTCAAACTCCAACTCTTTCTGACTCTAAAGCCCTTGTTTCAGGTTGTGCTGCCACCCAACTCAAAGTACCCCAAATTCCCAGATTTAATCATTTTTGTTTTGCTAAAGATTCAGGTGGACTTTTATTTCCTCTTCACTATATTGACAGTTTTTTTAGAAAATAAAACATCTGGATTAATGACTTTCTAAAATGCAAATTGTCCCATATGACTTTACTGACATCTATTGACCTATGCGAGAACAATATTTTCCTTTGAGCTTAACCAGCATCTTTGAAACCCCTCTTTTATTCTAGTATTTGTAAATTGTAAGCCTAGCCTTCCCTAAGGAAGAAGGTAGAAAATCTGATCTAGACTCTACTAGTAAGATTCACTTGTGCAAGAATTTGAATGAGAATTAAATAACCCAAGGAAGCCATGTGTCTGGGGCATTGAACTGTAGGAAAGCAGAAAGTTAGATGAGACCAATTCTTCATAGATGGCAATGGCAGTGCTTCCAATTTCCAATCTTGGACATCCCAGTTGCACCATGGCACCTGAAGTGGGGTTGAGCATTGATTTTGCTCTGGGGCTCAATATCTAGCTCTCGTAACTCCTGGAGATTCTTTAAGCTAATATTCTAATAATTCATTTTTTTCTGTTTTTACTAAGCAGAGTGCATACAATTATTTACAACCAACAACTCTAATTTTGACACCAACTTAAGGAAGTATGAACTCTCTTCCTTGTCACCCATAATCTTCCCTAGAAAAAGGTTCCAGTGACATCCCCTATTACTTTGTTCTTCACAAAAATGTTCTAGTCAATGTGACTTATGCTGTATTCCCTTTATTTGGAAAGCATTCCTATTCAATTAGACACTGCAGTAGGCTTACTACAACTGAATCCACAGAGTGACCAGTTTCAAGGACCATCCAATGCTCCCCATTATTTTAGATATGAATACCTAGGCTAAGCCCCTGCTTGAGGGTAAATATAAGGACTTGATCACTATCCAGCTACCAGTAAATCTTGTGTAAAGAGAAAACATAGAAGTTCACATCAAAGCACTTTATCTCTAACCCTCTTAACTGTGCATCCTGTATGGTGTGGCTCAAAACTCTCAGCTTTAAGAACACATCAGCATCACTAGACTAATCTGAGGTCTCCCTCTATGCTCCCATACTCCTGAAGTGTCTTAGTCATTCATTCATCTCCTCTGCATTTTTGATCTGTTTGTGGAGACACTGCATAGTCTCTGCACCTCCTTCCTCCCACTACCTGGAAGAAGAGACAGATTTGATGCCTGCCATGCTACCTGGCTCTGGTCAGTGACTAATGCTTGAAAGTTTGTGTAAATTGTATTCTCCCAGCTGACTTCCATGATATTCTTAAATCTTGTGAATTCATGAGAGAACCTTTTTTCACTCTTCATTGAATCCGTCTGTGTCTAGCAGTAGATGGGGCACATATTTTAATGATGTTGATTAATGATGATAATTCTTAGTTACTAGTTATGGAATGTTATTACATGACACCAAGGCATTTAATACTGATCATAACACTATAATAGTAACATCATTATCACTTGTAGCTGAGGAAACAAAGTATACAAGAATTAAGAAAAGTATCCAGTGTCACAAAGCTTAGACATAGCAGAGCTGCAACTGAACCTCACTCTGATTCCCTGACACTTCCCCATTGGCGCCTCTTCCCACAGGGTAACCTTCAGGACCAGATTCAGGTAACTAGGACCCAAGAATTTCCTGCTTAGATGATCTAGGGCCTGTGCATCTTCTCAGGGCCCATTCTTCCAAGAGTGGACCCAACCACTGATGGGGTGGCTGTTTGTGCTGGAGTATGAATAGGGCTTGACCATGGGGGGCTGGAGTGTCCCCACATAGGCAGATGAGCTCTTTACACAGTGCAGTGGAGCTAACAATGGGAAGGAAAAGTGGAGTGCGTTGAATACCACAGAGAGTTATTTGATTCTAGGTTTCGATCTGGGGTTTGGTATTGCTACAAAGTATGAGGTACAACACATTTTATTTAACTGTTCTTAGTTTATGACTCAAATATTAAGATAAAGGGTATGTTGGCCTTTTTTTTTTTTTTTTTTTTGTACTCAAGCCCTTGACCTTGTAAATGTTAGGGATAAGCTCTCCTAAAGCATATGTCAACAGACCAATAAAGTATTCTACCTCAGGTCATTCACAGTAGCACTTTACAGTAGCTTCCTCTAAGTGTAACAGGTGGTTAGAAAGATTGACAGGTTGTCTTTCAAATCCTTTCGAATCTTATTTGTGTCTCCTATGTATACCTCCAATCTCTTTATCATGTTCCTAGATGTCTCAACAGACGTATTTAGGAAGGAAGCCATCTCCATGGGGTCACATGCCTCTCTTTCACAGTCTATATTCATATAAAGTCCCTAAATCACAGTAATCCTCACTGTTCAACACTGAAAAAAACATCTGTCCTTGTGTAGCAGTTTCCCCAGGTACAACTCAGGCTGACCCTCCGAACAGCTTAACCTTGGCCCAGCGCTACAAATGTAATCTCCAAAATAATTAGCAGTGCTCAAGCCCAAAAAGAAACAAGTCACTTTTTTTTTTCTGTTTGATACAGTGCCCAGCTAACAACAATTTTCTAAAACACTTCAGTAAGAGAAAGTGGAGGTTGTTGTTTGTATTATGAGTGTCATAATATTAGTAGTAAGCACTATTGAAAGGAGAGAACAAAGAATTATTTTTCAGCTGATGGAATGACAGCTTCTTTTCTTAAAAGAGCATGCTACACTCTCCAAAACTATGAGTCATTCATTGTTGTTAACTGCTAATCTGTGTTCTTAACATGCTGGGTAACAAGTTTACCAAAGATAAAAATTCAAGGTCAGAAAGGGCTCCATGATCTATTCAAGGAAGCCTCTGCCCAAAAGAACTGTGAAAAACCATAGTGAGTTGACTAGCCAGCAGGAAGCATTTGTGAAGGGTCCCAGGTACCCAGCTCTATGCCTCAGAGCCCACTTTCTTTAACAGGTGAACCACAGCTGTACTACTTCTCCTATGAGTTGTTTAAAAGTCCTGTGTAAATGAAAAACGTTGTTCCTATTGACCTTCATCCTCATTTTAAATCTTCATCATCAGCGCTATCAATTTTCTTGTACTTTGTCAATCTGCAGGTAGGTGGTCCCTGACCCAGAGAGTTAAGTCAGCTTAACCAAAGTCACAATAAGTCATGTCTCTAAATGCTCAGTTCTATGCTATGTAACAGTCCTTTCTGCTAGATTTTAAATAATGTGAATAGCTGGTACATTACTATAAAACTATGGCTCTGATTTTATCACTCTACCTTCTTTTCAAACTCTTCAATTACTTATTGATCCATGCTATAGACTGAATGATTGGTACCCCCCAAATTCATATGTTGAAACCTAATCCCCAGTGTGATGGTATTTGGAAGTGGGGGCTTTTGAGAAGTGATTAGGTATAAAGGAGGAGCTTTCATGAATGCAATTAGTACTCTTATAATAGAGGCCCAATAGAGCAACTCACCCATTCTGTCATCAAAGGACACAGCAAAAACATGCCCATCCAGGAACCAGGAAGAAGACTCTCACCAGACACTGAAATTGCCAGCACCTTGGTATTCTACTTCCAGCATCCAGAACTGTAAGAGATAAATTTCTGTTGTTTATAAGCCACCCAGTCTATGGTACATTGCAAATGTAGCCCAAAGAGACTAAGACAATCCACAAATAAATGTTTCCTGCCCAAAGAAAATAATTATTTAAATAAATCCTAAGGTGAATCATTTGGTGAAACAGCGTTTATTTCTAGTTTCCTAAATTCATGCTTTATTTTTTTTTTAATTAACACACATTATATATCAGCCTTACATTTACTTGAGTGAGGTGTACTTCCCATGCATGTTACAGGATTATCTGCCTCCATTTCTCTCTCTTAAATAAGGCTTTGTAGTGATTTCATGATACTAAGTAACACAGTTCAAAAAAAAAAAAAAAAACCCTTTACCACCATAGTATTTAAATTCTTTGGACCAGAAACTCATCTGAAAAGCCTATAAAAGCTACAGTTCTCTTCTCAAGAAGAAATAGATGCACCTACATGCAACTTTTTGCATGTAATATTCTAGGGCTGATTTAACCAAAGAAGCCTGAAAGAGGACTCCCTAGATGTCCAAGGAATACCTAAGAACTTTACCCTTCTATGTGCCTGGAAGCTTTTCCTCAATATTCTGACAAGAAGATTACAAGGAAGGAAGTGGAAAATAAAATTAAAAACAAAAAACAAAAAAGTCCCAAGAAATAAGAATTTAGTTGTAGGGGAAATAATAGAAAGGAGGGGGTATGATCATGGAATGGGTAGGATCATAGAGACCAAATTGGCAGGAATAGACAAAGGAATTTTTAAGACCTCTTGAATCTGATATTTAAATTATTTACTATGCATCAGGTAAACTTAGAGTCATGTAAGCTCCTATTTGTACCTTCAAATCTCTGGTAAAAGTTTCCAGTGCATCCCTCCCTCACATGAGATGAATTTGTGGGGAAAGTTTTTAAAAGATTGGGGCTGTTTTTGACATCTGAGTCAATGAGAATGCAGAAACAGAGGAACAGATGCAGGACACAGAAGCCAGAAATCAGAGCCAGAACAGATAAGGAGAAATACAATTTTTCAGAATGTGAAGAAATCTTGGAGTGTTAGATTTTCCATAGGATGTAGAATTGGCTTTGGAGCCAATTTTGTCTTACTTTAAGTGGGTAGGTAACCTCAGCTGATATCTTAGTTACTCTAACATTTTCTTAGCTCTTGAGAATGTGCAAAAAAGAAGCACATTATCTCACTTTATCCACTTAAAAAGCCTGTGAGGTGGGCTATGTTTCTCATTTACAAATGAGGACACTGAGGCCCAGAGTATGAAAATAACCAAGTTCATAGAACTAGAAAGACTTGGCTCACAGAGCTATCTGGGGTTCTAACTTTTCTTCCTAACTAAACTCATGCCCTTTCCTCTGGGTCTCATTGCTTATTTGAAAACAAATGCTAAAAAAAGGATCGCTAGCACTTGATCTCTGTTATTGTTCTTTCTCTATCGTGCCTGTGCTCTGCTACTGAGTCCAGTTAGAGCTTCAATATACTATTAACCACATTATTCCCAGGGGCCACTCTCATCAGAGAACTGGCAGTTAAGGTGAAACCTAGTCTGCATCACTGTCTGAAATGACTGGTTCAGACTTCTCCCAGAGGTTCATTGTACTTGGGGAAAAAAAAAATCAGAATTAAGGAGAGTTTACAGAAATGATTTGGCCATCAGTACTTTTCAGTTCCAGCTTTGGCTTTTACACCTGCAACCCAGTCTTAGACTTTGGGCTCAAACTTCCTACAAGACGTTGCAATGTGGATATATTTGTGACTGAACAGTCCCAAAATCACACAGAGAAGCACATTTGCAGGAGTCCAGCGTGGTAGTGATCACTCACTGATGTTATGTGAGTATATTTTACATTATAAAATAGTTTTGTGTGTTCAAAGAAAAATCCAAATTTTTTTTCTTGCGAGAGTTGTTTTCTGATTGCTGCGTTACATTAGAAAAATGTTTCTTGCGGTTTAGCACCATGCTCTTGCACACTGAAGAGGGTAGCCTGCTTCCCTTTGCCACTGCCGCTAAAGTAGGTCATTGTCAGAGTCTTTCCCTGCCTTCTTTTTCTAATGTTCATTAGCCCTATCCCTACTCCATTATCTTCCATCACAGCTCCCAGTTCCTTTCTCTCTTTGCACTTATCATGAATGGTTTAGTGATAACATCTCTTCTGTACCCTCCACAGGGCAGATATCACATCTGTTTAGGGTACTAGAGTATACAGCAGAGCACCTAACACACACTAGGTGTTAACTAATATTTGTGGGATCAAAGAATCTGTGAAATGTATAAATGAATAAATGAACAGTGGTGTTATCTTTGCTGGTGACTTAAGAATCAGCCTAATTAAATCATACCCTCCCCGTATCCTCTGTTCTAATAAACAGATGTGTTCTTTTGGAAATGCCCCTATCCCCACCATCATTTATTCACCAGTTTTAGGAACAACGTTCTTCTGTCCCTGAGTCCTTGCCTTGGACTGCTGTTCAGGACTGGCTTCCTCTGTCTTGCATTTCCCTGTTCTTCTAGAAATGACTTTATGTCCCTGAGTGCAGCCACTGTGCTTAAGCTTTCTTTCCTATTGTTCATTTTCCTGACCCCACCACGCTCTTCCTAAAATGATGCTGCTTCTCCCTTTTCAGTGACAGCCAAAGTAAAGCAGTGATTCACAAACCCTAATCAGCACAAATACCTGAGTGTTTGCATGTCATAGCTACTCAGGGCCAGACCCTACCGCATCAGAGTCTCTAGGGATAGGTATAAGGAATTGGTATTTTGTGACAAGCTCCTAGCTGATCATGATAACCAAGGGGACAGGAGCTACTAGGGTAGAGGAGAACTTGGAACTTGTGAATTTGAATATTTGTTCAGAGGTGGATTGACTTGGTGACTTCAGCTATTTAACCTGAGTTGATTCCTGCTCTGCAAAGTGGTAGAGGGGGTGGGGCAACTTACTCCTTGTTACTCCACCCCAGTCCATTCAGAAGTAGATCAATACCGAGCAAGAATTCTGTAAAGGCCCAGGCCCAACATTTTTAACTTAAGCAGATAGCTTTCCCAGGCTCCAAAGTGTAAGATAAATCCATTTTTTAAGAAAATGTATTCAAATCACAATATACCAAATAATAATTACACTTAAACACAAATGTGGTACAGAATATATGATTATCCAAGTAATATATAATCAATAGATTAAAAAAAAAAAACGTTTTTATACACTCTCATACTCCTTCCAAAAGCTGCCACCAGCACCCCAGTCACTGGTTCTACCCACCCACCCCCCCCGCCACACACACACACACACACATTTCCACAGCCAGTTATCCACAGTGTCCTTTTGCACTCTACTACATGTAGTCTAGAAGACATGCTGACTTAATGCCATTGGAGTCCCAAGGCCAGTAACTACTGTCCCCATTGTGGGAGCCAGTAGGAATCTCACTCCTGCTGCTGATATAATCCTTATCACCCTGTCCCAGAATTCCAAATTAGTCTTTTCTTACAAGTGATAATACAAAAATGCATAGGATTTTAACAGTCATTGCAGGCAGTGCCGTAATTTACTTACAAAAAGTTAAATAGAAATTAGTGTTAGTCTGGTTAAATATGAATTTTCTTGTCCTGAAGGTGGAACAATAGCTATTTCTTTCTGATCCAGACTTAAGGCTACTTCCTGCTAACATTGACCCAATAGGGAGGGTAAGGTCTATTTCTTTCATCATAGGGTAAGGTACAGCTTCCCCACTCCTTACAGGACGTGACCAGCTGTGCCTGCACCTTGGGGCAGGGACTGTAAGCAGGTATACATCTCCATCACCTAATGAATATACTGCCCTCCCCAGACAAAACTGATCAACAGGCCAGCCTTTTCAGGTGTCCAGCAGCTAGTGTCTCCTTCTGAACTAGACGACTCTTTTTCATGTCCAAGCACTGCCACTCTCCCCTGCCTTCAGGGACAACTCTGTCTTTTGGTGTGAAACTTCTAAACACAGACATGGGTGGAGTTTTTCTTCAGTACATTTGTGGAGGCAGGCAAGGGGTGTGTAAAGAAGAATTTAAAGCAATAGGGCAGAAAGGCTTAGCTGACCTGGAGGATCAAAGTGGGAGGGAATGAAAAATAAAAGCACTTTTTCATTTTGTTCTCCCTCTTCCACAAAGAAGAATGAGATAAAAGTTTGTTTCACTGTGTGTTTTCGTGCCACACTTAAACCTTTATTTGTGGTTCTCTAATGTTTCACTGAAGTGGAAAGAATATTGAAATTACTAAAGATCCAGCCAACACCAACTAATATTTCAGTGTGCTTATGTCACTAAAGAAAATGATTTTCAGCAGATCGTCAGTTTCTAAAATATTGTTGGGGGAAATGCTAATAGGTGTGTTCCATCCCCCAAAAGTTTGTTCTAAGTGTTCAAATAATTCTAGGAAACAGTGTCTGCTGTATTCTCCTTTTAGAGAGCCACATTCATATTTTAAAAGCTGTTTTAAATCCTGATATAAAAATTCTATTAAACACTATTTAACTCATTGTTATTCCCATTTTATTTATGTTCCCAACTCCTCAGGAAGATCCTATACCTTATTGATTTTAGAGACTGTGTTAATATTTTGAACATGCTGATTTGGAAAAGATAGTAGAGTTGCCTTTGCCCCCTCCCCACCATCTGTAAGTGTGTGTTTGGGGCTTGATAACCCCTCTTCAGAGATGCTATGG
Organism: Neomonachus schauinslandi; assembly: GCF_002201575.2. Lineage (NCBI taxonomy): Eukaryota > Metazoa > Chordata > Mammalia > Carnivora > Phocidae > Neomonachus > Neomonachus schauinslandi. Next base: position 29,997,136 of record NC_058413.1, on the reverse strand, counting down.
AGACATTGGCAGAACTAAATTTCTTGGCTCCAATCTCTCTCATGTTGATTCTGAGGAAAGACATTGCAATTTGGAAGTAAAAATAGCTCAGGAGATTGTAAATGGCAAAAGCAGAGGGAAAGAGAGGCAGAAAATGATAAGAGATGTAGCTAAATATTTATATATACAAAAAATGAAAACATGAGAAACGTTCCTTCTGAAATACATAATTAAGCTCAAGACAGAGTAGGCAGATGGAGTCAGTAATTACAGGTTCCTAATGTATCTAAAATTCCCAAGAATGAAAGTGTTGCTACTGATTTTGTAGCTTCACAGTTTATAGCTTGTTACTGTTTATAATAGGTTCTGCTCCATTAACACTTGATGTTCCAGTTAGATAGCTTGCATTTTAAATATAAACCTAGCAGAGCAAAGCTATGCAATTTCTGACCTACTTAGACTATTTGTGTGAAAATATGTTATAAACTATGGTTTTTATGCATATATTATAATGAGTTGTATTACTATCATCCTCATTACTATTAATGAGGCAGTTGTGATATCATAGAAAAGACCCTGGATCTGGGACCTCATCTCATTCCAACAAAGATTTATTGACTACTTGCTATTGGCTAGGTACCCTTCTGAGCTCTTAGGATCCATTAGTGAATAAAATGGAATAAAATCTAAGATTTTAGATTTCTGCCTCATGGAAATTTCATTCTGGTAGGAGATGGGGAGATAGAAAACAAATAGTAAACAAAATAAGTAAGTAAATTATATAGCATATTAGAAGGTTATAAAAGAGGAGATTGTTTTAGGTAAATGAGTTTATCAGTAGGTCAGTCAAAGCAGTGCTCATGGTGAACGTGACATGGGGGCAAAGACCGAAGGAGTCAGCCATGTGGGTATCTATGGGAAGGGGAGAGGGGACAGTCAGTGCAAAAGCTGTAAGGTGGGAGGATATCTGGTCTGTTTAGGAATAGCAGGAGGTGAGCATGTCTGGAACAGGCTAAGAGAGTGGGAGGCTAAAAGACACAAGGTCAGAGAGGTGACACAGGGAGATCATATAAAGCCCCATTGGCCATCATTAAATTCTTGCCTTTTTTTTGAGGAAATTAGGATTTGTTTCAGGAATGCAGAGGAGTGCAATAAATTGACTCACATTTAATTTGGGACCTGATTGCTAAAGGATTTGTTTCGAATTCTCTTTGAATTATATGGGTTCATATTTTCTTTCATGTGTGTAATAATAGAAAATAATGTCAATTCCAACTACCAGGTACTTAAACAAGGGAATGAGGTAGATGTCTTACTTTTAACCAACAGAGTTCTTCTTCAGAAAAGCACTATTAAGGAGGGCACGTGTTATGATGAGCACTGGGTGTTATAGGCAACTAATGAATCATTGAACACTACAACAAAAACTAATGATGTACTATATGTTGGCTAACTGAACATAATAAAAAATACATAAAAATAAAAAAATTTTAAAAAGAAAAGCACTATAACATTTTTTAATAAAAAGGATGCCAGTTAGTTGTCATTTTGGAAGACTACCAAGTGCATGCCATACAGAGATAACAGTTCTCTACCTTGTGTTAAGAGAGTAATCTCTCTGATGTTGAGAAGAGTTATACAGAGAACTCCAGTCCATCACCCCACACTGGCAACTCCTACCCCATTTCCACGATCAGGATTATAATTCTATTGCTTTAACCCTTATCCCTTCAACCCCTTCAAACTCAGGAACAGCTGCAGAAAGCCAAATTTGCTACCCAAACCAATCACATAAGAAGTCCCTTCATCTAGTTAGCCTGGTTCCAGCTTCTCAATGCCAACAACCACCAACTGTGAGTACAATGGAAGCTTTCCATTGTTTTCATTATAAAGCTTCCTTACTCCCCTGCCTGCATTCAAGTGTGCCAAGGGCAAGTGATGGTCATGGAATCCTTCACTATAACAAGCTTTGAACAGAACAAATTCCCTCACTATAGCAAGCTTTGAAAAGATAGCCTCTGTTCATGTGCACTGTACTTCTTTCTATGGAACCATCTTCATTCCCCAGAAACAAGGAAGAAAAGATGGACAAGGGCAGGGAAGAGAGAAGTGCCCCAGGAAAAAACACATCAGTTCAGTCTCTGCAGTTTCTCTAGTTTCTCCCATGAACTTTGTGGCTTAAAGCAAAACAAATTTATTATATCACAGGGCCTGTGGGTCAGAAATCCAAATATGTTAGCTGAATCCTGTGCTGAGGGACTCAATAAGCTGAAATACGATTCCAGGGCTTCAATCTCATCTGAGGTTTGGGATTCTCTTCCAAGATCACTAGCTGTTGGCAGATTTTAGTTTCTTGCGGTTGTAGGATTTAGGCCCTCAGCTCCGAGAGGCCACTCACCATTTCCTGCCTTCTTTGAACCCTTCTCTACAACAGGCTGGTTTTCTTCCTTCAAGTCCAATAGTAAAGCACCCCTCCTCTTCCTCTCCCTTCTCTTTCTTCTCCTCTCTCCTCTTCCTTCTTTTTCTTCTTCTCCTCTTCTTTCTCCTCCTCCTCCTTTTTCTTTTGAAGGGTTTGTCTGATTACGTCAGATCTACCCAGGATAATTGCCTTCTTGAAGAACCCAAAATCAACCAATTGAGGACCTTAATTACATCTGCAAAATGCCTTCACCTTTGCCATATAACATAATTCCATCATGTCTGCTGGTCCCCTCCAGGGCAGGACATTATACAAGAATGTGAGACATTAGAGGGAATTTTACCTATTGTAGATGGAGTGACCATATTAATATCAACATATTTCAGGGTAAGAAAATTACTTGAAGTAAACAGGAATATTACATATGGATAAAGTATCAATTCAGCAAGAGGGCATGACAATCCTAAATTTATGTACACCTAAGGACAAAACCAAAATAAATTTATGTGTACCTAAGAAACAAAATTTGATAGAACTGTAAGGAAAAATGGAGAAATCCACAATTTTCGTTTGGAGACTTCTACCATTCCTCACTCAGTGATTGATAGAACAGAAAGTCATGAAGCACAAAAGAATTGAGTAACACCATGAACCAAATGGAAAAGCTGACATTTATAGACCATTCCACCAACAGTATACAACACATTCTTTTCAAAGGTGCATGGAACATTCACCAAAATATTCCACATTCTTGGCCATAAAACATTCAAAATAATAGATATCAAAAATAAAATAATAGATATCATGAAAGGAATGTTCTCTAATCACAATAAACTTACTAGAAATTAATAATAGAAAGATACCTAGAATAACTACAAATAATTTGAAATTAAACCACACTCCTCCAAATACTCTATAGATCAAAGAGGAAGTCCCAAGGGAAACTAGGAAATGTTTTTAACTTAATTAAAATGAAAATACAATATATTATAGGATGGTGAGAGCTAATTTTTTTCCATTCTATTTAAAGTCCTGATTCAAATTCTCCAAATATTGCTTTATATCAGTATCTCAACTAGACAGGCTTCCCTTGTTTTTGTTATAAAAATTTTGATACCTAAATTGGATTATCCGAGTAAGCATTCTCTCTTTCAAAACAAGGCTAAGGTGAGCTTTGTTTATTGTAAGATGTGTTACATATTATAGTTTCATAAGTACCTTGAACATCCTATCAGAGTCAGATGTTTCCATATGATTATTTTATTCTTAGAGCACAAAGGTTTATTTTCTTTTATTTTCTTTTTAATTGAAGTATAGTTGACATACAATATTAGTTTCAGGTGTACAACATAGTTATTCAACAATTCTATACATTATAATATGCTTACCATGATAAGTATAGTTACAATCAGTCACTATACAAAGTTAATTCAATATTATTGACTACATTCCCTATGCTATACTTTTAATCCCTGTGACTTATTTAGTTTATAACTGGAAGTTGTACCTCCTAATCCTTTTTACATATTTTGCCTGTCCCTCACCCTTTTTTCATAAATATTGTAGAGTCCTACCAATTAGGAAACTGAAATCTAAGGATATGTGCCAAGTAGGAATATAGCTCAGATTAGAGAGCACCAGTTGCTTAGATTTCCTATGTGCCTTCTTTCCATTAAATTATCTTATTCTTATAAACCAAAGACAACTTTCATAATGGCTCATTAACTAAAATTGCTTCCTTACTTATGTATTAAATACAATGGCCCATTGGTAACTCCTTCCATAACTGTTTCTTCTACTCCCTTCTACATCCCCTGTTCCTCCTAACTCACTACTCCTTACATGAAATGCCAGATTCAGAGAAAGGCAATTCATTTAAAATTACCCACAGAGAAAATAGCTCTAAAATGACCAACATATTTTCATGTTCAAAACTCCACCTCCGTGGTTTCCCTTTCCAGTCTTTAATTCTTCAAGATTCCTCCATAACTTCTTTAAGAAGACCTTGGGGCACCTGGGTGGCTCAGTCAGTTAAGCATCTGCCTTTGGCTCAGGTAATGATCCTGGGATCCTGGGATTGAGCGCCATGTCAGGCTCCCTGCTCAGTGGGGAGTCTGCTTCTCCTTCTCCCTCTGCCCCTCCCCCCTGCTCATGCTTACTGGTGCTTTCTCTCTCTCTCTCTAATAAATAAATAAAATCTTTAAAAAAATAAATAAAAGAAGACCACTCCACTGCCATCATATTCCATCTTATTATCACCATTATTTCTAACATTCATTGAGGATTTATTAGACATAGGCAATGTTCTAATGCTTGACCTGCATCATCTAATCTAATCTCACAAAAACTTCAAGTGACAGAAACACTAAAATTTGACTCTCTTCTCTAGGCTGGATCAGAGTTAGTAAAAATATGTTGAGGGATGAACTCAATTTCCAATTATTTTAGAAAAACTAGCTTCTGAGTCAGAGCAAATATAGAGCCGTATTTACAAGTTGCTCTGAAGGAAGCATCCATCTCCCTGACAAATCTTTTATTTTTGAATGTTTGTTCTCATTACAGACACCTTTTTGTTTCATTTTCAAGAGAAGAAAGATAAAATTAGTGTATTTAACCTTTTCTTCTATTATTTCTTTAGGTTTGGGCAAAGATCCTAGGGTTAGCTGATACACAAAGGCAGGCCTGTGATCCCAGAAAGCCTGCACCAACACGGCACCGCGGAGCTACATGCTACAGAATCAGCAGAGAGCACCGGGGCATGGGGCAAACATAAGAAGAACATACCAGACTCAAGAAGTACTAAATGCAGCTGTTGTACCTCAGTACCCAGGTGCTGGTAAGGCTTTGGTGGAAAGAACACTGCTGAAATCGGTTGGTTGGGCGGTTCATATTCTATCTCAGCAATTTATAGTAGTATTCTACATGCATTTGTGCAAGCCACTTTCCTTCTCTAGACCTCAGTTTTGTTTGTTTGTTTTTTTTTCTCCTTGAGAAGAAACCCTTATTTGGAAGGGAATCTGATGTACTGAGAAGGACACCAGTTTGGAGCCTAAAAGAACTGAGACTGAATATGAGCTCCACTACTTATTAGTGTCCTTTGACAAGTTACATAACTTCTCTGAAGCCCAGCTGTGCCATAGGGAATAACAGAATGGAATTTTTAAGAATGAGTGTTTTATTTCAAATATTATATAACAAGTTAAATAAATACTCATCTCTTAGGGATGTTTTGGAGATTAAACTAGAACATAGCTAAATGCTAAATATATGGTATATACACAATAAATGTATCTGATATTCCTTTTTTTTTTTTGCAACAGTAATCGATACTTCTTTCATCTCTATTCCAGAGGTAAATGAATAAATCAATTCCATCATCCCTGCTAGGATATGTATATATCATATATATACACACACACATAGCAGATAGCATCATGCTAAATATGGCTGAAACCTTAAGAGAATAAAGTCCCCAAAAGACATCATAATGAAGAATGAGAAGGATCAGACTCAGGGCTGTACCATGTTAATTGATCAAGCTTTATAGACTGATATTCTCTTTTTTTAAAATTTTTTTATTATGTTATGTTAATCACCATACATTACATCATTAGTTTTTGATGTAGTGTTCCATGATTCATTGTTTGCATATAACACACAGTGTTCCATGCAGAGCGTGCCCTCTTTAATACCCATCACCAGGCTAACCCATCCCCCCACCCCCCTCCCTTCTAGAACCCTCAGTTTGTTTCTCAGAGTACATAGTCTCTCATGGTTCTAGACTGATATTCTACAGAGATTTTACAAATAAGTAAGGGGACAGCCTTGACTCATCCCAAATATCACTGTATCACTATCTTAGCAAAAGCTAAAGGACAGGGATCACTGCTTTTTCTGAACTTCCTTGTGGCCATTTGACCATAATTTAGTAACAACTTCCTCCCATCCAAAGACTGTTCAGTAAACTAATCAGTTTGGTATGATAACCACCAACATTAGATGTTTCAGACATTTTAAAGTCCGTCAATAGTATCCTCACCATTTCTAGCAACTTTTTTTTTTTATGAATTAACTTTAATGGCTTATCATTCACAAATAAAATACACAGATATAAAATGTACACTTTGATGAGTTTTGACAAATATGTTCATCTATATAAATACCACCCAAATCATGATAGAGAATATTACTCTTGAAGAAAGTTCCCTCTGTCAATTCTCCTGCCACTACTCCAGGCAACCACTATCTAATGTCTATATCCATAGTTTGCTTAAACTGAAACACCATATGCATGTAATCATACAGAAGTTACTCTTGTTCTGGCTTTTTCCCCAATATAATCTTTTTGAGATTCATCTTATTGCCTGAATTCCATATAGAACTTGGCTTGTTCTTTTACAGTTCTAAATAGCATTCCATTGCATGACTATACCTCTATTTCCTTAACTTTTTTCTAAAAGTTAGTTTTTGTTCCTTTATTTATTTTTATATGCATGTGAATTTTAAATTGAGATATAACTAAGACAACAAAATTAACTATTTTAAAGTGTACTAAAGTGTTTTAGTATAGTTTGTGCAACCATCACTGGAGTCTAAATTCAGAACACTTCCATTTCCTCCAAAAGAAATCTCATATCCACTAGCAATCAGTTTTCATTCTCCTTTTTCCTCAGTCCCTGGAACCCATTAATCTACATTCTGTCCCTATGGATCTGTCTATTCTAGAAATTTGATATAAATGGAATTATATAATATGTAGTCTTTTGTGTCTAGCTTCTTTCACTTAACATGTTCAAAGATCATGATGTAGCATGTATCAGTAGACTAAAGTCACTGGAATTCGGGATGATCTGATTAGTAGGCAATAGAATGGATTACTAAGTAAAGCATACAATTGTCTTTTCTTAAAGGTTGAATTACTCTAGGCTTCCAGGGTGAATTGAATTTTGGTACTGCAAGAAGTTGGGAGAATAAAAAGCTGAGTATCTAAGACCTTTTCTACCTATATTACATTTGACTTTTCCATGAACAGGTTTAATCTAAGTAAGCACTTCATGAGGATTCACTGAGTATTATCATTTGCATGGCTTTGTACTCACAGCAATGTAAAGAATAACATCAGCACCTCAGTGACATATTGACTTCTCTAAAAAGAAATGAGACTATTGAGGGAGGTGGTCAGGACGACAGAATTTTGTACAGACTGTCTTCTTGTATTTAACCCAATATTTTGTACTCTGGAAATTTCCAGGAGAAATAAGTTTAAGAAAAATTAATATCTTCAAAACCAAGCATTATCCAGATGAGCACATCTAAGTGTTGCACCACCGTAAGGATACTTTTCCTTAAGATTAAAAAAAAAAAAAATCCATCATGGGGCACCTGGATGGCTCAGTTGGTTAAGCGACTGCCTTCAGTTCAGGTCATGATCCTAGGGTCCTGGGATCAAGCCCCACATCAGGCTCCCAGCTGAGCAGGAGCCTGCTTCTCCCTCTCCCACTGCCCCTGCTTGTGCTCAATCTCTAATAAATAAATAAAATCTTTAAAAAATCCATCTCTATATCTATCTATCTATCCATCATCTATCCATCCATCCATTCATTCAATACACATTCATGGAACACCTACCATTTATCAAATTTGGTGCTGGATATATAAATTGCAGAGACTAGACATAATTCCTGTCCTCAGGGTAAACAGAACTGTTCCAATTACTTTGGGAGAAACACTGTTCAATGAATAGAATATAAATGGAAAATTATATTCTAGCATTCAAAGATAGCACTAGAGAGTTAAGCAAAAAAATCAGATAACTGCCTTTTATGTCAACTAAAGAACTTGAAAACTGTGAGGAAGCATTTTAAGATTTTGAACTGGAAAGTGCCATGATTAGGTTAACATTTCAGGAAAACACTGACAGCAGCATGATGGAAGGATTTGTTTAGGAGATCAGTTAAGTGTAGGGGCAAGGCTGAATCATGTCAGTTGTAATTCCATTGCAATCCTGATCATGTTACTCATCTGTTCAAAATCATGAATGGCTCATATTCAGTTACGAGGTAGGAAACAAGATTATCAGTATTGTGGTATGAGAAATGTTGACACTTTGCAGTGGAGTATCTTCATTGTGGTTGCACTGAAGTTTGTCATCTGAGCTCTCTTGTTTGCTTTTGAGGTTGAAACAGAGGATACAAGCTGTGTAAACCAGGAGCTAAGCAAAATTAGATCTAGTGACAAGTGCCAATTAAGAATATAGCTGAAATAAGTCAGACTAAGAAAGACAAATACCATATGATTTCATTCATATGTAGAATCTAAAAAACAAAAAAAACAAACAAAAATCCCACAAATGAATAAACAAACAAAAAGTAGGATCCTACCTGTAAATACAGAGAACAAACTGATGGTTGCCAGAGGGAAGAGGGATGGGGCTTGGGCAAAATGGATGAAGGGGAGTGGGAGATACAGGCTTCTAGTTATGGAATGAATAAGTCATGAGGATAAAAGACACAACATAAGGGACACAGTCAATGGTATTATAAGCATTGTATGGTGACAGATGGTAGCTACACTTGTGGTGAGCATAGCATAATGTATAAACTTATTGAATCATGAACTTGTACACCTGAAACTAATGTAACATTGTGTGTCAAGTACAATCAAAAAATTATTTAAAAAAGAATATAGCTGAAACTACAGAGAATCAGGCATTAATATTTCCTACTTTCCTGTTTACTGAATTCTTGTATTCCCCTTGCAAACCAGAGAATACTTTTATAAACATTCTAAAACTTAAAGTTTATTAAATACTGAAGAGGGAAATATAGAAAGATGCCAGCTTAATGAATCCATCTTTCTTCCAATTCCAGTATGAATTACAAAGAAGCATGTCACTTTATCTAAATAGCTAAAAAGCAGCTGATGCCAGCATGTGGTAAAAGCTTCAAATTTGTGATCCAGAAATGAGGGTTTTCTGCCCTCTAGACTTTATACTGGCCTCTAGCAAATAGTAGAGCCTTGGGTAAAGAGAAATCCAGCAGTTGCTTGAATTCCAGATAGTGGAGGGAGTTAAGGAAGAGATCACCAACAACTAATATCAGTGTTCTCCATTTCCCTAATCCCCACAGAGCTGAGAAAGAGCTGCTTAGGTAGACTGAGTTCTCTCCATCTTTGACACTTCTTTATTTTTTAATCTTTTTTTAAATTTAAATTCAATTAGCCAACATACAGTACATCATTAGTTTCAGTTGTAGTGTTCAATAAATCATCAGTTACATATAACACCTAGTGCTCATCACATCACGTGCCCTCCTTAAAGCCCATCACCCAATTCCCCCATCCCTCCACCCACCTCCCCTCTAGCAACCCTTAGTTTGTTTCCCATAGTTAAGATTCTCTCATGGTTTGTCTCCCTCTCTGATTTATTTCCATTCCACTTTCCCTCTCTTCCCCTATGATCCTCTGCACTGTTTCTTATATTCCACATATGAGTGAAATCATATGATAATTGTCTTCCTCTGATTGACATATTGATGTAAATGGTAAGTATTCATCCTTTCTGATGGCTGAGTAATATTCCATTGTGTGTACACACAACCTCTTCTTTATCCATTCATCTGTCGATAGACATCTTGGCTCTTTCCACAGTTTGGCTATTGTGGACATTGCTACTATAAACATTGGGGTGCAGATGCCCCTTTGGATGACTACATTTGCATCTTTGGGGTAAATTGCGGAGTCATAGGGTAGCTCTATTTTTAATGTCCTGAGGAACCTCCATACTGTTTTCCAGAGTGGCTGCACCAGCTTGCATTCCCACCAACAGTGTAGGAGGGTTCCCCTTTCTCCGCATCCCCGCCAACATCTGTCGTTTCCTGACTTGTTAATTCTAGCCATTCTGACTGGTGAGGTGGTATCTCATTGTGGTTTTGATTTATATTTCCCTGATGCCGAGTGATGTGGAACATTTTTTTTTCATGTCTGTTTACCATGTGTATGTCTTCTTTGGATAAATGCCTGTTCATGTCATCTGCCAATTTCTTGACTGGATTATTTGTTTTTTGGGTGGTGAGTTTGATAAATTCTTTATAGATCTTAGATACTAACCCTTTATCTGATATGTCATTTGAAAATATCTTCTCTATCGCTTCTCAGCCTTTTGGCTAAGATCAAGTGAAAATATCTTCTCTATTCTGTAGCTTGCCCTTTAGTTTTGTTGACTGTTTCCTTTGCTGTGCAGAAGCTTTTTATCTTGATGAAATCCCAATAGTTCAATATTGCTTTTGTTTCCCTTGCTTTTGGAGATGTCTAACAAGAAGTTGCTGCAGCCGAGGTTGAAGAAGTTGCTGCCTGTGTTCTCCTCTAGGATTTTGATGGATTCCTGTCTCACATTTAGGTCTTTTATCCATTTTATCTTTATATATGGTGTAAGAAAATGGTCCAGTTTCATTCTTCTATATGTTTCCGTCCAATTTTTCCAACACCATTTGTTGAAGAGACTGTCCTTTTCCACTGGATATTCTTTCCTGCTTTGTGGAAAATTAGTTGATCATAGAATTGAGGGTCCATTTCTGGTTTCTCTATTCTGTTCCATTGATCTATGTGTCTGTTTTTGTGCCAGTACCATACTGTCTTGATGATTACAGCTTGGTAATATAGCTTGAAGTATAGCATTGTGATGCCACCAGCTTTGATTTTCTTTGTCAACATTCCTCTGGCCATTAGGGGTCTTTTCTGGTTCCATGCAAATTTTAGGATTATTTGTTCCAGCTCTGTGAAAAATGTTGATGTTATTTTGATAGGGATTGAACTAAATGTGTAGATTGCTTTGGATAGTATAGACATTTTTTTTAAAGATTTTATTTATTTATCTGAGAGAGAATGGGAGACAGAGAGCATGAGAGGGAGGAGGGTCAGAGGGAGAAGCAGACTCCCTGCCAAGCAGAGAGCCCGATGCGGGACTCGATCCCGGGACTCCAGGATCATGACCTGAGCCGAAGGCAGTCGCTTAACCAACTGAGCCACCCAGGCGCCCTGGATAGTATAGACATTTTAATAATATTTGTTCTTCCATCCATGAGCATGGAATGTTTTTCCATTTCTTTGTGTCTTCCTCAATTTGATTTTTTTTAATTTTATCTATTTAAGTAATCTCTATACCCAACATGGGACTCAAACAACCTTGAGATCAAGAGTCACATACTCTTCTAACTGAGCCAGTTAGGCATGCTCCCCATCTTTGACACTCTAAAGAGAGTGAACATAAGGCTGATGACATATTTGCCTGCCCAAATGGCCAGAGAATGCCCAGCCTTTCACCACTTACAGGATTATCTCCATTCATAATAACAAATGGTGGCAGAAAAATACCAGAATTCCTAAGAGGGTTAAAGGAAGCTAAAGGAAGAAATTCAGCAGAGCCAAAAGAATTCTCTACTGAAAGAGTTTTCAAAGGAGAAAGACAATAGCTAACCAAAAAATACTAGGATATAAGTGCATGAAAATTATACTTTTTTTTTAAAGATTTTATTTATTTGACAGAGAGAGAGCACAGATAGGCAGAGCAGCAGGCAGAGGGAGAGGGAGAAGCAGGCTCCCTGCCGAGCAAGAAGCCCGATGCGGGGCTCGATCCCAGAACCCTGGGATCATGACCTCAGCCGAAGGCAGATGCTTAACTGACTGAGCCACCCAAAGTGCCCCAAAAGTTACACTCTTAAATAGCCCATGGATCAAAAAGAATATTGACAGAAATTATAAGCCATATAAGCTTACTTAAGAAGCAATGAAAAGGACAACATTTTCTACAAATATCTGTGAGGCATTGTAAAATATATATTCAGAAGAAACCACACAGCTTTAAATTCCTTGATAAATAAATAAGAAAGGTAAAAAATAAAGGAACTTTTTATCTATCTACAGTTATATAAATAACAAAATAAATTAAAATATATATTGAAAAACAAAAAGTGATAAAAAAAAAAAAACCAGGTGGATAAAATAGGAAACCCAAACTAGTCCAAAGGATAAATGAATTCAGAAGTTGTCTTTTTTCAAAGGCCAATAAAACAGATAAACCCCTTGTGAACATAATTAAGGAAAAGAGAAAATAAACATATACAATATGTGATATTTAAAAAGTAAAAAAAGAATTGGATATGGGATGCAAGAGAAAGAAAGAAGTGAATACAATTTAAAGAATTTGTTCTTAGTGAATGGAAGGACTAAAATGTGGAACTAAAAGGTTGAAGGCAATGATTATGAGTGAATTTTGGACTTACTAATTAATTTTGAGATACTCACTATATATCCAGTGGTGATGCTGAGTAGGCATTTAGATACATAAATCATATATGCAAGATATAGTGGTTTTCAGAGTAACAAGCCTGGTGGAATAATAAAATTTGGGAGCAAACAGAATATAAATAAATAAGCTTTTATAGCAAAGGATTAGATGACATTACCAAGGGAATGAGTTTACTTATAGTATATTTAGAACTCTAGGACACTCCTATATTGAGTTAAAGTGAATAGAAAGGAACCAACAATAAATCCTGAGGAGTGGCCACAAAGGTATGAAGAAACAGGTGACAGAGGTTTCTTGGAAGCCAAATATAGCAAGTAAGACGAGAATTGAGAAATGACCATTGATCAAAAAGAAAAAATCCAATAATCAATTTTATGTTCTCATCTTATTTGACCAATAGCAGCATTTAACTCAAAGAGGTCATTTCTTCCTCTATGGCTTCCAAGACACCTCTGTATCCTGAGTGTTGAGTAGTAAATGTAACAGGTATGGGGAGATCTTTGGGGATAGGACAGGCTTAACCAGAGAATGTGAGGTGAATTCTCATTTTACTGCTGATAGAGTTCTGGAAGAAAGGGTTAGCTTACTCCAAGTACATGGATTTCTGTGACACCCTATAGAATATACTGTTGGAAGTATAGAAGATGAAAGGAGTTAACGTCCCATAAGAATAATACATTAAGGGGCGCCTGGGTGGCTCAGTCGTTAAGCGTCTGCCTTCGGCTCAGGTCATGATCCCGGGGTCCTGGGATCGAGCCCCGCATCGGGCTCCCTGCTCAGCAGGAAGCCTGCTTCTCCCTCTCCCACTCCCCCTGCTTGTGTTCCCTCTCTCGCTGTGTCTCTCTCTCTCAAATAAAGAAATAAAAAAAATCTTTAAAAAAAAAAAAAGAATAATACATTAAGTATTGACCAAGTATGCCTTTCCTAACAAATACAAGTATGATTTAATTACAGAAAATTTATTAACACAAATCATTTCATTAATGAAATGTATAAGTCATAATAGATAAGAGAAAGGCTATTATTAAATTCAGAGGCCATTAAAATGAAGATAGAATAAGAAGAAAACACTTAAAATGATGAAGATGTAAAACATATTTAACAAAACTCAACACCAAACATAATTTGAAATGGTAAAAAAATAATATCAATAATGATCAGAAAATATACAGGGATTACCATTATTCTATCACTTAATGTTGCCTTCTAAACACTACTGAATGTAAAAACCTGCACATGACAATAAAATAATTGGCATAAACATTGGAAAAGAAAAACTATATCGTAGGATGATCTTATTGTATGCTTAAAACCTCAAGTGCCATTTAAAAACATATATAATTTATAAGAGTTGGTTAAAGTAACTACATATCAGATATTTATACCAAAATCAAGTTTCCTCTATATGAATAACAATAAATAAAAATTCAATAAATTTATTATTCATAGTTTAGACAGAACTACAAAAACTAAGAAAAAATTTAACTACCAAAGCATAGAACTGGAAAGACATGACTTCTGGCATTAAAGCATGAGTAGTTCACTGACCCACTTCTCAGTCTAAATGGTGAAAATTATGGAAAAGAAAATATAATGACCCTGAAAAGGATTCTAAGGGCAAAGAGCAAATGAAAAGAGTTCAAGAAAGCCCATAAAAATTCAGAGCTGACTTCACTTTCAGAGAATGGAGAATTTTAAACATGAAAACGCTCTCAAAAATAATAGAGGGTTTGAAAAAGTCAGTCAGGAGGATATTTGTGACTCTAATGAAGATACAGCCTAGACTGTTGGCTAGCTAGTTTGGAGGAGAGAACTAGAGAATAAGAGAACTGAGGAAAGCCCTCCTAAGAGTCAAAACAAATACCAAATGTTTACCTCAGAAAGCATCCCATGAAATAAGTCACAGTTTAATTGCATCTGTTTGTATAGAAATTTATACCCTAGAGCATTATTGAAAACAGTGGAGCATTTGGTTGGCAATTAGCAGGACTTAACAGCTGGGTGTGATCAGGGAAAGAATGGAAGAGAGACCTACCAGGACTGCTCTCACTCCAGCGGGACTGTGGGTCTACACAAAGCTGTGTCTCCCTGAAGAGCAACATCAGAGGTTTATTGCTATGGATCTAAAACAGAATTCAGTAAAATAATCCAGCCAGTCACTAAACAAATAAAGAAGCAAATGAAAATAGCCAGCCCTGGAGGGAGGGAACAATTACTCAAAATTGCTATATTATCTAAAAAGTACAATGTCCAATAACACAAAAAGGCATGCCAAGAAACAGAAAAGTATGACCCATTCACAGGGGGAAAAAAAAAGGCAGAAAACAGAAACTACCAGAGTAATGTCAAATGTTATATTTAACAGAAAAGAGATCTCAAAGTAGTCATTCTAAATATGTTCACAGAACTAAGGAAAGCATGATTAAAGAAGGGAAGAATCACTATAATGTGCACCTGAAACTAATATATCACTATGTTAACTAACAGGAATTAAAATAAAAACTTCGAAAAAAGAAGGGAAGGTATTATGAAAATGTCATAACAATAAGAGAATATCAATAAAGAGAAATTATAAAAAAGAACTGAATGGAAATTTTGGAGTTGGAACGTACAATAACTCAGAGGTCCTCAACTTTAGAATTGAACTGATAAAAGAAAGAATTAATAAAGTTGAAGATGGAATAATAGAGATTATTCAACCTAACAAACAGAGGGTAAAAAAGGATGAAGACAAAATCAATGGAGCCTCAAAGAATTATAGTATATCATTAATCATACCAACAAACATGACATGGAAAAAAACAAAAGGAGAGGAAAGAGAGAAAGGAAAAGAAAAAATATTCAAGAAATAGGACTGAAAATTTCCCAAAGTTATTTAAAAGATATAACCTTAATATCCTGGAAACTCAATGAACTCCAAGTAGGATAAAAGTAAAGAGACCTATAAAAAGACACATCATAATAAATATGCTGAAAATCAAAGACAAGGAAAGTTCTTGAAAGCAGCAAGAGAAAAATAATGTATCATTGACCACTGATGACTGAATGCAAATAAGATTAACAGTTGATTTCTCAGAAAAACAATGGTTTTCAAAATAGTTGAAAATTGATACCAATCTTTACTCACATTTCTTTCAGAACATTACCAAAAAAATAAAGTTCAAAAATAGTTGAAAACTGATACCAATCTTTACTTACCTTTCTTTCAGAACGTTACCAAAAAAAAAAAAAAAAACCCTAAAGTTTACAGTGAAAAATTTCATTTTTTTCTATATTCTTTTTTTTTTTCTATTTTCTTACACCTCCTAGCTCCTCTAGAGCTTCTTACTCTCCATCTATGTAGTCTACTTTACCAGACACTTTCCAAGAAGAACCAGCCTACCTGCCTCTTGTCTTTTTGTTCCCTCTCCTTTTTAATTTCCCCCCTCTGGTGTTGTCTTTCTGTATCTATTCTAAAACTCAACTTACAAAAAGTGAAAATTCTCTTTGAGATAGGTTAATATTGGACTTTCAAGCAGGTAAATATAAAATTCTCTTTATTAAGAAAGGATGGTGATTAACATAACATAATAAAATTAAATTTAAAAAAAAGAAAGGTTGGACTGTGGGAGTACCGAGGACCATCAAAAGTAGCACAGATTAATCTGTAGGGCCTCGTTCAGGGGTTATGTGGGCCTCCACTTTGAAAGAGATGTTTGAACCAACATCTGAAGGATGACTAGCATTAGCTGAGTGAAGAATGGGAAAGAACATTTCAAGCAAAGAGGATTATTTGCACAAATACCCTGAGATAGAAAGGAGAATATGTATTGGAGATGCAGAAAGAGCTTTGTTGGTTGAAAAGCAATGAATAAGGTTTAAAACAGCTGTGAGGAGGGTTTGTGGTTTAGACAGGGACAGAATGTGTTTTACTTTGTACTCCATATTAAGCAGCATTTTTTCTCTATTTTCCTTCCCATGGCAGACATTTAGTGACTCTAAGTCCTTCAATCATGAATGATTAACCTATTCTCATTGACCTACCTGGAAAGGATCCACTGAAGTGCAATATCTTAATTCAGAGAGTTCCAAGGAAAGATGGTTTTATTATTTCTAAGCACAGACAGAAATTGGAAATGTTCACATGGTACTTCTTACAAGTCCTATAAGGATGTTTAAAGGGGTGGAAGAGGCTATCAGTAATTAGTAGCAACATTTGCATTTGTCCTTTGATGCCTTATAAACTCATTCTTAAGAAAACTTTAAAGCTGTGTTTATACTTTTTTTTTCCAGAAAAAAAGCATTTCTGTCAAAAGTCAAATAAGGAAGTGAGTTAAAGAGGTCTTACTAATATCATTTGGCTCACTTAGGAGGCCCTAAATACATATACAGGATCTCCTAGAAAACAATCAGTTTTGACTTTAGATCAGTGCTGAGGAAGCCTCCCTGCCTGAGTTAAAAAACAAACCAACAAACAAAAAAGAATAGAATTTCCCTCACCTTACTTAAAGAAGCTTTTGGATATCTGCCCCATCTGCCATCCAGCATTTAGATTTTCTCTACTTCGGAGATTTCTATCCTGATTCTATCTACTGCTACATACTGGGAATGGTGGGGGGAGGAGGAATGGGGAGGGAGATTGTAAGGAAAAACGTGCCACCTGCTCAAGCTTGTTTCCCACCAAAAGATGATATATATGCATGTGATTGTGTAAGGGGAAGAGAGACTTGTTTATTGAGCATGAATGTATGAAGTTTTGTGAACATGAGTATGTTGAGTTTGAGTATTCTTGTATTTTTGTGATTTTGCATTTGATTCAGTGTGAGAGATGAGAATGTATGTGAGAGAGATATATATACACACACACATATGTGTGTGTGTGTATATCTTTAAAAACTTATTCATAAAACAATAAACTGAGACTTCTGGTCTATATATTGCAAGTCCCTTTTCTTTGGAAGTCTGCCTGTGTGAAGCTTATGCAATGGAGACTAAATTACTTGTGTTTGAAATGTCTGCCTACAGCTACTTATTTCCTATTTTTTTAACTGCTACTGATCAACCTGTTAGTCAGCAACATTTATCGATTTTACTATGCCGAGCAGGAAGAGGTGCTACATATGGAAACCTTGACTTTAAAGAACTCATAGCAACAAAGAGAATAGCAGGAATCAAATTGCTAAATATAGTCTACCCTCTTGAGTAAACAAATGAAGGCAGTTCTTTTTAAGAGCACTCAAGAATGAAAGGGTGGTAAAAAACAGTGTTGTCGCAGAGAAAATTTATAATTCCTTTTATCTAAGTCCCATCTTATGAGCTATATACGTCAAGAAGGTGGTTTATTGGTTGGTTAGCTTTCATTTGAAGCCACTGTTTATCCATAAACTCTCATTCTCTATTCTTCTTTCTCACCAGTGAATACTGTGGAATATGACATATTTATTTCCTATTTGACAGTCTCAGCTGTACAGAGAGGGGGAAAAAAAAACTAAGAAGAGGAGAAGGAAGGAAGGGGTGAACCCAAGACAGAAAGGCATTGGAAGACAATCTGAAAAAGATAAGGACATGTCAGTAGGAAGCCAGAGGTCTAGATTCTAGTAATTACTTGGCCATTCAATATATGAAATTATATCTTCTGCCCCTTCTGTTGGTTATCCTCAGTTTTCAAAATGTATTCTGTGGGACAGATTACCTTGGCAGATAAGAGGTAGGATTTTTATCTATTTCATGGTATGAACTTGATTGGGAAAAGATTCTGTCCCTAATACATATTTGAAAGTCTTTGGATGAAGCACTCTCCCAGACTCTTCCTGGTGGAAAAACTATCAAAATTGGGTGTTCTTCCAGGAAGACTTGACCTATCAGAGTGTGGCTTCTGGAAACTATAAGGGATTCTCTTGTTTCATCACAGTTAGGACTCTTGAAGGTTACAGTTTCCTCTTATAGTCCCCAGGAGTTCAGAGATGTTTTGAAAGACCACAGAGGAACCATGAGACTCTGGACTCCGGGAAACAGTTACAGAAGGGAGGTAGGTAGGGGGATGGGGTAGCTGGCTGATGGGTATTAAGGAGGGCACATGTTGTGATGAGCACTGGGTGTTATACACAACTAATGAATCATTGAACACTACATCAAAAAATAATGTGGGGTGCCTGGGTGGCCCAGTCGGTTAAGCATCTGCCTTTGGCTCAGGTCATGATCCCAGGGTCCTGAAATCTAACTCCACATTGGACTCCCTGCTCAGCAGGGAGCCTGCTTCTCCCTCTCCCTGCAGCTCTCCCTGCTTGTGCTCTCTCTGTCAAATAAATAAATAAAATCTAAAAATAAAACAAAACTAATATTGTACTATATGTTGGCTTACTTAAATTAAATAAATAAATAAATAAATAAATAAATAAATAAATAAATAACGACCACAGAGGAGATATTTTAAAGATTTCAGTGATCTCAAAGGGAGGCAAAATACAAAGTCTCATTTGTAAGATCCACTTTTACCAACACTTTTTCTCACTCTCATCATATCTACATTCCTTTTTTACATGAAATTAAATTCCATGGTCAATTAATATGATCACTGCTGTGCATATATTTCAAACTTCCTTGTCCCTCTCTCAAGTGTTATTCTTCTCTTGTGTTAAAATTAATCTTGCTTAAATGCAACTCCTCACCTACTCAGAGCTGCATCAGTATAGCTAAATGTGGCTGGAGTAAAACATTTTAACCTTTTTAAATATATTTTAAGTTAAGATACTTGACAAATGTCAAGTCCACCTTTTACTACTCATTCATTTTATTACTTGCCTAGAGTGTTATTTCACACATTCCTCTCTCTCTTCACACCCAATTCTTACCCTTCTTTCTACTTTACTGGAAAACTTGAAGCAATCAAATTTCCCTGCCACAGCTACTCACATACTAGCATTTGTGTCCATATACTTACCTTGTCTTTTATCACTACATAGGGATTATTCATGCTTCTATCTAGAGCCACCCCCCCCATATCTGAACTATGTATCACCCTTTCACCTGTTCAAATATGTCACTCAAAAATGTTCCTCTGTCTTCTATGTCATCATTATTATGCCATCAAACATACTGTTATTTCTTCTATCTTAAAAATAAAGTCTCTTGATCTCACTTCTTCAATTATCATCCTGGTTCTTTATTACCTTGTATAACAAAACATCTAAAAAATACCTTTGCCTATCAGGCTCTTTCCTCCCATTCTTTCAAACCCACTCCATTCAAACTCTTCCCACTACCCCACTGAAACTACTGTTACTAAAATATACAAGTAATCTCCACATGTTAAATCCAAAGATATATCCTGACTCCTCATTTTTATTTGACCTGTCATCAGAGTTTTACACAGCTTATCACTCCCTTCTCTTATAAATTCTATTTAGTTCTGGGGTCCCATGCACTTACGGTTTTCTCCCTTCCTTCCCATCGGTTACCAATCTGTTTCACAGGTTCCCCTTCTTTCTCAATTACCTCTCAATTCTTAGACCTTCTTTCCTCTCTATCCGTATTCACTACCAGAATGAAATCATCTCTAATGCCATGGCTTTAAGTACTATATATATATATATGCTTAAAACTCCCAGACAGGTTGTCTCCTCTGAAATCCCTCACAAATCCAGTCAGTATGTTGCCCCCAAAATCTAGACTCTTTGGTCCAATTTCCTACTTGACAATCTCCACTTGGATGTCTGGTGAACATTCTGTAATCACTGTGTCCAAAACAGAACTCATATCCTTCCACCCCATTCCTAAACTTACTCCACTCACTTTCCTGGGTCACTTAATTGGCACACAACTTTTCTCCTATTTACTCAGACCAGAAATCATAGTCTTAATTTTTCTGACACCCCATATTCAGGCCAACAGAAAGTCCTCCACTTAAATTTTATATCCCAAATCACATCATTTCACACTTCTCCAATCTAAGCCACTATCATTGCTTTCATGTATTATTGAAATTGATTTCCAACTGATTTACCTACTTTCCCCTTTGCGCCTCTACAGTCTATTTCAGCATAATGGCCAGGATGATCATATTAAAATGTAACTGGGTCATGCCTCTCCTCTGCTCAGAACATTGTGGTCTTCTTCATAACACTCAAAATAAAAGGTTTACAATAGCCTGTGAAACCCTATATGACCTAATTTCCAATTAGCTCTATGAACTCATCTTCTACTAGTCTCTTCTCACTCCATACAGACAATCTGAACTCCTCACTTTACAGGTATATGTCAAACATATGATTGCTTAAGAACTTTGTACAGACTTTTCCTCTGCCTATAATTCTTTCCCCAGATAGCCACATGTCTCATTACCTTACCTTTTTCAAGACTGCTATAATGGTAATTTCCTGATGTATTGCACCCTGACCATCCCTGTTAAAAACTGCATACTTAATATCTAGCATTCATAAACTGAAAGTCTTTATGTAATTCAAATAGGAAAAAGGAATCACTCTAGATCTTTAAAACAGGACATTTAATAAAAGAAATTGGTGACAAAGTTGATGGAAGAGCTGAGAATCCAAAAAAGAAGATGGTGAGGCAACCCAGACATTAGCCATCCCATAGGACTAGATTCTCATAGGACTGGAAAGACTAACAAAATGTTACCAGAGCTCAGAATCTGGGACTTTCTGGTGGGAGCTAAAACCATGATGGAGGCTGCCCAGGGTTAGCTGGGACCATAGAAGGGACTATTTGGCTAGATGCCCCAGAATGCAGAGAGATACAGGAGAAACACCTAAACTTCTATCCCCCTCTATCTTCCAACCTCAACTGTTTCACATTGGGCAAATTAACACAAAAGTCAGAGGACCAGAGAACTTACGAAATGTAGTTCCTTATAAAGCATAGTAAAACTGATGTGGGCAGAGAATAAGTAAGCAGGTGACTTGCCCTTACAGTCTTCTAAGTGTACCAGATAATACAATTGGTTTATTATCTCTTTAACACCACAAGATCACAGATCCAGAAGGGCATGGATTCTTTCCATTTTATTCACTGGGATATCCCTAGAACTTAGAAATATAGCTGGCACATAGTAAAGGCCAAACATATTTGTTGAATTGAGTGAATATAGCAAAATAGGCAGTGGAAAAATGGACTTGCTTTTTAATTCTACCATAAAGCTAGTTAATTACTTTTATGACATAATTTTATTTACCTAAAGTGAACATTTGTATTTACTAGGAATTACACACAAGGATTTAGTGGCCCCTGGATTAATACAGGTTATATCTTACATAAATTTGTGTCAGGCTTCCTCACAAGATATGGGTGTTGAGGGCCACCACTACTTACTTTAGGAAACTAGATATTCCTAGGTATACCATATATTAACCAATGTAGAATGTTCATATGAATCTTACTTGTTCTGATTCCTTCACTCAGCATATATTTACTAAAGGTCTGTCTTAGGCTTTACAAATGCTAGAGCTACAACAATGGCACAATTCTTGCTCTCAAGAAGAATACTGACAACAATTTATGGGGCCAGAAAAAAAATAGAAAGTTAAATATTAGAAATCACTGTATAAACTATTAAGTTGTTATTCTTTCCTCATCTAATAATTTCTAGTAGTGACCCTCAGCTAGGGCAAAATTATTACCTAATTACTAATATTTCATTTCTCTTACAAATAAAAATTTTAGGGTTAATGTGGAAAGTGCTCTTTAAAGAGAAAGGCTAGATGTTACCTTCTTGGCTCTGGTGGAGAAACAGCCTTTAAAACTCCTTTTTACACCTAATAGCAGACTTTTTTGTTTTCCTCTTTGATTACTCAACTAAAGTCCTGAAATGTTTAACGTACATCCTTGAGCCTTCATTTATAAACTTTGTGAGAATATAGTGATAAATTCCATGTTATTTACTAAAATCCAGAGACTCGGAGTTTAAATGCATTAAAGAGACCTATAAAGACTCTTCTGAGAAACTTCTAAAGTAGAAGAGCTTCATCTCATTCTTCTCTCTGCTCAGTAATTGGTGAGAGCATTATCTCCCTCACTCAGCTATTGTCTTCCATAGCAATATTTTATTGAAGTTCTTTCTTTCTTCTCTGACAGCTCCCAAATTGAGGACTCTCTTTCTGCTTGCCTTTGATATGTGTACTTCCCAATATCCCCTTCACCACATCCCAGGATTCTGCCTCTGTCCACCCTCTTCCTTCTCTTCTGTTTCCTTATTTCCTCTGTTCTCTTTTCTTATCTCTTATTCTTTAATCTCCTGCTCTAATCTTTTAACTTTCTTATCTTCTCTTTTCCCCATCCCTCCTTTCTACACTCCTTCTGGGAAATCTTATATACTCCTGCAGTTTAAATATTGCTGCTATGCTGAGAATGTTAAAATGGACATAACTCACACACAAATCTCTCATGGGTTCCAGACTCATCTTTCCTACTGCCAAAGAACAGCTCTACTCTGCTCCAGGCTGTTATGCACTTTCTCAAATACCTTACCTGCAACCTCACTTTTGATTGCATCATTCTGTAATGTGAGGCAGTGGTAAAAGTAGGGACAATGGATTCACATAAATTAAACTTTTAATCTTGGTTCAACCACTTGATTGCTGTGTGACTTTGTGAAACACGCCAAACCTGAATGTTTCTTCTTATATAAAATGGAACTAATAATACTACTTCATACTTTTGTCATGAGGATTAAATATGATTATAACCTTGTGAAAAATTGTCCATCAGGAGTCCATTAAAATGGATTAAATGTAATTCTATGTGCAGTGGATGACTCCAGATGCTTTTTTATGTCTTCAGGGGTTCTAGAAAAGCTGTTCGCCTGATTTTCCTGTTATATTTGGTTTTGAGATTCTGTTTCCACCGAATGAGTGAAGAGGATATATGCATCTTTGTAGTAAGTTTAAAAAGGGGGGGGGGATGGCCATAAATTCTAAGTTGCAAGTCCCATGAAGAGATAAATCTTAACATGCTTTGAATCTGGGCTGCTGTTATGACTTTACTTTGACCAATAGAATGTGATGGAAGTGAGGGGGAGGAGTTAAGATGTCGGAGATGTAGGGGAACTCTGGGCTTTCCTCATCTCTTGAACACAGCTATATTGAGGTCAGATCATTTGGAACACATAGGAAATTGATCTGAGGATTGGAAGAAGGATCTCCATGGTTGGAGGGAGAGAGTGTGGCAGGTGTAATGTGTGTGGAAGTGAATTGGGGGAGAGAAAAACTGCCATGCCGCAGAAGGGAGGGAACCCTTTTTGTAGGGAGAGAAAAGGGACAGAAAGAGAGAGGGGTTGAGAGAATGAGGCGTCAGAAGTAAACCTTTCAGACCACAGACTAGAGAGACAGGGACGGAGTCTCACGGGTTTTTTTTTTTTTTTTTTTTTTGCAAAAGCGAGCAGAGCTCAAACTCTGAGGTTTTGGATGTGCATGACTTTCACTGGAGCAGAGTTGTAGCATGCACTCCTGGGGAGAAGAAAGGCTCTGGCCTGGGAGCATGCACAAAGTGGTACAGGGATCTCCTGGGTCACACTGGGAGAAATTGTTCCCTTTCCTGGAGTACGTTTGGAAGAGGGTATATTGCCTCTCCTGAGGACCAAAGACCCTGCAGGTGCCAGCAAATGGCCTTCCATCAGCAGGGGACAAAGGTGCATGCAGAGGGTGGGTAACCTGGTTGCTGTTTTTCACAGTGCCACAGCATAGATTCCAACACCACACAGGTGTGAGACTATTTTTCTGGGACAAAGGGCACTAGTCAGAGTGCAGCAAGGCTCTAATCCAGAGGAGAGAGTAGATCTGGGTAGTGCCAGCTCCTTTAAGATTTGGAGTTTTGAGTCCCAACCATGCCAAAGATAAAATGTAGGAAGCTGTGGCACCATGTTCGCTGACCCTTGCTTTCCTGTGAGGGCTTCCTGAACAGC
The DNA here is from genome assembly GCF_002201575.2 of Neomonachus schauinslandi. Lineage (NCBI taxonomy): Eukaryota > Metazoa > Chordata > Mammalia > Carnivora > Phocidae > Neomonachus > Neomonachus schauinslandi. The sequence continues at coordinate 29,972,542 of NC_058413.1, read as the reverse complement.
TGTGGGTGTGAGATCCCCCGTCCGGGGACTAAAGAGTGGGGTGGTGCCATTTTACTCTCACCACAAACACAGTGGGACTTCAGAGAGCAACACAGCAACCCCTATTGGAGGTTGCAAACCCCGCCCCTCTGTGCTTGGTAAGTGCTTTTTTACTGGAGCAGGATTGACTTGAACCAGCTCTGTGGGCCTCTACCCCAGGAGAGTAAAACAGGCAGCACACCACATGCACCAAGTCTACTGACCATACAGTGCTTCAAACTGTACCCTTCAGTTTGGTGGAAATAGGACCAGGCTGTATTTTTTTCCTTTATTCTTTTTTTTTTCTTCCTTTTTTTCTTTGGAATCAGGCTTATAGTTTTTTGTTTGTTTTTCTTTTCTTGTCCCTCTTTCTTTTGTTTTGGCAGGGAGGAATCAGGCTTCTTCTTTTTTTTTTTTTTTTCCTTTTTTTTTTTTTGGAATTAGGCTTTATTTTTTTTTGGGCTTTTTGGTTTTTTTTTTTTTTTTTGCTTTTTGTTGTTCCTTTTGCTTCTCTCTTTTTCTTTTTCTTTTTTTTTTTTTGAGCAGGGTTTTTTTTCTTTCTCTTTTTTTCCAGGTGTTATTTTTGTCAATAAACAAATCAAAGCTCAGCTAGATAAAGGTCCAAACACCCACCACTGCAAACAAGGAGGAATTCTACAGAGGACTGACCAGTGGAAAAGAGCTGCCAAAACACAACAGCATACACAAGAAACACTTCTTGAAGTGCCAGGCCCTGGACAGTGTCTGACCTCTTTTTAATATAAAATCACTCTGAGGTGCAGGAAACATAATAAGCTTTCATAACACACAAAACATAGAAACTTAGCCAAAATCACAAGATGGAAGAATTCTCCCCAAAAGAAAGGTCAGGAAGATATCACAGCCAGCCAGGGGCTTGCTCAAAAGAGATACAGCAATATATTTGAACAAGAATTTAAATCAACAGTCAAAAGACTATTAGCTGGACTTGAAAAAATAATAAAAGACACCAGGGAAAATCCTCCTGTAGAGATAAAAGACCTAAAAACTAGTCAGGCTGAAATTTAAAAAAAAAAATGCTCAAACTGAAATGCAAAACTGACTGGATATAATCACAAGGATTGAAGAAGTAAAGAAGAGAATAGGTGATGTAGAAGACAAAATTATGGAAAATAATGAAGCTGAAAAGGGAGAAAGAAACTATTAGATCATGACTACAGACTTAGGAAACTCAATGATTCCACAAAGTGAAATAATATCCATATCATAGGAGTCCCAAAAAAACAGAGTGGGGAAAAAGGGGCAGGTTTATTTGAACAAATTATAGCTGAGAATTTCCCTAATCTGGGGAAGGAAATAGGCATTCAACAAACAGATGATCAAAAAATAAATAAATAAATAAGCCTAACTCTAAAGAGAAAGAAAGGGGAAAAAAAAAAAAAAGAAGAAGAAGAAGACTGACCCCCCCCAAAAAAAAGAAAGAGAAAAGAGAGAAGAATTCTATCATTTAAAGAAGAATTAATACCTATTCTTCTGAAACTGTTCCAAAAAATAGAAATGGAAGAAAAACTTCCAAACTCATTCTATGAGGCCAGCATTGCATTGATCCCAAAACCAGATAAAGACCCAACTATAAAGGAGAATTACAGACCAATATCCCCGATAAACATGGATGCAAAAATTCTCAATAAGACACTAGCTAATCAGGTCCAACAATACATTAAAAGGATTATTCACCACAACCAAGTGGGATTTATTCCTGGGCTGCAGGGTGGTTCAACATCTGCAAATCAATCAACATGATATACCACATTAATAAAAGAAAGGATAAGAACTATATGATCCTCTCAATAGATGGAGAAAAAGCATTTGATAAAATACAGCATCCTTTCTTGATAAAAACCCTTGAAAAAAGTAGCGATATAATGAACATACCTCAACAGCATAAAGGCCATATATGGAAGATCCACAGCTAATATCATCCTCATTGGGAAAAAAAATGAGAGCTTTTCCCCTAAGGTCAAGGACATGACAGGGATGTCCACTCTCACCACTGCTGTTCAACACAGTAGTGGAAGTCCTAACCTCAGGAATCAGACAACAAAAAGAAATAAAAGGCATCCAAATCAGCAAGGAAGAAGTCAAACTTTCAATCTTAGAGATGACATGATACTCTATTTAGAAAACCCAAAAGACTCCACCAAAAAATTGCTAGAATGGACAGAGGAATTCAGCAAAGTTGCAGGACATAAAATCAATGCACAAAAGTTGGTTGCATTTCTATACACCAATACTGAAGCAGCAGAAGGAGAAATCAAGGAATCAATCCCATTTACAATTGCACCAAAAATCATAAGATAGCTAGGAATAAACCTAACTAAAGTGGTAAAAATCTGTACTCTGAAAACTGTAGAATGCTTATGAAAGAAATTGAGGAAGACACAAAGAAATGGAAAAACATTCCACGCCCATGAAAAAAAATATTGTTAAAATATCTATACTACCCAAAATAATCTACACATTCAATGCAATCCTATCAAAATAACAACAGCATAACCCAGAAATGGGCCCTCAACTCTATGGTCAACTAATCTCTGACAAAGCAGGAAGGAATATCCAATGGAAAAAAGTCTCTCCAACAAATGGTGTTGGGAAAATTGGACAGAAACATGCAAAAAATGAAACTGGACCACTTTCTTACACCACAAACAAAAATAAATTCCAAATGGATAAAAGACCTAAATGTGAGATAGGAATCCATTGAAATCCTTGAGGAGAACACAGGCAGCAATCTCTTTGACCTCAGCTACAGCAACTCCTTACTAGACATGTCTCTGGAAGCAAGGGAAACAAAAGCAATAATGAACTATTGGGACTTCATCAAGATAAAAAGCTTCTGCACAGCAAGGGAAACAATAGACAAAACTAAAAGGTAACCTACAGAACAGGATAACATATTCATAAATGACATATCAGATAAAGGGCTAGTATCCAAAATCTATAAAAAAAATTATCAAACTCAACACTCAAAAAACAAAAATCCAGTCAAGAAATGGGCAAAAGACATGAACAGGCATTTCTCTCAGACACATGAAAAAATGCAAACTGGTGCAGCCACTCTGGAAAACAGTATGGAGGTTCCTCAAAAAGTTAAAAATAGAACTACTCAATGACCCAGCAATTGCACTACTAGGTATTTATGCAAAGGATACAAAAATAGTGATTCAAAGGGGCACATGCCCCCCAATGTTAGCAGCAATGTCCACAATGGCCAAAATATGGAAAGCCCAGATGTCCACTGAGTGATGAATGGATAAAGGCGATATGGTATGTATATGTACACACACACACACACACACACAGGAATATTACTCCACCATCAGAAAGAATGAAATGTTGCCATTTGCAATGATGTGGCTGGAGCTAGAGTGGATTATGCTAAGCAAAATAAGTTAGAGAAAGACAAATACGATAAGATTTCTGTCATATGTGGAGTTTAAGAACAAAGCAGATGAACTTGGGGAAGGGAAGGAAAAATAAAATAAATAAAATAAAATAAAAACAGCGAGGGAGGCAAACCATAAGAGACTCTTATCTATAGGGAATGACCTGAGGATTGCTGGAGGGGTGGTGGGTGGGAGGATGGGGTAACTGGGTGATGGGCAGTAAGGAGGACACTTGATATAATGAGCACTGGGTGTTATATGCAACTGAGGAATCACTAAATTCTACCCCCGAAATTAATAATACACTCTATGCTAACTAACTTGAATTCAAATAAAATCTTTAAAAAAAAGAATGTGATCGAAGTGTCACTGTGTCATTTTTGAGCTTAGGCCTCAAGAAGTTTTGTAACTTCCACCATTGCTCTCCCAGAATACTGCACTGAGACTACCATGCCATCAAGAAGCCCTAGAAGTAGGGGTGCTGGGTGGCTCAGTTGGTTAAGCATCTGCCTTCAGCTCAGGTCGTGATCTCAGGGTCCTGAGATTGAGCCCCACATCGGGCTCCCAGCTGAGCAGGGAGTCTGCTTCTACCTCTGCCTGCTGCTCTTCCTGCTTTCTCTCTCTCTCTCTCTCTCTCGCTCTGTCAAATAAATATAATCTTTAAAAAAAAGTGCCCTAGAAGTAGAAAGGTACAGGCCTCCCAGATATCCCAGCTAAGCCCAGTCCCCAAGCAACTACTAGTTCAATGCAGCCAAATGAATGTGTCTAAGCAAGACCCATCAAACTGAAAATTCTGAGAAACTTTTGAGGAAAAAAACTCAGTTATTTTAAGCATCAATAAATCATTGGTACAACCTATCTGCATGGATTATCCTTATTTTAATTTTTGACCCATATCTGGAACTCAGGTTATTTCCTTGAATTTGTAGCCCCATACACATATATGCACATCTACAAACATTGAAACAAAATCCCTGCATGTATATGGTAGATTTTGCTGAAGGACTGGAGAAAGAATTTACAGAAGAATATTAGGTATCCTTTTTTCTTAAAATTCTTTCACTTCATCACTCTTTCTCTCTTCCCTCCTCCCCTCTCTCTTCCTTCTTTTCTTCTCCCTGCTTCCAAATATCTGTATGAGACACCCACACTTACATGGCATGGTTTACTTCCTGGTTTCCTTATGTTTCATCATCTGAGGTCTCAGTTTTATTCCCAATGATCTGTCAAAATATTTTCCTAACCTAAAACATCCCAGAGCTAGCTGTTAAGATTATTCATTATTTTACCACTGTATATATACATCATCTTGTACAATGACTGACACATATAAATTGTAATAAATGTATCCTTCTTCATGCATTCCACATTTTGTTTCACAATATATCAATCTATCAAGTAGTTCAGGTTAGAAAATTTAGAATCATGTTGGCCCTTTTCTACATCTGTCATAATCACTGTAATCTCTCATGTTATGTTTTCCTTCTCAGAAATATCTCAAGCATATATCCTCTTATCCACATTCCAGCACCAGAGTTCTAGGCCAAACCCTATTCATATGTCACCAACATCAGCATAATTTCACCTTAACTTCCCTTTCTACCTTTAATTCATATCTCTTCTAAACAATGCTCCAGGGCAGGAGTTGTTAAATAATTTCACACAGGCCAAATCTGGCCAAATTAACATCTACTTTTGTATATAAAGTCTTATTGGAACACAGCCATGCCCATGCAGTGTGTATTGTCTAAGGCTATTTTTGAATTTTATCATCAAAACTGAACTATTATGACAAAGACCACATGACCCGCAAAGCCTCAAATATTTACTACCTGGCTTTCAGAAAAAGTTTTCAGCAACCCCTGTTCTACAGTCTGCCATAATAACCTTTCTAGAACACAAAACATTTTGCATGGTTCCATTATTATTTTAAAATTAATATCATTTATGGGGCGCCTGGGTGGCTCAGATGGTTAAGCGTCTGCCTTCGGCTCAGGTCATGATCCCGGGGTCCTGGGATCGAGTCCCGCATCGGGCTCCCTGCTAGGCGGGGAGCCTGCTTCTCCCTCTGCCTCTCTCTCTCTCTCTGACTCTCATGAATAAATAAATAAAACATTTAAAAATAAATAAATAAAATAAAATAAAATAAATATCATTTACTATATACATTTTTAAAACTGGAAGAATATTCATTGATTTGTTAATAGGACATATATGGGTGGTGGAATTCTATTAATAAATTTCTATAACTTCGTATTTTGTATAACAACATGAAATACTACTTTATACAACAGCATGGATACCATATTTTGAAAAGAATGTAAACTCACTTAAGACTTCCAATGATAATTTTTGCTTTCAAAAAAAAAAAAAAAACTCAATCCTTTGTAAAATACATAAGGCTTTTATAAAATCCCCAATCTTCTCTTTCCAGCTGCCTATGCTCACTTTGCTTCACACTCTCCCTCACAGACTCTAGCTTGGTAGATCCCAGACTTTAATGTGCTTAAGAATTACCAAAAATTCAGGGCGCCTGGGTGGCTCAGTCGGTTAAGCGTCTGACTTCGGCTCAGGTCATGATCCCAGGGTCCTGGGATCAAGCCCCGCGTCAGGCTCCCTGCTCAGTGGAGAGTCTGCTTCTCCCTCTCCCTCTGCCTGCCTCTCTGCCTACTTGTGCTCCCTATCTCTGTCAAATAAATAAATAAAAATCTTTAAAAAAAAAATTACCGAAAATTCAGGTTCCTAAGCTCCCTTATTTAGTATATGTGGGGTGAGACTAAGAATTTACATTTTTAATAAGCACCCAAGCTGGTAGTTCATGGATCACATTTCAATAGTTTTACATTGTGAAATCAGACTTCCCTAGCTTAAAATCCTGACTCCAATATTCACTAGTTATCTGACTTTGCTCAGTTTTCTTTTCTGTGAAGTGGGATACTAAATGTTTTTGCCTCATTAAGTTTTTTGCAAGGATTAAATGAGATGGTACAGGTTAAAGCATTAACATAGTGCCTGACACAGAATAAATATTTGGTAAATTTGATTTTCTCTATAGCTTCCTTGTTATTATCAATGATATCATTATTTTAATTACAGAACTTTCTTTGAGCCATAATGAATTCCAGGCCATTCCCCATGTCACATATGTGTCTGCAAGTCACATTCCTTTGCCATTACATGTCTCTTTCTGTAATATCCTTCTTCACCCCAGCCCCATGTTTGTTTACTGAGTTAACTTCTACGCCTCTTCTAGCTACCAATTCATATGTTATCTTCATACATCCTTCCCTTAACTTCCCTCACCAAAGCTGAATCCAGTTCTCTTTCTCTCACTTCTGGACCCTCATAATACTTTGTATATACCACAGCACCAGTAAATTTCTGCATGTTTTTATGAGCCCAGAAGAGACTGTGATATCTTTAAGAGGAGTATCATGCCAAACCTGTCTTTGCATTATCATTATTGTCATCATCATGGCCATCGTTTATTCTGGGTCCCCATGAGATAAATCTCATATTAACTGTGTGTTTCTGATGTTTTGATATCTGGGGACTTGGTGACTCTGGAGGGATTCCCCACCCCCACCCCAGGGCTAGTTATTTCCTAGAGATAGGAAATGAATTACCTGTAAGCACACTTTTATATGCAAATCCACCAATCCCAAGTTCAAACCACCAAATACCTCTATTACGCTCAGGGTTACTTTTCTGCCCTAATCACCCTAAGACCATGTACCAGACAACTAGAGGCAGCCCCTGTGTCCCAGAGACCCCTGGAATTATTTAAACTGGCCAATCCTAAACCTGCCTACCCTGCTTGACCCATTCCTTACCAAGGAAGCCACATGAAGTCTCTTATTTGCATTTTCCTCTCACTCCTGTTGCCTGAGGACACCCTGATGCTTCTGTGTGTGGGCCCCATAGAAGGGCGTACCCCTTCCTTTGAGATCTGAATATAACAAGCTGTTTTTTCAATAGTAGTTGTCTCTTGTAACATATCTAAATAATAATAAAATTGATATTGTAAGCAGTCCCTTTCATGAATTTTAAAAATCACTTAAAAATTCTTATTGTGGGGGCACCTCGGTGGCTCAGTCATTAAGCATCTGCCTTCGGCTCAGGTCATGATCCCAGGGTCCTGGGATCGAGCCCCGCATCGGGCTCCCTGCTCAGCGGGAAGCCTACTTCTCCCTCTCCCACTCCCCCTGCTTGTGTTCCCTCTCTTGCTGTGTCTCTCTCTGTCAAATAAATAAATAAAATCTTTAAAAAAAAAAAAATTCTTACTGTGGGGGTGCCTGGGTGGCTCAGTTGGTTAAGCGTCCAGCTCTTGATTTCAGCTTAGGTCATGATCTCAGGGTCGTGAAATTGAACTCCACTCTAGGTGTGGAGCCTGCTTAAGACTCTCACTCTGCCCCTCGCCCCACCACGTGTGCACACACGCATGCGCTCTCTCTCTCTCCAAAGAACAAAAAAAAATTTTTTTTTTTAAAGATTTTATTTATTTGACAGAGAGAGACACAGGGAGAGAGGGAACACAAGCAGGGAGAGTGGGAGAGGGAGAAGCAGGCTTCTCATGGAGCAGGGAGCCCGATGCGGGGGCTTGATCCCAGGACCCCGGGATCACGACCTGAGCCGAAGGCAGACACTTAACGACTGAGCCACCCAGGCCCCCTCCCCCCAAAAAATTCTTACTGTAGTTATGTGCAGTTGGTTTCTTACCAAGATGAGAAACTGTACACAGGCAGGTTAAGTAACTTGTACAAGGTCACATGACTATTAGGAGCCATAATTCAAAGCCAGATCTGTTTTCTCCAGATCCTGAGCTCTCTATTCGGTACACCCTCTAACGCTTCTCCGTCACACCTGCCCCCTCTCCAGGACTAACTCAGACATGTTTACTATGATATGTCGCTTAAGGCCTAACACACTGAATTAAAGTATCTATGCTAGTTTCATCTATTTTTCAATCTGTTCCCTCATAATATCAACAAAATCTACTTTTTGTGGGTTGAGAGTTGGGGAACTTATGGGGATTCATGCAAAGTTCATTACAAAGTGGCTTACATGATATTTCTAAATGACTGCAGCAAATGAGTTAATTTTGAAATGAACTTTGAAAAGAATGTTAATTTATTGGGATAAAGCTAGTTTGAGATCAGTGTAAAAGTCATTAAATTAAAAATAAAAAGGCGGGGCACCTGGGTGGCTCAGATGGTTAAGCGTCTGCCTTCGGGTCAGGTCATGATCCCAGGGTCCTGGGATCAAGCCCCACATCGGGCTCCTGGCTCAGCAGGGAGCCTGCTTCTCCTTCTCCCTCTGCCTCTCTCCCTGCTCATGTTCTCTCTCTCTGTATCTCTGTGTCTCAAATGAATAAATAAAAAAATATATATATTAAAAATAAAAAGGCAATTTGTTTCATTAGTTATTAATAGGAAACTAATTCTGTCAGGGATAAAAATTCAACATTGACTTGGTGCTAAGCTCTAGGAATCTCTATCCCCCAGCAGCTAAGACTATTAACATGGAGTCAAAGAGATTAGAAATAAGACTTTCTTCAGAACAAGAGAACAGAAAAAAAGGATCTCAAAGAAAGTTGAAAAAAAAAAAAAGGATTCATGAGAAACAAGTTGGTTAAGAGAAACATCTACGTCCTGTAGGGCAAAATCTCCTGAGCTGAGATTTCACTGACAGTCAAGCTTAGGACAACCTAGGACATGTCACATCCCTTCTCAGGGTCTTTTCTTATCTGTAAAACGAGATGGAATCCATTAAGTAACTGCTCTCTACAGTTCTTTCTACTTGTGCTTAGTCTGGATTCTGTTTAACTTCTTTTTAATTTCAAAAAGCACCACTAGGTGGCAGCAGGAATTAAATAATATCTCTCTTTGCCTTCATTTGTTTCAGGTTTTTAAAATTCTTTTGCAAGAGTAGGGATCATTTTGGAGAATAATCCACCACCACTGCTGCCACCAAAAAAAAAAAAAAAAAGTTGAAAAAGATGTTTAAAGCTTACAATAATTAAAACAACTACAAGTTCAAACTCTGTAGAGTCAGCATATTGCTACTTCAGCAAAATGTCAGATGATAGTAAGAATTTATTTAACTTGTTTTCCCAATGAAAACATTGTCACAAGGTGTAAATTTTCATTATTTATAGATTATATGTCTTAATTCTATGAACTCCAGGAACATATATACAACTACTTGCTTAATATTTCTGTTTGGATGTCTAATCAGTACTGTACATTTAAACAAAGAACTCAGTTTCTCTCCCCCAAACCTGATACTTACCAAACTTTAACCATGTCAGAAAATGAAAGCAACATTCTCTTCATTGCTTAATCCAAATATCTAGGAGCCATCATTTATTTCTCTCTTTTCCTCCCATTCTACATCCAATCCATCAGAAATGCTTTGACTCCACCTCCAAAACACATTGCCAGGTTACCATTTATTTCCATCTTCACTGCTACAGTTGCTGTCCATGCCACCATTACCCATCTCAGGGATGACTCCAAAAGCCACCTACCTGGACTCTCCTTTTCTTTTTGTCCCCCTACAACCCTTGATCCATATCTTAACCAAAGTGAGATAGTTTAAAATACAATAACTGTCATGCCACTTTCTTAAATTCTTCCAAAAATTATCTATGTACTTCTTTTATAATCTAATGGTTACCTGCTCCTTTTACAACTTACACATTCACTCACAGTGCTCCAGCAATACTGAACTTGTCCCACTCCTTCACACATGCATGCCAATCACTCGCTCCTACCTTAGAGCTTTGCATTAGTTCTCTTTTACCTGGAATGCTCTAGGACCTGTTCTATCCAATGTTGGCACCTTCTCATCATTCAGATCTAGGGACATCCATGATGTCAGTTACTTACTTCATGTCTATAAGAACATTGCAAGTACTCAATAGATATTCTAAAGTGAGTAAATCAATGAATTATGGACAGGGTTAGATCTTTCTTTAAAGATTGAAAAGATATACCAACATGGCACTGAGAAACAGGATCACTGTATTGATCTTTGGTCTTCATTGAACCTAGTCACTGAGAATAACTTTTTTTTTCCCCTGTGAAAATCCTCTTCTAATGAGCAAGTGGCATTCTTAATGTTTAGTAAATTTGTCTCTTTCAACAACACTTAACAACAAAATCACATTGTATCTTTTTTTTTATTCTTATGTTAATCCCCCAAAATCACATTGTATCTTAACAAGTCTTAAAAATGACACATAATAATGGAATACTTACTCTGGGCTAAGCCCTGGGCTAAACACTTTACTTTTACAGTCTATTAATTCTTATAACACCCCATATGATTAGGCTACGTATTGTCATTTTCTTAAATATTATGATCAAAGGGGCAAATGAGAGTGAGGGTTGTTGCCAATCCTGCCCAGGTTTGACAGCTAATATGTGCTGAGCTGGGACCTCGGTCCTCACAGTATGGCTCGAGGCAGCCCACCTAACTGCTTTGTTATCTTGCTTGCAGAATCAGTTTCCCTTAGCTGTTGTAACAAATTACCACAACCTTAGTAGCTTAAAATAATACAAATTTACTCTCTTATAGTTCTACAGGTCAGAAGTCTGAAATCAGTTCCACTGGGTTAAAGGCAAGGTGTAGACAGAGCTGGTACCTTCTGAAGGCTCTAAGGGAAGAATTTGTTTCCTTGCTTTTTTCAACTTCTAATGGCCATCTGTATTTCTTGGCTGTCACTCCAAACCATGTCACTCCAATTTCTGCTTCCATCATCACATCACTTTCTCCCCTGACTCTGATTCTGCCTGCATCCCTCTTATACAGACCCTAGTGACTATATTAGGACCACCCAGATAATCCAGGATAATCATATCTCAAGACCCTTAATCTACGCACATCTGCAAAGTCTCTTTTGCTATATAAATGAACAAAAAGGAACTTTCACAGGCTCCAGGGATTGGGTTGTGGATGTATTTGGGGGGGCCATTATTCAGCCTCCCAGATTCCCCATGCTAGCTGGTGGTAGGAAGGAGATGCCAGGCAGATTCATTTGCTACCTAAGTAACTGATCCACACACCAGCCTCTCTCCATATGCAATTTAAGCAATTTCAGCAAAATTACAGAATACAGAACATCACGGACCTTTGGCATCACCCATAAGTAACTGATGCTGAAAATGCTTATAGTCTACTATATATTGATAATAAACATGGCTACAAGAGATTTAAGACGATTTAAGCCTGGAAGATATTAAACACAGATATTTAAGATTAAGTCTTAATGCATTCCTTTTCTTCCTTCAGTTGGAGCTTCCTATTTAATAATCTCTCTGACATTCTATGGATGATTTTTATTTAAAAGAGGAGAATACTTTTTACAAGGTTCAAAAACCCTTGCCTAGTCCAGATATGACTTAAATGAATTAACTTGAAAGAGAATTGATGCTGGGTTTTATTAAACAAACTCCTGGATGCTAGTTACAGAAAATGAACAATGATACAGGCAAGCAGTAAAATACCTTGTAAAGTACCCAATAGCTTCTATAAATAAATTTGCAATTCACTTAGGATGTAAACAGTACAGAGTAAGACTTGAATACATCAGCAAGGCTGTAAAATGATGCCTTGGCTTTCCTTCACTTCTGACCTCTCAATTACAAAGGCTTCTCAAAAGAGAGTTTGTGGTAGCACATCATTCCCAAATTGCTGCTCTCAGCGTGTCTGGCAATATAGAGCTTCCAGGGCAACTTTCATTTCATCATATCCCTGGAGGCACAACAACTTTCTAAGTCTAAAGTGGTTCTGTAAGAGGAATAGTTTAAGCACAGAACCATTTCCAATCAAGGTCAAATGGTCTCTTAGGGCACATTTTTTTTTTAAAGATTTTATTTATTTATTCATGAGAGACAGAGAGAGAGAGAGAAGCAGAGGGAGAAACAGGCTCCCAAGGAGCAGGGAGCCCGATGCGGGACTCGATCCCAGGACCCTGGGATCATGACCTGAGCCGAAGGCAGACGCTTAACCATCTGAGCCACCCAGGCGCCCCGGGCACATTTTTAAAAGCCACTACAACTGAGAGTTTCAATTCATTTTTCTTTTGCAAACAGATGAAAATATATACCACTAGTAGAAATGGTCATTTTGCTATAAAGCAACATTGTTCAAATTATTTTTGGCAGAAAGTGAGATCATTTAGTTAAAAAAAAAAAGTTCCATTCAAACATTGTTGAAAATACTTTATTCGGGCGCCTGGGTGGCTCAGTTGGTTAAGCGACTGCCTTCGGCTCAGGTCATGATCCTGGAGTCCTGGGATCGAGTCCCGCATCGGGCTCCCTGCTCAGCAGGGAGCCTGCTTCTCCCTCTGACCCTCCCCCCTCTCGTGCGCTCTCTGTCTCTCTCATTCTCTCTGTCTCAAATAAATAAATAAAATCTTAAAAAAAAAAAAAGAAAAGAAAATACTTTATTCTATGTTCCTTTTCAGGAGATTGAAATAGCAGAGTAACAAAGTAAAGGCTCTGAGAAGTCCTGGAATAAGAAAGCATCCTTAACTTTGTTTCACCCAGCATTTTGACCTCTGAATCCCTTATCTCCCTGGATATTGACTACCCTCATGGTGTAGAAGGATGTTCTTTGGTACAGACTGTGTAAAACACTGATCTTTTTTTTTTTTTTTTTGTAGTCAAGTATCAAGGATCACAGTAGCTCAAGTGTCAGGAATGGTGACATGAACAAAATGATGCTTTCTGAAATGGATGGGACTAAGGAATACTGATTGGAAAATTTAGAAACAGAAGTTTTAAGAGTAAGCAAAGAGCTCCTGGGTAGCTCAGTTGGTTAAACATCTGCCTTGGGTTCAGATCATGATCCCGGGATCCTGGGATGGAGTCCCATGTCAGGATTCCTGCTGGGCGGGGAGCCTGCTTCTCCCTCTCCCTTTGCCCCTTCTCATGTGCACTCTCATTCTCTCTCTCTCTCTCCCTCTCTCTCCATCACTCTGTTTCTCAAATAAATAAAATCTTAAAAAAAAAAAAAAGAGTAAGCTAAACTAGATCAGGTAAGATTCTAATGAGTGGTTTAGATGCTCCCTGAATACAAGAGTAGTTTCCTCTCCAGTTTTTAAAATTCCTAAAATATATCCCTTTATTCATTAAAACAAAGACCTGATTTTTATAACAAAAGTCTCTGAACACATCACTTTACAATGATTTCAAGTTGCACCCAGTGTGAAATTCTTGGTTCTCCACTGTCTATATTTGGATGTTTGGTAGAAAACTAGGTGCCCTCTCTAAAAATTATAGTTCATAGAGGATAAAAATATAGTCCCTGTAATCAGACTCCCTTGAATTCCAATACTAGTTCTTCCAGTTAGTGTGACTTGGAGAAATGAAGTGAATGCTAAAGTGTATTTCATGGAACTAGTCTGTAAAGGAGCTAAGTGGCCATATAAATCCAGGAAACACTGTACACTATATCTACTTTCCTAGAAAGTGAATCAAATGCTGAAAATAAGCCAGATTAACTCTATCTAATCCAATCTTCCAAGGTCTATTTGAATACAAAAATTCCACACACCTCCCCACCCCCAGTCAATAACAATAAATACCCTGGGGAACTAGTGTGGAAAGTACTTTGGAAGAGGATAGTGTGGTAAAATGAATACAAACTTTAGTTTGTGACCAACTTAGATTGAAATTTTGGCTCTGCTACTTGCTAAGTGCTTGACTTTGCATGAATTATTTAACCTCTCTGAGCTTTAATTTTTGTTGGGTTCTCTGAGGCAGTTCATGATAAACAGAATCCCTCTTCTCCACCCAGGTTTTGAGGAAGTTTAAAGAAAACTTAAATATAAATATAGAGGTCATAATATGACCTTCATTGCTAACAGAAGGTCAGGTGTTAGGACATGACTGAAGGTTGGTCAATCCTGGTGGACTTGGTTTTTTTTTATTTTTTATTTATTTATATGAGAGAGAGAGAGAAAGCATGAGAGAGGGGAGGGTCAGAGGGAGAAGCAGACTCCCCGCTGAGCAGGGAGCCCGACGTGGGACTCGATCCTGGGACTCCAGGATCATGACCTGAGCCGAAGGCAGTCGCTTAACCAACTGAGCCACCCAGGCACCCCAAACCTGGTGGACTTGTTAACATAGAGGGTACCCTTTAAAAATATATATACATACATATATATATATATATTTGAGAGAGAGCAAGAGAAAGAGCACGAGAGAGAGCAGGGGGGAGGGGTAAGAGGAGAGGGAGAAGCAGACTCCCCACTGAGCAGGGAGCCCTAGAGTCCTGGAGCCCTTGAGCCCCAGAGCCCCAACTCAGGGCTGGGTCCCAGGACCCTGGGATCATGACCTGAGCCAAAGGCAGACGCTTAACCAACTGAGTTGGTTAAGAGGAAGAAGGATAAGCTGAGTCCGTCATGTCTGGATATGTACCAATCAGGTAAGTCCCTTTAGCTCTCAGAGGCCAAGGGATGGAAGTGATGGCAAGAAGCCAGAAGTGCCACTCCAGTGAAATTCCCTCTACCTACAAGAAACTATTCCCTCCCAAATGCTATTCCATCTCTTATAAATGTCTACACAAAACCACACTATCCACACAAAAACCTGAACATATATATTTATAGCAGATAATAGCCCCAAACTGGAGGCATACCAGATATTCTTCAACAGGTGAATGACTGAACAAACCATAGTAATCCATATAATGGAATAGCATTCCATAAAAATAAGAAATGAACTGATAAAGCTACAAAAAGACATAGAAAAACCTTAAATGTATATTGCTAAGTGGAAGAACCTAATCTAGAAAACCTATGGGCTGTGTAATTCCAACTCTATGGCATTTAAAAAAAAGAAAACTAATAAAGAAATAAAAGGATTAGTGATTGTCAGGGGTTTCAGTTGGAGGAAGGAGAGGGATGAATAGATGAAGTATAGGAGATCATTAGGTTGGTGAAACTATTTTGTGTGATACTGTAATGGTGGATACATGATGTTATGCACTTGTCAAAACCCATAGAACTGTACAATACAAGAGCAAACCTTAATGTAAATTACAGACTTTAGTTAATGACAATGCACTGATATTGTTGTGTTAATTTTAACTAATACAAGAAATTAATAGCTTAATAAGAGGGAATATATTTGTGCCTGTGGAGGGGGGTATATAGGGAACAGGGATAGGCTGCGTTTATGGAACGCTATGTACTATGTGTTCAATTTTTCTGCAAATCTAAAACTGTACTGAAATAAATTCTATAAATTATTAAAATGAGAAGAAGCAATACTTAAAAGTGAAGACATGAATACCTAATTTATATGGCTGCTCAAATGATTGAATAAAAGTGTATATACTATGTATATATCCTCTACTATAATAATTAATATTCATAGCAGCCTTATTGAATCTATCCATCTCATTTCATCTACTTTCTGGATGCAGATTATAATCAGTATTTTCAATCGCTGCCTAAGCGGGCTGTTCCCCGAAGGCACAACATCACATGATGGAGTATAGCACAATCAAGCCAAAATACTTCCTCTCACCTTCTTGAGATCTTCAAGGAGAAAAAAAGAGAAGATTCTTAGCCAAGATTGAGAATGCAGTGTAAGAATCAATACAGATAGGGATTCGCATATTCTAATAACAGAGAAGGGGTATGATGGAGTCGAATAGAGGGTGTGTTATTGACCTAAGAAATTGAGTTCATCCTCATATGCTTGGGGCAGAAATTGCACTTTGATCAGATCTCAGAAGGTGTAAGAAAATTCAGAGACCAGGTTTGTATCCAGTTACTTTAGCATATCTCCCAGAGATTAAATAACCATGCTTTCTTTCTATACAACCAGCTGTGGGTTGTACTTTCTTATCAAGAAAGGCTAAGCATTGAGGGCCTGGGATGACCATACAAAAGCAATCCAATCCTTCGAAGAAAAATCATTAAAAGCCAATTATATTAGTTTTCTATTGCTGTGTAACAAATTACCACAAATTTAGCAGCTTTAAACTACACACATATAACAACACTGCAGTTTTACAGATCAGAGGCAAGGAGGCCCAGCTTGTTTCTCTGCTTCAAGACTTGCAAAGCTAAAACCAAATTGTCTTCAGGGCTGTGTTCCTTTCTGGAGGCTCAAAGGGACAATCTGCTTCCAGGATCATTTAAGTTGTTGGCAGAATTCGGCTCTACACAGTTGTATGACTGAACTCCCTGTTCCCTTGCTGGCTGTCATCTGGGGAGTAGTTCTCATCTCTGGAAGCTGCCTGCCTTCCTTGACTTGTAGCCCCCTTTGTCTTCAAAGATAGAAATGACAGGTCAAGTCCCTCTCATGATTCTAATATTTTGTCCTTCTTCTTCCATTTCATCTCTCTCTGATACTTCTGCCTCCCTCTTCTACTTTTAAGGGTCCATTTGATTACACTGAATCCAACCAAATAATGATTAAAACCCTATTTTAAGGTTAGATGATTAGCAACTTTTAAAATTCCTTTGACATGTAATAAAACATAATCATAGTCATAACACTGGGGGCAAAACATCATGGAGGCCAAAATCCTGCCTAGCACACCAATCTTACTTTATATTTAAAACATAGGATTGGAACTTAAGTACACACTGCATATATTCTAATTAATTTGCTCTGGCCTTTTCATTTAAAAGGTATATCACTGTTGGGGGACAATCTGTTGACTGAAGAAGGAAAGACCTGATACAAAGTGGTATCTGCTTAAGGGATATCCTGTACCTCAAAAGAAATCAAAGAAAAAAGTCTTATTACTATGTAGCAGTTACTATGTAGCAGTTGCTTAGGAGACTCAGATCCCATGAAAGGTACTGTCCTGGGATTCTTCCCCAAGCATGACCTCCATCGATGCCCCAAACCACACCTATTTACTTTGAGCTTTCAAATCACTTACTGGCTTCCCAGTAAAAGGAATTAATTTATCAGCTGTGAATCTAGTCTCCCAAACTGGTTTGTAAGGAATCAGGCATTATCTGCCTTGAATTTCTTTAAGTACTCAGAAGCAAATGCTCCAAAATATGAATAGGACCATACAATAAACAGGAACTATAAAGAGATAGCACGAGAGTATAGATTTAGTTATCTACAAAGGAAACAAAAACCGTCCACTAAAATCGAAAGAGGTTAAGGAAATTAATAGAGAGAAATATCCTGAATGATTTGCTATGTGATCTGAGATACTGTTTCCTAATTTTTGATCATTGGTTTTCTCATTTCTGATGAGAACTTGAGTTACTAAGGTTCTTTTCCTACTTTCTCATTCTGTGATTTTACTATCTCAACAACAGCCCTTTTGTCTTCTTTTACAGCATTGAGTTAACATGTTTAAGGACTGTTCACCCTGTACTACTTCCCTAATCAGTGCTTATGCTGGGGCTATGTGGGAAATGAAGTTATCAAGCCAGCCCTAAGGAATCTCAGGTTGGAAAGGAAAAAAGGGTAATAACTCAATGACCACAATACAAAGAAATATATTGAGTTAAAGTGCATCAAAGGGTAATCCTGAGACAGTTATGGAAATAATTATTTAAATCCACCAAAGTCATCAGAGAAAAGCATCACTGCAAGAACACTTACGAATAGAGAGAATGAAACCTTACTTCATCATAGGAAGTTTCTGAACCTCTCAGAAAGATTTGACTTTCCACACTTTCAAGATTCACTATATCTTGGAGACCCATGGACCTAATGTGTTGATTGAACCATTCCATGCTAGTTTGCTTACCTAACCTAGGTGCCTTAAAATAGGCACCACAACAGTAGTTATAAATCGATTCTATAATTAGGTAGTCCCTGTAGCTACAGAACATTCAAGACAATGACATGCCCATAACAAATACTCTTTTTATACTTGGTTAATAATATTAACTAAGATGAATGTGGCTAGTAATGCTGCAGTTTCTGAACTGAACGCTCAACAATTATGATCAATAAAGATTCTATGATACTCATAGAAAATCATCACTTTCTAAAATTGTCTCTCTTATGAAAGAAACATTCTCATGTCATACTCCAAAGTACCAGAAGAAGGCAGAAGATGCACACAGTTGAGACTATCCTGGATTCTGTTATGTAAACTAGCCTTTTAGACAATATCTTACACTTTGCTGAGCCTAAATTGAGTGTTATAGTCTTCATTCAGAATTTTTCCTAACAAAATAATAAAAACATATAGTGGGTTTCAGTTTTACTATGTGTGATAATTATAAATGCTGATGATTTTTTATTAAGGAATACTATATAGTGAATCTTTAGTTATAAAATAGTATCAAACATCCAGTAAATGTTTATGTGAATGGTGAATTTTCTAAGAGTTTTACAAGCATGAGATATTAAGCAGAATTCTAAGATGTTCCCCAAGATTTCCCACTCCCTGGTGTATGCATCCTACATAATCTCTTGGATTGTAATTCTGATGGATTTTTACCGTGTGATTAGGCTATGTTGACCTTAAGATAGGGAGATTTTGTAGGTAAGCTGATCAAATCACATAAGCCTTTTTAACAGTAGAAAATTTTCTCTGGTTGGTAACTGAAGGAAGTCAAAGATTTGAAGCATGAGAAGTATTTGATGTCCCATTTCTGGCCTAAAGATAAAGCAAGTCATGCATTAAGAAATAAGGTGGCCTTTAGATGTTGAGATTGGCCTCCAGCTGATAGCCAGCAAGCAAATAAGAACCGAAGCACTACAACCACAAGAAACCAAATTCTGCCAACAGCAAGTATAAAAGTAGTAGAATTTTCCTCAGAGATTCTAGACACTAACATAGTTTAGTCTACACTTTGATTTTAGCTTTGTGATACCCAGAGCAGAAAACTGACTCATGCCATGCCATACCTTTGACCCAAAAACTGTGAGATAATAACTGTTTGCAGACTCTAAATTTTTGGTAATTTGCTATGTAGCAACAGAAAACTATATAAATAAACTCACTTAATATAACAAACCATATGAAATAGCAACTATTATCCTTATGTCTATTTTTTCTAGTTTTATTGAGGTATAATTGACAAAAATTGTATACATTCAAGGTGTACAACATGATGATTTGATATACATGTATTTTGTGAAATTACCACAATCAAATTAATTAACATATCCATCACCTCACATAGTTACCATTTTTTGTGTGTAATGAGAACACTTATGATCTACTCTCTTAGCAATTTCAAGTATACAAGACAGTATTAGAAACTATTCACCAGACTATACACTAGATCTCCAGAGTTGATTTCATCTTATAACGGAAAATTTGTACCCTTTGACCAACATGTCTCCATTTCCCCCTCACCCAGACTCTGGTGACCATCATTCTATTCTCAGCTTCTGTGAGTTTGACTTTTTTAGATTCCACACATAAGTGATACCATACAATATTTGCCTTTCTCTGTCTGGCTTATTTCAGTTAGCATAATGTCCTCCAGGTTTGTCCATGTCATCGCAGATGGTAGGAATTCCTTCTTTTTTTTGGCTATGTAATATTCGTGTGTGTGTGTGTGTGTGTGTAATTTTCTTTATCCATTAATGATAAATTAGATTGTTTCTATATCTTGCTTATTGTGAATAATGCTACAGTGAACATGGGAGTGAAGATATCTTTTCACGATATTGATTTCATTTCCTTTGGATATACATCTAGAGGTATAATTGCTCAATCATGTGGTAGCTTTAATTTTAATATTTCGAGGGATCCCCATACTGTTTTCCATAATGGCTATAGCAAATTACATTCCCACCAATAGTGTGAGATGATACCTTACTCTGGTTTTGATTTGCATTTTTTTTTTTTGATGATTGGTGATGTTGACCACTGTTTTATGTACCTATTGGCCATTTGTAGGTCTTCTTTGGAAAAAATGTCTATTTAGGTTTTTTCCTATTTCTAAATTTGACCTTTTCTTTCTTTGCTATTGAGTCATTTGAGTTCCTTATATATTTGGGATATTAGCCCCTGGTCAGATCTCTGGTTCGCAAATTTTTTCTTCCACTCTGTAGATAGCGTTCTTATTTATTTTCTTGGCTGGGGCAGAGGTTTTTAGTCTGATGTAGTCCTACTTTATTTTTACTTTTGCTCCTTGTGTCTTTGGTGGCACATCCAAAAAATCATGGCTACAACCAAAGTCAAGGAGCTTTTTCCCTGTTTTCTTCTAGGAAGTTTTATGGCTTCAGGTTTTACATTTAAGTCTTTAATCCATTTCTAGTTAATTTTTTGGTATGGTGAAATATCAATCCAATTTTTAATACTCTCATTTTTAAAACAAGGATCCTGAGATAAAGAAAGGAATGATAACTTGTCTAAATGACACAGGTAGTAAATGGAAAAGCCAAGACTAAAAA
Organism: Neomonachus schauinslandi; assembly: GCF_002201575.2. NCBI lineage: Eukaryota > Metazoa > Chordata > Mammalia > Carnivora > Phocidae > Neomonachus > Neomonachus schauinslandi. Next base: position 29,951,742 of record NC_058413.1, on the reverse strand, counting down.
CTAGGCAAAATGAATCCTGTGTTATTCACGAAGCTTGTTCACTTCTAAACGGAAATGCTAGTAAACTCAGAGGAAAATATTTAAAAGTTATCCGGCAACAAGGCAAAATTTACCATAAGTTGACAGAAAGCCTTCCAGTATATTTTTAAAACTCATTCCAAAAATAAAGATTTAAAGGATGTAGTAGAAAGTAACTGGCATGTATTAAAAGACACACAGACTTTGGCATCTGGTGATCCTGCCTTCATCATTTACTGAATCAGCTTAGAGAAGTCAATTAACCAACCTAGCTAAAAATATTCCATTCATAACTGGTACTAAGAAATCTACCTTCTAGCTTTTTTGTGCTAGTTATAAATGATTTTACATAATGATATATTTAATAAACATCATTAATATTTTTGCAGAAAATAAGACTCATGATAAAATATTAAATGAAAATAGAATTCACATATATACTTAAAATTAAAATTGTGTGTGTACAATTATCATACTTATATATTTTTTAAAAAGTATATAAGCAAAGGAAAAATAAAATAAAAGTATATAAGCAATCCCATAGAAGTATTTGGGAAAAATTGAAGGAAATACATTCAAATGTTAACCTCTTAGGGTTTTAGGATTACACATAACTTTTAAAATCTGTTAGGGTTCATTGAAATTTCTAAACATATTATATTAAGTCAATACAAATTTATTAAATATATGCTATATTCTTTGTTTACATGAGCATTAGTAGGATAAAAAAAAAGTATTTGTATCCTCTGGGAAGTTTCCTTCTATTCCCTCAATATCCATTCTCAGATGCCCAGGACTTATACCCTGTTTTTACTCCATCCAATACTAACTAGCAAAGGTTTTCTTACTCACCTCTCCTGCTAGACATTTCCCTCATGGACTATATCTTGTCCTATTGTATTTTTAGCACCTGGCACATTGTCAGGCACATAATAAGATTTCAATGAACTCTGAGTTAGTTCTCTTTGTCATTTAAATAATAATGAATGAATCTTGAGAAATAAAGTCAGAGTGTCAGGACCTATTAAATTTTTGGCCATGTTTTAAGAATGGGAGTCTTTTCACTAGTTTTCTTTTTCTTTCTTTTTTTTTTTTTTTTGCTATTTCCTGCATCCTAATGCCATATTAAAAAGGCTGGTCAGACTCTGACGGGAGCCTCTTCTAATCTTATAGTAAATACTCATCCCTAAATTAAATACAGGCATGCAGATTGTAAACAATTTGTTTAATCTAAAAGTGATTATCCAATTAAAATGAAAAAGGGAAGACTAATTTAGAATGCACTCACTTCTAACGAGTAACAGAAAAAACCTATGACATTATGGAGCAGGTGTGAGAGCAAAAAGGGGAGAGACAGGAAGGGGGGAAATCTATGTATTTAATGAAAACCTCAGGACTAGAAAATACAAGGCAGAAAGCTGAGTTGAAAGCATCTCATAGCCAAATTGACATTACCTCAAGACAGTCTTGGATTCTTGGTGGTAAAAGACTGTAGGGGCTGCTGAAGAGGAATCATGCTGTGAAGAGTGTATCAATACATATTTTATAAACCTCTATCCTGGGAAATTTTCAGATCCCACAAATAGTTAAAGAGGTATCATACTTTTAGGTCATTGCTTTCTGCTTCTGCAATATTTTGACCAGTGGCCATTTCACTACACAAAGATAAGCAGAAGAATGATTTCTAACCATAACAAATTTGGCCTCAAAGTTTTGCTTGCTATTACTGTTATGGACTGAATTATGTTCCTCTAAATCTCTTATTTGGAAGTCCTAAATCCCAATGTGACAATATTGGGAAATAGGGCCTTCAAGGAGGTAATTAAGGTTCAATGTGGTCATAAGAATATGGCTCTATCCAATTGGAATGGTGGCTTTATGAGAAAGAGACCTAGAGATCATCATCTCTCCACAAACACACAGAGAGAGAAGGCAGCTGTCTACAAGCCAAGAAGAGAGCTCTCACCAGAAATCCACCCTTCCCACTCCTTGATTTTAGACTTTGAGCCTCTACAACAGGGTGAAAATTAATTTTTGTTACTTAAGCCTGTCAATCTATGGTATTCGGTTATGACAGCCTGAGCTGACTAATAACATAGATCTCTGTGGTAGCGAAAACTCAGTTAGGTGAATAAACTGTGTGATCAGCTGTATCTTCCCAGGAAAAATGATTCAATATGACTGGTGTCTTCTTCTACCTCATCTCCTGGGCTGGAATCAGATAGACATTGCCAGGAACCCCTTACTTGCTCAGGTCAGCACTGAGACTACAAAATAACTAAGGGGGTTAAGAGTAAAGCCTGCAGGACAAAAGGAAAGAGCCACTCTCTGCATCGGTGTTTGATTTGTGAATACTAATCTGTCCATGGAAAAGGAAAGGTCATATCTTCGTAGTTTGGTCTCCAGGAAGGACATAGCTGTGATTTGAAATTTATGAATCATGACCATAGCCTTGAATGTTAAAAACCTAAAAGAGAGAGAGACCCAAATGATATTTCAGGACCATGAGTACTCTATATTTGTAGCTAAAATTTGGCAACCAGCCCTAGAATAGACTTCTAGTCAACTGGAAGAGACAACATGGAAGCCACAAGAATTTTTATTTAATAGGCAAGTCAAACAGGGTGACACAGACCTCTTTCCCCCTGAAACTCTCCTGAATTTTTAAGATAGAATTCTAAGATAGGATTAGAGGATGCATCCCTCCAAATAGGAGACTTTAGGCTCATTTTACTGTACCAGTCATATCAGAGAAGACAGACCATGAGTTTGATCCTCCAAACACAAGTGTGAAAAAGAAGAATCAGGTGGACGATTCTTCACAGTCACCCAGACTATTTACCTTTTCCCACCTCATATTGTGCACTAAAGGTTTAATGCTTTAGCACAACTTCTTATCTTTGATGTGAGTGTTGGGACTGTAATCTAGATTACAGTACACGTAAACATTATGCACTTGTATAATAGTAATGATATGATTGAAATGTCTCAGTTCCCCCATATGCCATACATTGTGCTTTCCATTTTACACATATTATCTTATATAAGCTTTACAGAATCCTAGGGTACTGTAGCTGTCTGCTTTTTTTTCATCTTAATATCCATTCATTCTAAACCTTTTCAATAAATCTCAATCTCCTTCTGGGAACCATCCCTTCTCCATTTTGTTAATTAACTTCCTGTGGATTGACAGAAGAGGTGAAGCATGTGACAAGTCTGAGCCAGTCAGCAGTTCATAAACAATATGAATGACAGGGGTGCCTGGGTGGCTCAGTCAGTTAAGCGACCGACTCTTGATTTCAGCTCAGGTCATGATCTTGGGGTAATGGGATAGAACCCTGCAGTAGACTCTGCGCTCAGTGCAGAGTCTGCTTCTCCCTCTCCCTCTGCTCGTCCCCCAGCTATCACTCTCTCTCAAATAAATAATAAATAAACTTTAAAAAAAAATGAATGACAATGGCATTTTCCTTGAAATTTTTAATTTGCATTCCTATTTTCCTCTGTGCCTAAACTGGGATATATCTTTGGGAGTTGCTGGTTTTGGTGTCTTAAGAGATTAAATTGTTACAGGTAGAATGAATGAAATAATGAATGATTGAATGAATGAATAGTAAAGTAAAGCTACAAAAAAATAGAGATAGAAACTGGACTCAGGTGATATTGTTTGAATCCTGGATGAAGCCTTGACTTCAAATGATATGTTCAATGATTTAAATTTTTTTAAAAAGTCTTCTCAGCTGAAGCCAGCTGAAGCCAGATTTTCTGGCACTTGTAACAGAATCGTAGTATTGGGCGCCTGCGTGGCTCAGTTGGTTAAGCGACTGCCTTCGGCTCAGGTCATGATCCTGGAGTCCCGGGATCAAGTCCCGCATCGGGCTCCCTGCTCAGTGGGGAGCCTGCTTCTGCCTCTGACCCTCCCCCCTCTCATGTGCTCTCTCTCTCTCGTTCTCTCTGTCTCAAATAAATAAATAAATAAAAAGAATCGTAGTATTACATTTCATTTTACACATGAGTCCCTGAAACTTAGAGAAATTAAGTAATTTAACCCAAAGCAATACCGTTACCAAAAAAAAAAAAAAAAAGGAAATGCTAAGCTTTATATGCAAACATTTGGAGAATTTGAGTGCAAAATTCTCCATGTCTGAGCTGAAGATAATTAACAATCAACAGTTTGGGGAATTCATCAAAATAAACACACTTTGAAGGATGCTGGCCTCATCTCTCTCCTTGCTGTTTTTCACTCAACAAGTACATGTCAAAGCAGGATTCCTGGGTCTGACCAACTCTATAGTCTACACCTACTGTACTTTTTCATGCAGGGGAATCAATAAAGGATAACATTCTGTCACCTGATCATTTCTCACAGGAGCCAAGAGAAGAACAGGTGAAACATGGGGAGAGGTTAGAGTGTTCTATGATTAAGATTTATGGGCCTGAAAAACATACTGAGTATGTGAGCTCCCTTCAGGAACATGTGACATAGAGCCTCCCTTCTTAAGCTATTAGGAGGCACTGGAGGGGTCTGGGCTATCAGAAGAACCTAGGCCTTGTTTAAAGATGGCTAAAAGGACATGGTTAATGATACTATTTAGGGTACAAATGTGTATTCCTAAAGTATTTTTCCCCAAAATACGTTCCTGGCAGCACAGTATCAGAGATGCCCTCTGAACATATTCTTGGTTGCAACCAAAGAAACTTGAATCTGGTAAAAGAAGAAAAAAAAAAACACTATATTGGGAAGATAGTGGTTAGCTCTTCAGTTGATGGTAAGTTAAACATCCACCTTGGTTAATGGCAAGCTCCTTCATAGCTGGGAGCACAGTAGCAATCTGATTAGAGAGAAGCTGCTACCTGCCACCAGACACTAATTACTACTAGCATCAGTGCACGGTTCATAAGATGTTGTCCCCATTCCAGGGGTGAATTCTAAACTGTCCCTCTGCTTTCTCCCATCACTGGTTCCAGATGAAGGTCCTGGAAGAATCTATTGGCCAGGCTTAGATTAATTCCTTAAATTCTAGCTGCCTTGTTTTAAGAAAAGCAAATGTCTGGTTTTTTTGGTTTCTATGGTATGAGGCAGAGCCCTGATCCATGTAAAGACTCACCCCAAATCAAAATCTTTAAACATAAAAATAAGCAATGAGGTGGATGGAACTGGAGGGTATTATGCTGAACGAAATAAGTCAGTCAGAGAAAGACATGTATCATATGATTTCACTGATATGAGGAATTCTTAATCTCAGGAAACAAACTGAAACTGAGGGTTGGTAGAGTGGTGGGGGGTGGGAGGGATGGGGTGGCTGGGTGATGGACATTGGGGAGGGTATGTGCTATGGTGAGCGCTGTGAACTGTGTAAGACTGTTGAATCACAGATCTGTACCTCTGAAACAAATAATACATTATATGTTAAAAAAAAGGAAAGAAAGAAGATAGTAGGAAGGGAAAAATGAAAGGGGGGAGTTCAGAGGGGGAGAAGAACCATGAGAGACTATAGACTCTGAGAAACAAACTGAGGGTTCTAGAGGGGAGAGGGGTGGGGGGATGGGTTAGCCTGGTGATGGGTATTAAAGAGGGCATGTACTGAATGGAGCACTGGGTGTTATACGCAAACAATGAATCATGGAACACTACATCAAAAACTAATGATGGGGGCGCCTGGGTGGCTCAGTCGTTAAGCGTCTGCCTTCGGCTCAGGTCATGATCCCAGGGTCGTGGGATCGAGCCCTGCATCGGGCTCCCTGCTCCGCGGGAAGCCTGCTTCTCCCTCTCCCACTCCCCCTGCTTATGTTCCCTTTCTCGCTGTGTCTCTCTGTCAAATAAATAAATAAAATCTTAAAAAAAAAAAAACTAGTGATGTAATGTATGGTGATTAACATAATAAATAAATAAATAAATACAGAGTAAAAAGACAAAAAAATAAGCAAATAGATAAGCAATGAATACCTGCTTCATTCTGTAAAATGTTTAAAACAAAACAATGAAAAGAACTGATACTATAACTTTCCTTGCAGATTCACAATTTCCCTTAAGTATTAAAGTCTCTGAGAATTCTTACAGCAAAATAAATGAACAAAAAGCCTGTTTATAATTCAGCATTCCTCAAACTTATTAGACCATGGTACCTTTTAATGATAGACTGTATTAATGCATTGCATATTTTTTCTCAGGTTGTAATTTGAGACCTGTTATCTTGAGCCTTTTCCAGATCTCTTATCTATGTTTTCCCTTAGCCTTCAGAAAGAGCCTTCTGCCTCTTAGAGGCAGAAACAAAACAGCCTCATTTTTCCCTTTCAGCTCAGATTATATCTAATACCAGTATCCTTTGGAATTCATTCATAGAACTTAAAGTCTGGAACCAAGTTTACAAAATAAAAGAGACTAATGAAAGCCAAGAAACTTCTAGTCCTAAATTGAGATGCTAAAGGAATTTCAAGGAGAGGACAAGGGATGAAAGTATACTAGACAAATATAATGATGAATTAATGACATCCTTTACTAGGATTATGTAGGAGAGACTCTAGCCTACAACCTCACGGGTATTGTTCCCTAACTATATCATAGATATCTCGAGTCTAGGCTCAATCATACATTTTCCTCCTCCCTGGAATATTCTTCCTTCTGTCTAGCTGATTTCTTTTCATCTTTCAGGTTATCAATTTGAATAGACCTTCCTCTTTTAAGCCTTTCTTTGACTTCCCTTGCAAGCCCTTTCTCCACTGACTAAATCAGGGGTCACTGTTATATGCTTCCATGGCACCTTGTAAGTTCTTTCCCACTTAACAAATATCTCAGCTTATGTGATAGCTCATTTAATTATGTCTCTACATGATGAGTTACAAAAGAAAGCAAGCAATGGATCTATTTTCTTCCTTTTTCAGGGCATCTCTAAGAATTTCATCCACCAAATAATCAGGTAGGTGATATTTATTTCCTACCATGTAAAGGGAGGTCTGTTAGCTTCCTAAGGTTGCTGTAATAATGCACCACAAACTTGGTGACTTAAATTGACAGAAATTTATTCTATAACAGTTTTGGAAGTTAGAAGTTTGAAATGAAGGTGTTGGCAGAGGGCCATGCAAAGCCAGTAGGGAAGGAAATTTCTTTGCCTCTTCCAGCTTCTGGTAGACCCAGATGTTCCTTGACTTGCAGCTGCAGCA